>NW_027361679.1:78340000-78875000 GCF_039654945.1 Dendrobates tinctorius
AGCATAAATCGAGTGACAGGTTCCCTTTAAGCTAACTGTAAAGTCTTGCCTATATGCAGGACACCTCAGTCATAATACTGCATATACTGGAAACATACTGTTTGGCTTTTTTTTCTTTTCTGCACACCTGTCATATTTGCCTGTGATATTTTCTTTTTTATAGATGATAATAGCAGACACGTATAAGTACACTGCATTCTAACTTAACACTGTTATTTTCTGTCTTTTTCTACAGAAAGCATGGAAAATGAAGACAAGGCTTACTTTGGAATGAAAAATGTGCAAAATAAACTTCCACTGAATTTCACAATCCCTAAGATAAAACGACATGTTGACAAATGTTAGTATTGTGGACTTTTCACGTAATAGTGTCGTAAATATTTCAGGTCTTCATGGCTGGAAATTTACAAGGAATGCAATGGTTTATTAATATTATGTATTCCATCTCTCTCTATGGGATCAGTGTATTTGTAGTTGGTACAGGAAAGATTTATATCTTTGTACAGTGTTAGCCAGTAGAAAGAAAAATATTCAGAAGGTCCTTGTGGGGGCATCACAACACATTAGGAGACCCCAATCAGAGGACAATAAAACACCCGTACTCCTTATCTATGAACTGGTCCAATATTTGTGTTTCTCCCTTTCCCACAATGACAGTTCTACCTCGCGTCACTTGTCTTTTCTATTGCATTATTTCTGTGCTGTTTTGTGTATAAATATGTGATTCTTCAGATGTTGTATTAGTCAATGCCTGATGAAGGGACCTGAGTAGTCTCGAAAGCTTGCAATTTGCTACCATCTTTTCAGTTAGCCATTAAAAGGTATCAACCACTGAGGACTCTCAATTCTGAATATTTTTGTAGTTGGTAATCACTAAGATACATAGATCTTCCTAGGAGGCATGTATTATGTGCTGACAGTGTGAAGGGACAAGACCATGGTGTGATATGAAGGATTTACATAGAGCACTTTGGCCCTACACTGAGATAAATGTGTGGGGTGACATGCCAAGTCGGTCCATTTAGAAAATATATGGATATGGCAGTATTTTATGTTTTTTTTTTTCTCTTATGTATATTGTTGATGAAATTGTATTTTCTAGTTCTGTAATTTACTGATATTTTTTTCCATATTATTGTGGTTTCCTAAATTAAATTAACTAAAAGTACATTCCTAACTAATGTCTGTTAAGTTGTTAAAGGGAACCTGTCTCCAGAAAAAACTCTTATTAACCTGCAAATATGGAGTTAATCTGCAGGTTAACAGCTCTGTTAACTTGCCCAATACCCACACTTAGCCAAAAACTTCCAGGAGAAAATTAATTTTATCCCCCCCGGTATCGTTCCGGTGTCAGTCATAAAGGCGATGCCGACGATGATTCACTTACCGAGCGAGGGCTGTAACCATGCCCCGTTCTCTGCCTGACAGCCAGACCCAATGCAGAGCCTGTATTAGTCAGGGTTGGGGGCATGGTTACTGCCGCCACTCTGTATACTCAGAACGGTGAGTGAACCCGTGCCGGCGCCACCCCCTTGACTGACACTGGAACGCCGGGCAGGTTAATAACGCTAATAACCTGCAGATTAACCCCATATCTGCAGATTAATAGCATTTTTCTGGTGACAGGTTCCCTTTAATAATTTTTCTTCACATTTTTATTTTCAGGTTGTTTGCTTCAATGTTTGCCGAACAGGAGGGAATTTGGTGAAATCATGGACATCTTATATAACGGAAGACTTAATTTGTTCTCAGAGCTGAAATCTTGGACATTTTCAGATATTAAACTTGTCCTCAATGATTATTTAGCTGAAAAGTTTTTTGCAAAGAGGTAAGCAGCTCTGAAAAACAATCATGAGCGTTAGGGTCCCGTTACATTTAGCAATACACCAGCGATCCCAACAACGATACGACCCGGTCAGGATCGCTGGTGCATCGCTAAATTGTCGCTAGTGAGCTGCCACACAGGCAGAGATCACCAGCGACGCAGCAGCGATACGCGATCTGTCGGCGGTCACTCTTACCTGTCACACTGCAGCGATGATGCCGACTTCTGCCTGCGTCCATGCGTCACTAGTCTGTGCCAGCGGGACGCCAACGAGGAAAAAATGGCCCAGGACATTCGAGAGCGATCAGCGATATCCAGCAGGGGGGCTGGTCGCAGGTACGTGTCACACAAAGCGAGATCGCTAGCGATATCGCTGTTGTGTCACAAAATCGGTGACGCTTTAGAGATATCGCTAGCGATCTCACTATGTGAGAAAGGCCCTTAACATCTGCTGCTCATAGATATCCTAGTCAAAAGGTTAAAAAAGATTCCAAGTGTCGGCAACTGAATAAAATCTTGAAAGCTTTATTTTAAAACATAGAATTAAAATTCATGGTGGTAGATAAGATAATGCTCACTAGCGATCGTGACACATTGATATAGTTGTCGGGATTGCTGGTGAGTCGTTATGTGTGACGGGGCCTTTAGGCTAGGCAGATAAGGCTAAACTGAAAATTGTACTTATCAATATGATGCTGTAGTCACTTCCTCGACTCGTTTCTCCTTATCACTGTTCCTCAGGAGGCCGATCTACAGTAGATGTCATCTTGATAAATTCAAATGCCCTGCGAGCTTTCAGGGTAGGTGCACACGTTGCAGATTCGTCTGCGGATCCGCAGCGGATTTGGCACTGCGGATCGGCAGCAGTTTTCCAAGGGATGTACAGTACCATGTTATCCTATGGAAAACAAAAACCGCTGTGCACATGCTGCGGAAAATTCCGTGCGGAAACGCAGCAGTTTATTTTCCGCAGCATGTCAATTCTTTGTGCAGATTCCGCAGCGTTGTCACACCTACTTCATTCTAGGAATCCGCAGGTGTAAAAACGCAGGCAAAATCAGCTAGAAATCCGCAGGTAAAACGCAGGCATTTTGACCTGTGTATTCTGCAGATTCCGCGCTGAAAAATCCACACACGAATCCGCATCGTGTGCACATACCCTCAAGCTTTCTGCCAGTACAGAACCATTTAGACACTGAGACTATTTCACAGGTATAACTTTTTTTTATTTCTTCATCAATGTACTTGTGCTTTTTGTTGTATATTTTAGGGAGTTGTGGTGCCTGAAAAAACACAATTCCAGTGTTTTGATTTTTTTTTTCTCCTTACATGGTTTAGTGTGCGTTAATTAACCCATTAACAACCACCGATACACACTTAAACGGCAGCCGCTAAGGGGTCTTATCATTGCCTTTTTAAAATCTCAGGGTTAGTTGAGACCCTGGAGAACACAATCAGGACCAGATTTTCTAGTTCTCAATCACGTAAAAAAAAGGTGTGCCTGCTAGTGAAATCATTTCTCTCTCTTCTGACATGATATACATGTCAGAGAAATGATGTCCCCAAAGTTCTCTCTCTCGGGTTACCGCAACTGAGAGGAACCAGAAGACCGCAGCGTCTGATGCTACTACTCCATCGCTGAAAAGAAACACTTCACCTTCTTTTTAAACAGTGTAAATATCTTTTGGCAGTACAATAGTTAATCGGCCATGTTGGGAGCTCTGGGAGTCTGAGCTCTCAGCTGAGCACGGTTTGCAATTCCTATCCCCTATATAATCTGGGTCATGACTGACACACGTCATCAGAGCTAGCTTATGCTGCATGGCTGCAAGGATAGGAGTTAGTGGTTATAAGTAGGCGTATGGTGGGTTTATCAATGACTGTTGCTTGAGTTTGTACTGTGAAGGAACTAATTTTGTGATCCCTTGCTGGTTTTAAAGGGTCTATTTTAAAGGATCATTAAAAGTCATATTTTAATTTTTCACCACTACCTTGCTACATACTACTCTTGGATTGGTAGCTCTATTCACTTCATCTCTAAATCATTAAGATTTTGAGGCTGTCGCTTGGTAACTCGGAGCTTCAACTCCCTCCATAAGTTTTCTATGGGATTAAGGTCTGGAGATTGGCTAGGCCACTCCATGACCTTAATGTGCTTCTTTTTGAGCCACTCCTTTGTTTCCTTGGTTGTATGTTTTGGGTCATTGTCTTGCTGGAAGACCCAGCCACGACCCATTTTTAATGTCCTGGCTGAGGGATGGAGATTTTACGGTAGATGGCTCCATCCATTCTCCCATTGATGCGGTAAAGTAGTCCTGTGCCCTTAGCAGAGAAACACCCCAAAACATAGTTTCCACTTCCATGCTTAGCAGTGGGGATGGTGTTCTTTGGGTCATAGGCAGCATTTCTCAAACACGGCGAGTTGAGTTAATTCCAAAGAGCTCAATTTTTGTTTCATATGACCACAGCACCTTCTCTCAATCACTCACAGAATCATCCAGGTGTTCATTGGCAAGCTTCAGACGGCCCTGCAATTGAGCCTTCTTCAGTAGGGGGACCTTTCTGGCACTGTAGGAGATTAAACCTTTACGGCGTAATGTGTTACCAATGGTTTTCTTGGAGACTATGGTCCCAGCTGCCTTGAGATCATTAACAAGTTCCCCTGTGTAGTTCTAGCCTGATCTCTCACCTTCCTCATGATCAACTATACCCCACGAGGTGAGATTTTTGCATGGTTCCCAAGATCGATGTCGATTGACAGTCATTTTGTATTTCTTCCATTTTCTTACTATTGTGCCAACAGTTTTCTCCTTCTCACCCAGTGTCTTACTTATGGTTTTGTAACCCTTTCGAGCTTTGTGCAGGTCTATGATCTTGTCTCTGGCATCCTTATAAAGCTCTTTGGTCTTGCCCATGTTGTAGATGTTAGAGTGTGACTCAGTCTGTGGATAGGAGTCTTTTATAAAGATGACTATGTAAGACATCTGTCTTTAATGCAGTAACGAGTTGATTAGGAGTGTCTAACTGGTTTGTAGGAACCAGAACTCTTAATGGTTGGTAGGAGATCAAATACTTATTTCTCACTGCAGAATGCAAAAAAAATTATATAATTTATACAATGTGACTTTCTGGATTTTATTTTTGATATTCTATCTCTCTCAATGTTAAAATTAACCTACCCTTAAAATTATAGACTAGTCATGTCAGTGGGCAAACTTACAAAATCAGCAAGGGATCAAATAATTATTTCCTTCACTGTAAGTTTAATAATTCCCTTTTCTTCTCCTACTTTGGTTTTTCCCCATCCTCCACTCCCCCGATGCAGTCCTCTGTTATATGTGAGTGGACCCTTGTATGCCTGGTATCAAGGCCGCCATCAGGACTTGCTGCCCTTACTGGCGTATGGGGCCCCGTGAACAGAGGGGACCCACAGCGGGCCCTCTTTCCGGGCCACAGCAGCAGGATCCTGCCGCTTTAGTAATTGATTGTGTGTCCTCAGAAGCGTGATCAGCTAAAATCTGTTGCCACCCGCACAGCAACAGTTAACAGCCGCCAGCCAATCACAGGCCGGGAGCTGACGTCAGTGCGCATGTCGACGACGTATGATGTCCCTGTCATACGTCGGAACGATGGTGCACTCCTCTAGCTGAGTTGTTGAGGAGGACACCGCTGGACCTTCTACAGGTAAGGAGAAACTTTCTTTTTTGTAAAACCGTGGTATGGGGCTGCATTATATCGCTCTGGGGATGCATTATACTCCTATGGGGCTTAATTATACCACTATGAGTGTGCATTTTACCACTATGGGGCTGCATTATACTGCTATGGGGGTGCATTATACCACTATGCGGTTGCATTATACCGCTGTGGGGCTGCATTATACCGCTATCGGGGTGCATTATACTACTATGGGGATGTATTTAACTGCTATAGGTGTGCATTATACTACTATGAGGCTGCTTTATACTACTATGGGGCTGCATTATACTTCTAACCATAAGCATAACCCTAACCCCTTACCCTAAACCTACTTACCTTACCCTGCTAACCCTAAACCATAACCATAACCCTACTAATCCGAAACCCTAGCCCCTAACGCCACTAACCATAACCCCTAACCCTACTAACCATAAGAATAACCCTAACTAACCCTTTCCCTGACCATAACCCTAGCTAACCCCTCACCCTAACCCTACTAATCCTAACCATAACCCTACTAATCCTAACCCTACTAACCATAACCCCTAACCCTAACTCTACTAACCATAAGCATAACCCTAACCCTAACTAACCATAACCCTAACTAACCCTACTAACCCTAACCCCTTACCCTAACCCTTACTGTTGTGAGTTCATTTTCCCCTTCATTACTGAGGCCCGAGGAACTCCCTCTTCTGGTAAAGAAAGGTAGTGAGCCTGATTATCAAACACCTGAGGCTGATGATGATGACTGGCTGAGTGGAGTTACTGACTGGATATAAGGCTGCTGTCGCCCTTCTGCCCTGCGGGTGATTTCTCTGTGGGATCCTTGGAGACCAGTCTGAATTCCTGCTCCTCTAAAGCTAAGTTTGCTGCTCGGCCTTTTGCTTTGGTGCTTTGACTTTGTGTTGCTTTGTTTTTCTGGATTTCTGCCATTCCCTGCTGGGGTGTGCTGAATTCATTTAGCTCTGTCTTCTGAAAATACCTGAATGCTGATTTATAGAGTTGAGCGAAACGGGTCGAAAAAATTCAAAAGTCGCCGACTTTTGGCAAAGTCGGATTTCATGAAACGAAACCCGACCCTAGGATGAGGTTGGCCACGAGGTCGGCGACTTACGCGCCAAAGTCGCTTTTCAAAAGTTTGTTTTGCGTTCCTTTTCAGCCAATCAGGATCCACGGACACTGTGGGCAACGTGATGACATAGGCACGGGTCACCACCATCTTTCAGAAGGGCATGCAAGTGATTGGCTTGCTTTAGTGGGCGTCACAGGGGGTATAAAAGGGCGTGCACGCCGACCGCCATCTTACTTCTGCCGATCTTAGTATAGGGAGAGGTTGCTGCTGATTCTGTAGGGAAAGTGTTAGGCAGGGAAGAAGACAAAAAAACCGCTTCTGCTGCTAGCGATTTGGCCTGCACAACACACCAGTCACTGTGTGTGCAGTGCAAGGGGAGGCTATATAGTGGTGTATCAGTGGTGTTGGTTGTTGGGCTGCCTTCTAAGGCTTCCAGACATTCCTGCATTGCTGTTTACCCACTGCTCCGCAAACTGCTTTTTTAAAAGCAATCCCAATTTTTTTTTTTTGTCCTGCTGAGAAGAAAAAAAAACTGCTTCTGCTGCTAGCAATTTGGCCTGCACAACACACCAGTCACTGTGTGTGCAGTGCAAGGGGAGGCTATATAGTGGTGTATCAGTGGTGTTGGTTGTTGGGCTGCCTTCTAAGGCTTCCTGACATTCCTGCATTGCTGTTTACCCACTGCTCCGCAAACTGCTTTTTTAAAAGCAATCCAATCTCCCTTATCCTCTAGTCACTTTTGTCACAGCTGTGCCATCGAGCCTGTCACATAGCGCTCAGATATTCATTGGGCCTCACACAATCCAAAAGTGTCCAGTGTCCAAAAGTGTGTGCAGAGATTCAAAATCTCCCTTATCCTCTAGTCACTTTGGTCACAGCTGTGCCATCGAGCCTGTCACATAGCGCTCAGATATCAGTGGGCCTCACACAATCCAAAAGTGTCCAGTGTCCAAAAGTGTGTGCAGAGATTCAAAATCTCCCTTATCCTCTAGTCACTTTGGTCACAGCTGTGCCATCGAGCCTGTCACATAGCGCTCAGATATCAGTGGGCCTCACACAATCCAAAAGTGTCCATCCAGTGTCCAAAAGTGTGTGCAGAGATTCAAAATCTCCCTTATCCTCTAGTCACTTTGGTCACAGCTGTGCCATCGAGCCTGTCACATAGCGCTCAGATATCAGTGGGCCTCACACAATCCAAAAGTGTCCAGTGTCCAAAAGTGTGTGCAGAGATTCAAAATCTCCCTTATCCTCTAGTCACTTTGGTCACAGCTGTGCCATCGAGCCTGTCACATAGCGCTCAGATATCAGTGGGCCTCACACAATCCAAAAGTGTCCATCCAGTGTCCAAAAGTGTGTGCAGAGATTCAAAATCTCCCTTATCCTCTAGTCACTTTGGTCACAGCTGTGCCATCGAGCCTGTCACATAGCGCTCAGATATCAGTGGGCCTCACACAATCCAAAAGTGTCCAGTGTCCAAAAGTGTGTGCAAAGATTCAAAATCTCCCTTATCCTCTAGTCACTTTGGTCACAGCTGTGCCATCGAGCCTGTCACATAGTGCTCAGATATCAGTGGGCCTCACACAATCCAAAAGTGTCCATCCAGTGTCCAAAAGTGTGTGCAGAGATTCAAAATCTCCCTTATCCTCTAGTCACTTTGGTCACAGCTGTGCCATCGAGCCTGTCACATAGTGCTCAGATATCAGTGGGCCTCACACAATCCAAAAGTGTCCATCCAGTGTCCAAAAGTGTGTGCAGAGATTCAAAATCTCCCTTATCCTCTAGTCACTTTGGTCACAGCTGTGCCATCGAGCCTGTCACATAGCGCTCAGATATCAGTGGGCCTCACACAATCCAAAAGTGTCCAGTGTCCAAAAGTGTGTGCAGAGATACAAAATCTCCCTTATCCTCTAGTCACTTTGGTCACAGCTGTGCCATCGAGCCTGTCACATAGCGCTCAGATATCAGTGGGCCTCACACAATCCAAAAGTGTCCATCCAGTGTCCAAAAGTGTGTGCAGAGATTCAAAATCTCCCTTATCCTCTAGTCACTTTGGTCACAGCTGTGCCATCGAGCCTGTCACATAGCGCTCAGATATCAGTGGGCCTCACACAATCCAAAAGTGTCCATCCAGTGTCCAAAAGTGTGTGCAGAGATTCAAAATCTCCCTTATCCTCTAGTCACTTTGGTCACAGCTGTGCCATCGAGCCTGTCACATAGCGCTCAGATATCAGTGGGCCTCACACAATCCATAAGTGTCCAGTGTCCAAAAGTGTGTGCAGAGATTCAAAATCTTCCTTATCCTCTAGTCACTTTGGTCACAGCTGTGCCATCGAGCCTGTCACATAGCGCTCAGATATCAGTGGGCCTCACACAATCCAAAAGTGTCCATCCAGTGTCCAAAAGTGTGTGCAGAGATTCAAAATCTCCCTTATCCTCTAGTCACTTTGGTCACAGCTGTGCCATCGAGCCTGTCACATAGCGCTCAGATATCAGTGGGCCTCACACAATCCAAAAGTGTCCATCCAGTGTCCAAAAGTGTGTGCAGAGATTCAAAATCTCCCTTATCCTCTAGTCACTTTGGTCACAGCTGTGCCATCGAGCCTGTCACATAGCGCTCAGATATCAGTGGGCCTCACACAATCCAAAAGTGTCCATCCAGTGTCCAAAAGTGTGTGCAGAGATTCAAAATCTCCCTTATCCTCTAGTCACTTTGGTCACAGCTGTGCCATCGAGCCTGTCACATAGCGCTCAGATATCAGTGGGCCTCACACAATCCAAAAGTGTCCATCCAGTGTCCAAAAGTGTGTGCAGAGATTCAAAATCTCCCTTATCCTTTAGTCACTTTGGTCACAGCTGTGCCATCGAGCCTGTCACATAGCGCTCAGATATCAGTGGGCCTCATACAATCCAAAAGTGTCCAGTGTCCAAAAGTGTGTGCAGAGATTCAAAATCTCCCTTATCCTCTAGTCACTTTGGTCACAGCTGTGCCATCGAGCCTGTCACATAGCGCTCAGATATCAGTGGGCCTCACACAATCCAAAAGTGTCCAGTGTCCAAAAGTGTGTGCAGAGATTCAAAATCTCCCTTATCCTCTAGTCACTTTGGTCACAGCTGTGCCATCGAGCCTGTCACATAGCGCTCAGATATCAGTGGGCCTCACACAATCCAAAAGTGTCCAGTGTCCAAAAGTGTGAGCAGAGATTCAAAATCTCCCTTATCCTCTAGTCACTTTGGTCACAGCTGTGCCATCGAGCCTGTCACATAGCGCTCAGATATCAGTGGGCCTCATACAATCCAAAAGTGTCCATCCAGTGTCCAAAAGTGTGTGCAGAGATTCAAAATCTCCCTTATCCTCTAGTCACTTTGGTCACAGCTGTGCCATCGAGCCTGTCACATAGCGCTCAGATATCAGTGGGCCTCACACAATCCAAAAGTGTCCAGTGTCCAAAAGTGTGTGCAGAGATTCAAAATCTCCCTTATCCTCTAGTCACTTTGGTCACAGCTGTGCCATCGAGCCTGTCACATAGCGCTCAGATATCAGTGGGCCTCACACAATCCAAAAGTGTCCAGTGTCCAAAAGTGTGTGCAGAGATTCAAAATCTCCCTTATCCTCTAGTCACTTTGGTCACAGCTGTGCCATCAAGCCTGTCACATAGCGCTCAGATATCAGTGGGCCTCACACAATCCAAAAGTGACCAGTGTCCAAAAGTGTGTGCAGAGATTCAAAATCTCCCTTGTCCTCTAGTCACTTTGGTCACAGCTGTGCCATCGAGCCTGTCACATAGCGCTCAGATATCAGTGGGCCTCACACAATCCAAAAGTGTCCATCCAGTGTCCAAAAGTGTGTGCAGAGATTCAAAATCTCCCTTATCCTCTAGTCACTTTGGTCACAGCTGTGCCATCGAGCCTGTCACATAGCGCTCAGATATCAGTGGGCCTCACACAATCCAAAAGTGTCCAGTGTCCAAAAGTGTGTGCAGAGATTCAAAATCTCCCTTATCCTCTAGTCACTTTGGTCACAGCTGTGCCATCGAGCCTGTCACATAGCGCTCAGATATCAGTGGGCCTCACACAATCCAAAAGTGTCCAGTGTCCAAAAGTGTGTGCAGAGATTCAAAATCTCCCTTATCCTCTAGTCACTTTGGTCACAGCTGTGCCATCGAGCCTGTCACATAGCGCTCAGATATCAGTGGGCCTCATACAATCCAAAAGTGTCCAGTGTCCAAAAGTGTGTGCAGAGCTTCAAAATCTCCCTTATCCTCTAGTCACTTTGGTCACAGCTGTGCCATCGAGCCTGTCACATAGCGCTCAGATATCAGTGGGCCTCACACAATCCAAAAGTGTCCATCCAGTGTCCAAAAGTGTGTGCAGAGATTCAAAATCTCCCTTATCCTCTAGTCACTTTGGTCACAGCTGTGCCATCGAGCCTGTCACATAGCGCTCAGATATCAGTGGGCCTCACACAATCCAAAAGTGTCCATCCAGTGTCCAAAAGTGTGTGCAGAGATTCAAAATCTCCCTTATCCTCTAGTCACTTTGGTCACAGCTGTGCCATCGAGCCTGTCACATAGCGCTCAGATATCAGTGGGCCTCACACAATCCAAAAGTGTCCAGTGTCCAAAAGTGTGTGCAGAGATTCAAAATCTCCCTTATCCTCTAGTCACTTTGGTCACAGCTGTGCCATCGAGCCTGTCACATAGCGCTCAGATATCAGTGGGCCTCACACAATCCAAAAGTGTCCAGTGTCCAAAAGTGTGTGCAGAGATTCAAAATCTCCCTTATCCTCTAGTCACTTTGGTCACAGCTGTGCCATCGAGCCTGTCACATAGCGCTCAGATATCAGTGGGCCTCACACAATCCAAAAGTGTGCAGTGTCCAAAAGTGTGTGCAGAGATTCAAAATCTCCCTTATCCTCTAGTCACTTTGGTCACAGCTGTGCCATCGAGCCTGTCACATAGCGCTCAGATATCAGTGGGCCTCACACAATCCAAAAGTGTCCAGTGTCCAAAAGTGTGTGCAGAGATTCAAAATCTCCCTTATCCTCTAGTCACTTTGGTCACAGCTGTGCCATCGAGCCTGTCACATAGCGCTCAGATATCAGTGGGCCTCACACAATCCAAAAGTGTCCAGTGTCCAAAAGTGTGTGCAGAGATTCAAAATCTCCCTTATCCTCTAGTCACTTTGGTCACAGCTGTGCCATCGAGCCTGTCACATAGCGCTCAGATATCAGTGGGCCTCATACAATCCAAAAGTGTCCATCCAGTGTCCAAAAGTGTGTGCAGAGATTCAAAATCTCCCTTATCCTCTAGTCACTTTGGTCACAGCTGTGCCATCGAGCCTGTCACATAGCGCTCAGATATCAGTGGGCCTCACACAATCCAAAAGTGTCCAGTGTCCAAAAGTGTGTGCAGAGATTCAAAATCTCCCTTATCCTCTAGTCACTTTGGTCACAGCTGTGCCATCGAGCCTGTCACATAGCGCTCAGATATCAGTGGGCCTCACACAATCCAAAAGTGTCCAGTGTCCAAAAGTGTGTGCAGAGATTCAAAATCTCCCTTATCCTCTAGTCACTTTGGTAACAGCTGTGCCATCGAGCCTGTCACATAGCGCTCAGATATCAGTGGGCCTCACACAATCCAAAAGTGTCCAGTGTCCAAAAGTGTGTGCAGAGATTCAAAATCTCCCTTATCCTCTACTCACTTTGGTCACAGCTGTGCCATCGAGCCTGTCACATAGCGCTCAGATATCAGTGGGCCTCACACAATCCAAAAGTGTCCAGTGTCCAAAAGTGTGTGCAGAGATTCAAAATCTCCCTTATCCTCTAGTCACTTTGGTCACAGCTTTGCCATCGAGCCTGTCACATAGCGCTCAGATATCAGTGGGCCTCACACAATCCAAAAGTGTCCAGTGTCCAAAAGTGTGTGCAGAGATTCAAAATCTCCCTTATCCTCTAGTCACTTTGGTCACAGCTGTGCCATCGAGCCTGTCACATAGCGCTCAGATATCAGTGGGCCTCACACAATCCAAAAGTGTCCATCCAGTGTCCAAAAGTGTGTGCAGAGATTCAAAATCTCCCTTATCCTCTAGTCACTTTGGTCACAGCTGTGCCATCGAGCCTGTCACATAGCGCTCAGATATCAGTGGGCCTCACACAATCCAAAAGTGTCCAGTGTCCAAAAGTGTGTGCAGAGATTCAAAATCTCCCTTATCCTCTAGTCACTTTGGTCACAGCTGTGCCATCGAGCCTGTCACATAGCGCTCAGATATCAGTGGGCCTCACACAATCCAAAAGTGTCCAGTGTCCAAAAGTGTGTGCAGAGATTCAAAATCTCCCTTATCCTCTAGTCACTTTGGTCACAGCTGTGCCATCGAGCCTGTCACATAGTGCTCAGATATCAGTGGGCCTCACACAATCCAAAAGTGTCCATCCAGTGTCCAAAAGTGTGTGCAGAGATTCAAAATCTCCCTTATCCTCTAGTCACTTTGGTCACAGCTGTGCCATCGAGCCTGTCACATAGCGCTCAGATATCAGTGGGCCTCACACAATCCAAAAGTGTCCAGTGTCCAAAAGTGTGTGCAGAGATTCAAAATCTCCCTTATCCTCTAGTCACTTTGGTCACAGCTGTGCCATCGAGCCTGTCACATAGCGCTCAGATATCAGTGGGCCTCACACAATCCAAAAGTGTCCAGTGTCCAAAAGTGTGTGCAGAGATTCAAAATCTCCCTTATCCTCTAGTCACTTTGGTCACAGCTGTGCCATCGAGCCTGTCACATAGCGCTCAGATATCAGTGGGCCTCACACAATCCAAAAGTGTCCAGTGTCCAAAAGTGTGTGCAGAGATTCAAAATCTCCCTTATCCTCTAGTCACTTTGGTCACAGCTGTGCCATCGAGCCTGTCACATAGCGCTCAGATATCAGTGGGCCTCACACAATCCAAAAGTGTCCAGTGTCCAAAAGTGTGTGCAGAGATTCAAAATCTCCCTTATCCTCTAGTCACTTTGGTCACAGCTGTGCCATCGAGCCTGTCACATAGCGCTCAGATATCAGTGGGCCTCACACAATCCAAAAGTGTCCATCCAGTGTCCAAAAGTGTGTGCAGAGCTTCAAAATCTCCCTTATCCTCTAGTCACTTTGGTCACAGCTGTGCCATCGAGCCTGTCACATAGCGCTCAGATATCAGTGGGCCTCACACAATCCAAAAGTGTCCAGTGTCCACAAGTGTCTGCAGAAATTCAAAATCTCCCCTGTCCTATAGACACCTTGTACCTTGTTTTACATTACTATATAGTTTGTTGGATTTTGTCTACATTTCTACCAAAAATGAGGAAGGCTGGTGGAAGAGGCCGTGGAATTGGGCGGGGGTTGGCAGCTGGTAATGATAGTGTTGGTGGATCTGATGGTAGTGGCAAGAGCAAAATAGGACCGAATGCAGGAGGTGCTGACCCTGCGTCATCGTCTGGCTACATAAGGCCTCAAACGCTTATTTTTCTAGGAGTTGGCAAACCGCTTTTAAAGCCAGAGCATCAGGAAAAAGTTTTGTCTTACATTGCTGACTCAGCCTCCAGCTCTATCGCCTCCTCTTCAGTTGTAAAAAGTAAAAGCACTGAGTCGTCATTGGAGGCTCATGTTCATGAACCACACCTTTCCTTGTGTCCTTCACCCCAACCAAGATTGAAGGATGACGCAGGCCATACTACTGATTACTCCATGGAGCTGTTTTCACATACCATGCCTGGATTATCAAGTGAAATGGTGAATTACCCAGGCCAAGATGAATCTGACATGGAGTGCACTGATGCACAGCCGCTGATGGATGATTCTGCTGGTACATTCACTCAGAGCACTACATTGTCCTCGCAGTGTACAGAGCCAGATTCTGACCCTGATGAGACTCAGGTGCCCCTTCCCGCACACTATACCACCATACACGGTGACACAGAGGAAGGTGCACATGACATAGAAGAGGAGGTGATGGATGACCCAGTTGTTGACCCAGATTGGCATCCATTGGGGGAAGAGGGTGCTGCTTCCAATAGCTCAGATGAGGAGCATCCACAGCAGACATCGACATCGCAACAGCTGTTATCTGGCAGGCCCGGAGCACTCCAAAGACAGGTTCCAAACATCAAAAGAGTTGCTGGACAGCTTGTCCAGAGGGTATAAAGATCACAGCGTGCTAGGCCGCAAAATGTCTGCCAAAGTAGGAAGAGTGCAGTGTGGCACTTTTTTGAACAAAATCCTCATGATCAGGCCAAGGTTATCTGTAAGAAGTGCGCAAAGACCTTTAGCCGAGGGAAAAATCTGAAAAATTTGAATACCAGTTGCATGCTTAGACATTTAACCAGCATGCACTTGCAAGCGTGGACACAACACCAAACCTCAAGTGCCACATGTGCAACTGATGACAACGAAGGTAGTCAGCAACGCCACATTGTTTCCCCCACTGTAAGCCCACCGGTTAGCACAGCAGCAAATGTTGAGGTGTCGTTGCAAGACCACAGCAGTCAGGGAATCCCACTGTTATATCAACGAAAGACTGATTCTAGGCCATCAGAAAGAACACCAACTCCATCACCATCATCAACCCTCTCTCAGTCCGCCCTGTCCACCGCTACTTCCACCATATGCAGCTCTCAAGTCCAGCTCACCCTCGCAGACACTATGAGTAGGTCAAGAAAGTACTCAGTCTCTCATCCGCGTACACTGGGTTTGAACGCCCACATTGCCAAACTAATCTCGTTTGAGATGATGCCCTTTCGGTTGGTGGAAAGCACAGCTTTCCGCGAACTCATGGCCTATGCAGTACCACGCTATGACCTACCCAGTCGCCACTTCTTCTCTCGCAAAGCCATCCCAGCCCTCCACCATCATGTGAAAGACCGCATTGTCCATGCACTCAAGCAGTCAGAGAGCGGAAAGGTGCACCTCACAACTGATGCATGGTCCAGTCGGCATGGCCAGGGCCGTTACGTGTCCATCACTGCGCACTGGGTTAATGTGGTGGATGCAGGGTCCACAGGGGACAGCGGTGGTGGGACAGTGCTACCTAGCCCACGGTATAGGAAACAGTTGGCTGTAGGCGTTCGACCCTCCTCCTCCAGAAGCGAAAGCTCGTCCACAGAGCGCAGTCGTACGAGCACTCCATCTGCAGCTGCCACTGTTGCACACGATGTGTCCCCCTATCGAGCAGCTAGTGGAAAGCGTCAGCAGGCTGTGTTGCAGATGATGTGTTTGGGCGACAGACACACCGCCGAGGTGCTGGCCGAGTACTTGAAGCGACAAACTGAGTCATGGCTGGGCAGTGTACATCTTGAGGCAGGCAAGGTAGTTAGTGATAACGGCCGTAATTTTGTGGCAGCCATAGCCCTTTCAAAACTCAGCCACATACCTTGCTTGGCTCACACCTTGAACCTGGTGGTGCAGTGCTTCCTCAAAAATTATCCGGAGTTAACAGCCCTGCTCCAGAAGGTGCGAAGACTGTGCGCGCACATCCGCCGGTCGCCTGTACACTCCGTTCGTATGCAGAAGCTGCAGCGATTGCTCCACCTTCCCAACCACCGCCTCATTATCGACATTGCAACAAGGTGGAACTCCACCCTGCACATGGTGGAGCGGCTGTGAGAGCAGAGGCAGGCCATAATGCATTTGTGGGAGGATACACGGCCAGGCACTTTGAGAGCAGACATGGAGTTGACAGGTGTGCAGTGGTCGAAGCTGAAAGACCTTTGTAAAGTCCTTCAGTGTTTTGAGGAATGCACACGGCTGGTAAGCGCAGACGACGCCATCCTAAGCATGAGCATCCCACTTATGCGTCTGCTCATGCAAACTTTGACGCACCTTAAGGAGCAGGCGTCTGCAGCCAATGTTGATGAGGAGGAAGAGGAGGAGGGAATCCTTGATGACATTCAGCCATTGTCTGCTCAGGGACCTCTCCTGGACGAGGTGGAGGAAGAAGAGGAGGATGATGATGGGGATGATTACTTAGGGGAGGAGGATGCATCTCGTGGTGCAAGTGAAAATGTTGGCGTGGCAAGGTCTGGTACAGGGTTTGTGCGTGACTGGAGGGATGTGGATTTGCCAGAAAGTGCTCCTCCACCCAGCACTCGCAGTGCATCATTGACACCGGGAACATTGGCCCACATGTCAGATTATGCCTTGCGGATCCTAAAAAGGGACCCCCGCATTGCCAAAATGATGAACGATGACGACTACTGGTTGGCCAGCATCCTGGATCCACGCTATAAAGGCAAATTACAAAACATCATGCCACAGGAGAACCTTGACTTAATATTGGCTAATAAACAAGCAACTCTGGTAAATCGGTTGCTTGAGGCATTCCCAGCACACAGCAGCGGTGATGGTTCTCACACGAGCCGTACGGGCCGGGGGCAGCTTGGCAGAGGTGTTAGTGGTGCACACAGCAGAAGTGGCGTTGGAGACAGGGGTTTCATGACAATGTTGTGGACTGATTTTTCAAATACCGCTCACACAACTGGTAATACTGCATCGATGGAAAGTGACAGGAGACAGCAGTTGTCAACTATGGTTACAAACTACTTTTCCTCCCATATCGATGTTCTCCCACACAGGTCATTCCCCTTTGACTATTGGGCCGCTAAACTGGACACCTGGCCTGAATTGGCCCAATATGCCTTACAGGAGCTCGCTTGCCCAACTGCAAGTGTGCTATCGGAAAGAGTCTTCAGTGCAGCTGGATCAATCCTGACAGAAAAAAGGACCCGTCTGTCAACCCAAAATGTGGATGATCTAACCTTCATTAAAATGAACCACGCATGGGTTTCCAAGGATTTTGTCCCACCTTCCCCTGATGACACATAGGGTGACAGAAAAATGGCTTGCTTTGGTCCACCTCTTCCTGGTATTTCACCTATTTTGCCTTTTGCATCAGCTGAATGTCCAACATCAACATATGCCACTTTCTAAAACTCCCTAACTGTGCTGCCTCCCCCCCCATGGCCGGAGTCACCACCTAGCGCACGACACCGTGCGAGTGCCGTTGCCCTGGACAGGTGGGTAGGCCGACTCTTGGGCGCGGGCACTGGCACAGGGTCCCTCATAGTGCAATCAAGTGTCTCTGACGGTGGTGGTGCACACCCGCCGTCAGACACACCGCTGTACTATGAGGGGCCCAGTGCCAGTACCGACGCCCACGAGTGGGCCCCCCTTGGGCAGGGCCCCAGCATTTGCAATCTTTACCTCTCCCTGATCCTCCGCTGTGTAATCTGGGCCGTCAAATCCATACTGTGCCTGACACCGTCTGAGCCTGCCTCCTGATGTATAGACAAATATTTTGAATGTGTACGCTATCCATACATGTTATCCGGGGAAAAGGTACCCTTTCTAACCTTTGTGCAATCACGTGCAATCCATACTGGGCCTAACACCGTCTGAGCCTGCCTCCTGAGACATATATTTTGAATGTGTACGCTATCCATACATGTTATCTGGGGATACGGTACCCTTTCTAACCTTTGTGCAATCACGTGCAATCCATACTGGGCCTAACACCGTCTGAGCCTGCCTCCTGAGACATATATTTTGAATGTGTACGCTATCCATACATGTTATCCGGGGATACGGTACCCTTTCTAACCTTTGTGCAATCACGTGCAATCCATACTGGGCCTAACACCGTCTGAGCCTGCCTCCTGAGACATATATTTTGAATGTGTACGCTATCCATACATGTTATCTGGGGATACGGTACCCTTTCTAACCTTTGTGCAATCACGTGCAATCCATACTGGGCCTAACACCGTCTGAGCTTCCCTCCTGAGACATATATTTTGAATGTGTACGCTATCCATACATGTTATCCGGGGATACGGTACCCTTTCTAACCTTTGTGCAATCACGTGCAATCCATACTGGGCCTAACACCGTCTGAGCCTGCCTCCTGAGACATATATTTTGAATGTGTACGCTATCCATACATGTTATCTGGGGATACGGTACCCTTTCTAACCTTTGTGCAATCACATGCAATCCATACTGGGCCTAACACCGTCTGAGCCTGCCTCCTGAGACATATATTTTGAATGTGTACGCTATCCATACATGTTATCTGGGGATACGGTACCCTTTCTAACCTTTGTGCAATCACGTGCAATCCATACTGGGCCTAACACCGTCTGAGCCTGCCTCCTGAGACATATATTTTGAATGTGTACGCTATCCATACATGTTATCTGGGGATACGGTACCCTTTCTAACCTTTGTGCAATCACGTGCAATCCATACTGGGCCTAACACCGTCTGAGCCTGCCTCCTGAGACATATATTTTGAATGTGTACGCTATCCATACATATTATCTGGGGATACGGTACCCTTTCTAACCTTTGTGCAATCACGTGCAATCCATACTGGGCCTAACACCGTCTGAGCCTGCCTCCTGAGACATATATTTTGAATGTGTACGCTATCCATACATGTTATCTGGGGATACGGTACCCTTTCTAACCTTTGTGCAATCACGTGCAATCCATACTGGGCCTAACACCGTCTGAGCCTGCCTCCTGAGACATATATTTTGAATGTGTACGCTATCCATACATGTTATCCGGGGATACGGTACCCTTTCTAACCTTTGTGCAATCACGTGCAATCCATACTGGGCCTAACACCGTCTGAGCCTGCCTCCTGAGACATATATTTTGAATGTGTACGCTATCCATACATGTTATCTGGGGATACGGTACCCTTTCTAACCTTTGTGCAATCACGTGCAATCCATACTGGGCCTAACACCGTCTGAGCTTCCCTCCTGAGACATATATTTTGAATGTGTACGCTATCCATACATGTTATCCGGGGATACGGTACCCTTTCTAACCTTTGTGCAATCACGTGCAATCCATACTGGGCCTAACACCGTCTGAGCCTGCCTCCTGAGACATATATTTTGAATGTGTACGCTATCCATACATGTTATCTGGGGATACGGTACCCTTTCTAACCTTTGTGCAATCACATGCAATCCATACTGGGCCTAACACCGTCTGAGCCTGCCTCCTGAGACATATATTTTGAATGTGTACGCTATCCATACATGTTATCTGGGGATACGGTACCCTTTCTAACCTTTGTGCAATCACGTGCAATCCATACTGGGCCTAACACCGTCTGAGCCTGCCTCCTGAGACATATATTTTGAATGTGTACGCTATCCATACATGTTATCTGGGGATACGGTACCCTTTCTAACCTTTGTGCAATCACGTGCAATCCATACTGGGCCTAACACCGTCTGAGCCTGCCTCCTGAGACATATATTTTGAATGTGTACGCTATCCATACATATTATCTGGGGATACGGTACCCTTTCTAACCTTTGTGCAATCACGTGCAATCCATACTGGGCCTAACACCGTCTGAGCCTGCCTCCTGAGACATATATTTTGAATGTGTACGCTATCCATACATGTTATCTGGGGATACGGTACCCTTTCTAACCTTTGTGCAATCACGTGCAATCCATACTGGGCCTAACACCGTCTGAGCCTGCCTCCTGAGACATATATTTTGAATGTGTACGCTATCCATACATGTTATCCGGGGATACGGTACCCTTTCTAACCTTTGTGCATTCACGTGCAATCCATACTGGGCCTAACACCGTCTGAGCCTGCCTCCTGAGACATATATTTTGAATGTGTACGCTATCCATACATGTTATCTGGGGATACGGTACCCTTTCTAATCTTTGTGCAATCACGTGCAATCCATACTGGGCCTAACACCGTCTGAGCCTGCCTCCTGAGACATATATTTTGAATGTGTACGCTATCCATACATGTTATCTGGGGATACGGTACCCTTTCTAACCTTTGTGCAATCACGTGCAATCCATACTGGGCGTGAGAACGGCTGGCGAGCTGTTAAGCAAGCTACAGCACCTGTGGTTTGCACACGTAAGTTTTTCATTTTTTCAGGAATGACGGTTAGGCCTAATTCCGGAACTGCGGTTGACCTGCACTTACTGGGAAATCATTGTTCGCGGGTAATAATTGTAATCAGTGATCCCCATCACTAACGTTGTTCAGCGGGTTATCTGCACCTGTAAGCGACAAACGCTGGCCTTTTCAGTGTAGCGCACATGCAGCCACGGACATGTAAGGGCATGACACACCAGTTATTGGCCAATCTCATGTGCCAGAGCCTCACGTGTCCCTCTAGTAAGCCGGACTCGGACCGCGGGGCATGACGGAGTCTCGTTCGTTAACGGAATTAAGCTTGCAATGTGTTCATCTGTTCTGTAGCTGGCATGGTTGAGGTTTCCCAGGTGGAGTCGAATTTAACCGTAGGCTCCACTCCTGGTGGTGCCCTTCTGGACATTCCTTTAAGGTTCAGCTTTGCAACCATACTGCTCACGTAAAACAAACACTTTGCCTTCATGAACGCTGTTTGGAGGGTCATGACTCGTGGGAATAGCGCCGCCCAATCAGTTAACCTGCTAGAGAGATCCTTCGTTGCTCCCAAGCATGACATCACACTCCCTAGGAAGAAGGTAGTGCCACTGTGGCGACCGTACTCCTGGGGGCGACACAAGTGCACTGATGCCCAGCCACTGCTCGATGAATCTGCTGGTACATTGACCCAGACCACTACATTCCCCTCGCACGCTACACGACCTGAATCTGACCATGATGAAACTCAGGTTACCCTTCCCATATACAGTTCCATCTTACACGGTGACAAAGAGGAAGCTGCAGATGAAAGTGCAGGTTCGGCCCACCCGCCATCAGACACACCACCGTACTATCAGGGGCCCTGTGCCAGTGCCGTCGCCAACGAGTGGGCCCCCCCTGCTTGCCCAGGATCACAGCACTTGCAAAGTTGAAATACTGTGCAGTGAGATGGAAGATGGGGACCACGAGGAGTCCAGACAAGTACAGGGATTCCCTAGCGAGGAGACTTATTTGATTGTTTTCAATGTTGGGACAGCAATTTTTGGGGAGCACTATACTCTGGAGAATGATAGATGGGGCCCACCATACACTGGAACATTCCAAAGGTGGACATCAGACACTGGAGCAGCATTTACAGGGCCCATTATACACTAGAGCATTAGAAATGGGGCCCATTATGTTTGGAGCATTATTTGGGCCCATAAGACAGTGGAGCTTCATCCATGGGGACCAACATATACTGTAGCATTATGTGGAGCTCATCATATACTGTTTCAAACATTATATGGGACCAATGATTCTGTATGGAGAAATAGATGGGCCTCGTCATGAGATGTAAAAAGTGAGGTATTTTTCATTGTACTATACCGCTATTTCTCTGCCGTATCGGAGCATGATGAGTTGTGGTATGTGTTAAAGGGGCGCTCTTTCGCCCAGGGCACATGAAAACCTGGAGCCAGCCCTCCCCCCCACAGTCTGTAGCCAAATAACCCCCATTTTTCAGTGCGTAACTTGTATTATGAAGTTAATTAAGGTTGACAAGCTTAAGTAAGAAGAATTGATGCTTTTGGCATTCAAATGGGCACTGTTGGTGTGTTTCCTGTCCTCCTCTTACTGCCGACTTTTATTCCCCATTGACTTACATTGGGTTTCGTGTTTCGGGACGACCCCGACTTTTCCCTATAATCGGACGATCTTGCTCGACCCGACTTTTGGAAAAGTCGGGTTTCACGAAACGAAACGCGACCCTAAAAAACCAAAAGTCGCTCAACTCTACTGATTTAGTTTTTGAAGCCTAGCTGCTTCAGGGCCTTTTTCATATCAGCTTGTTGGCTTATGTCTTTGATAGGGTTTTTGCAGATTGCAGACAGCAGCCTTCCTGTCCTTTCCTATCTAGGTAGTTTTGGGCCCCGTCTTTGCTCAGTCTATCTTTCTGTCTGTGTTAGTATTTTCATCTTGCTTCACCGTCATTATATGTTGGGGCTGCCTATTGCTTTGGGGTCTGCTCTGGGGCAGTTTAGATTTCCCCTTTCTTTCTTTAGGCCTATTTAATTCTCCGGCTGTGATCGAGGGGTCTAGGGCATCGTAGGAACCCCCCACGGCTACTGCTAGTTGTGTTGATAGGTTCAGGGGTCTGCAATCTGATAGTTGCCAACTTCTCTGGTTTTCTGGACGTAGCTTGTATTTCTGCTTTTGCCTCCTATGGTGACTTATTCATAACACCTTACCCTACTAACCATAAACCCTAACCCTACTAACCCTAACCCCTAACCATAACCCTACTAATCCTAACCCTACTAACCCTAACCCTAATAACCCTAACCCTATTAACCATAAGCATAACCCTAACTAACCCTCACCCTACTAACCATAACCCTAACACTAAACCCTAACCATAACCCTACTAATCCTAAACCCTAACCCTACTAACCATAACCCCTAACCCTACTAACCATAAGCATAACCCTAACTAACCTTAACCCCTAACCCTACTAACCCTAACCATAACCCTACTAACCCTTACCCTACTAACCCTAACCCTACCCCAACTAATCCTAACCCAAAGAAAAAACACCGCTGTTAAGAACATGGGGACCAGTTTTCCTGCTACAGCTTTCGCTCTGTGCATTTTCCTATCAATTTTTTTGCTCCTCTGCAAAATCCTTCCCCATTATCCTGAGGTGTTTCCCCTCCATTTTCCATTGACTTGCATTGATATCGGAAATAGGAAATTCCGATATCCGATATTTTCCAATATCGGAAATCGGAATTCCGATACGATATTGGGCAGTATTGCTCATCCCTAGCTGCCAGTGCTGGAGATGGTGTGCGGCGCCACCAGAGTGTGGCCGCACCCGATCTCCAGCACAGGCCTCAAGCCATGGTCTTTCCTGCCTGCTGTGACTGCATGGATGTGGGTGAGCAGGCAGCGGCGGTATCCGGCGCTTGTAGTCAGGCAGTGGGTCTTGGCGGGGGTCCGGCGGCGGCATCCCTCTCATTACTCCCCCCCTCATTACACATTCTCATTACACCCCCTCATTACACGCTCTCATTATACCCCCTTCACTACACCCCTTTCGTTATCCCCTCGCTACACCCCTTTCACAGCCTCATTACTCTCCCCTCATTACACCCTCTCGTTACACCCCTCTCACAGCCTCATTACTCTCCCCTCATTACACTCTCTCGTTACACCCCTCTCACAGCCGGCAGGAAAGACAGTGTTTTGCGGCCTGTGCTGGAGATGGTGTGCGGCGCCACCCGAGGGTGGCCGCACCCAATCTCTAGCACAGGCCTCAAGCCGCGGTCTTTCCTGCCGGCTGTGACTGCATGGAGGTGGGTGGGCAGGCAGCGGCGGGATCCGGCGCATGTAGTCAGGCGGTGGGTCCTGGCGAGGGTCTGGCGGCAGCATCCCTCTCATTACTCCCCCCCTCATTACACATTCTCATTACACCCCCTCATTACACGCTCTCATTATACCCCCTTCACTACACCCCTTTCGTTATATCCCCTCGCAACACCCCTTTCACAGCCTCGTGATCGCAGCGGTGGCCCGGATCCGAGCGTCAGCTGGGATCCGAGCGGCGGCTGGGATCCAAGCAGCTGCCAGGATCCCAGCGGCGGTCGGGATCACAGCGGCAGCCTGGATCTGAGCGGCTGCAGGTGTCCCAGCGGTGGTTGGGATCTCAGCGGTGGCCTGGATCCCAGCGGCAGTCGGGATCGCAGCTGCGTCCTGGATCTGAGCGGCATCACTTGGGTGTTCCAAAATGGCGGTTGGCGTAATTCCGGTGCGGCGCGGTGAATTGTGGGATTTGGTGACATCCAGACTGAAGTGGATGACAGACAATTTAAGGCAATTATATAGTTAACTTCCAACTTAAAAGAAAGATTGTTTAAATAATTGTGCTGATGTAAGGGTATGTGCACACGTTGTGTATTCTACTTCGGATCCGCAGCGGATTTGGCCCTGCGGATCCGCAGGAGATTCTCCTGCATTGTACAGTACCACTAAAGTCAATTTAAAATGAAAAATGCTGTGCACATGCTGCGGAAAAATCCGCAACATAAACACTACGGGTTCGTTTCTGCAGCATGTCAATTCTTTGTGCAGATCTGCAGTTTTTGCACCCATTGAGTTGCATTGAGTCAGGCACTTCCGCAGCAAAACCGCAGGTCTAAAAAAGATCTGCGGTTTTGCCACAGATGAAACACTGGAGATCGGGAGGAGGGCGGAGTGTGGGTGGAGACTGTGTGCATGTATGGTGTGTAAGGGCTATGTGTGCGGGGTGTCTGTGGGGCTGTCCAGGGGTCTGCAGGCTGTGCAGGGGGTCTGCGGGTTATGTGGGGGGGTCTGCGGGCTGTGCGGGGGGTCTGCGGGCTGTCCGGGGGTCTGCCGGGGCTGTCCGGGGGGGGTCTGCGGGTTGTGCGGGGGCGTCTGCAGGCTGTGCAGGGGGGATCTGCGGGCCTGCGGGCTGTGCAGGGGGGATCTGCGGGCATTCCAGGGGTCTGCTGGGGCTGTGCGCGGGTCTGCGTGCTATCCGGGGGCCTGCCGGGTCTGTGCGAGGGTCTTCGGGCTGTGCATGGGGGGCCTGGGGTTTTCGGGGGTCTGTGGGCTGTGCGGGGGAGGGGGGCATTTTTTTTTGTTTTGTTTTTTTAACTGAAACATACTGTTCATTAATAAATATGGATTTATCTATGGATTTATCTATGGATATATAGATAGATATATGGATAGATATGTATCTATCTAACCAATATTTATCTCTATCTCTATCTATCTATCTCTCTATCTATCTATCTATCCCATATCTATCTATTCCATATCTATCTGTCTGTCTGTTTGTATCTATCAATTATCTATCTGTCTATCTGTGTGTGTAATGGAGTGTGGGTTGGACAAATGTAAAAGAAGGTTGGACAGAAATGACATCACAAAACTGTTTCTTTTTTGTTGTTAAATAACATATCTTTATTTAGCTTACCAAAATGCATACAAATCCGCATGTAAAAAATGCATGAAAAACCGCATCAAATCCGCATAAAAAGCGCACATGTGTTTTCTGGCAAGAGATGCGGATTCTGTGCGGAAAAATCCACAGGCAAATCCGCAACATGTGCACATACCCTAAAGTAGATATGTGGGAAATGTTATTTATGAATTATTTTGTGTGATAGATCTCTCTGATTTAGGGTATGTGCACACGATCAAGAAGTGGCAGTGATACTCGCTATTGAACGCAGGTGAATCTGCATGTGTTCACTGAACCGTGCGGAATCACCGCGTCCAATACATTGTACAGGTGACATTTATCTTGCGGTGATTAGCGTCTCTGCAAGTTAAATACACATGCTGCGGTCTGGAAAGACACGCCGAATGTCCATCTCCACGGGTGATCTGCAGGCGTCTCTGGATACATAATGGACGTTGGATTTCTTGAACTCCCATCCACTATGCTGTAAGGCTACTTTCACACTTGCAGTTTTTTGCGCTGGGTTTTTAGCGCACACAAACGCATAAAAAAAACGCATACAAATGCTGCGTTTTTTTGCAGCATTTTTGTGCGCATGAAGCAAAAAAACGCAGCATTTGTATGCTTTTGCATGCGTTTTCAATGCGTTTGCGTTTATTTGTACATTGTTTGTCTTTACCAAAAAAAATCAAGATAACAATCTTGCAACACACACCACCAATGCGACATCAGTGTCGGTGTGGAATGTAATATATAGACCCTGTCTACAGCCGGATTCTTCACATTTGCTTGATTCATCTCGTGTCAACATGTATCTGCGCTGGAAGTGTTTTCACTTCAACTTGGATTTGGACATCGCGATGGCTAGGGCATATACAGATGCTTGCCATGATCAAAGGAAGAGAGAGAGAGAGCGAAGACGGCAGTGGCGGCGTTTGTGGATACATCCGATTGTTGAACTCCGGGAGAGCCGTGAGGCGTACCACACCCTCTACAGCGAGCTACAGGCAAACCCAGATAAATTTACAGATTATATCCGGATGTCCCAAGAAAGCTTCAGGGATTTGCTTGCTCGTGTGCAAGAATCCATCCTGAGACAGGACACACAGCTCCGTCGTGCGATTCCTCCTGAGGAACGGCTCCTGGTGACACTACTGTACGTAATATTTAAAAATCAAGGGGGGGGGTGTCTGCTTTTGTTTTTTTTGTGACATGTACTAATCAAAACCTGGCCTAATTTTTCTTGAATGTACTAATTTTTTGTTTTATTGATTTAAAAAACCATATACAGAAATATTAATTTTACTTCTTTCTCTGTTTCGCAGATTCCTGGCGACTGGAGAGACCCTATCTTCACTACACTTCCAGTTCCGTATTGGAATCTCCACCTTGTCTGGAATTGTTGCGGACACCTGCCAGGCTCTCTGGAACGTTCTTTGTCCCTATTTTATGCCCCTGCCCACCGCTGAAAAGTGGATGGAAATTGCTGACAAATTCTGAACAGTCTGCAATTTCCCCAACTGTTTGGGAGCTGTTGATGGTAAACACATACGGATCATCAAACCCAAAAGAACTGGATTGGAGTACTATAATTGCAAAAAGTACTTTTCAACAGTACTCATGGCCATTGCGGATGCAGGATGTATGTTTGTAGCAGTGGACATTGGAGCATTTGGCCGTGGTAATGACTCCCAGGCTTTTAAAAACTCAGACATGAGCCGGAGGTTGTATGGCAACCAATTTTATTTCCCTATTCCACGGCCTCTTCCCCACACCGAAGCTCCGCCACTGCCCTTTGTAATGGTTGGGGATGAGGCTTTTCAAATGTGCGCAAACCTACTGAAACCCTACTCCAGCCTTGACTTGGACCACACCAAAAAAATCTTTAATTACAGGCTGACCAGGGCCAGAAGAACTGTAGAGTGTGCTTTTGGGATTCTTGTCTCCAGATGATGAATTCTCGGCACAGCCATTAATCTTAAACTTGAAACAGTGGATGAGGTGGTTAAGGCGTGTGTGGTTCTACATAATTTTGTGATGGCTAAAGAGCACCCGAACTTTGAACTCAGTGATGCTGCTCCTAACCCATTGCCTGAATTTAGTCAGCACCCTCTCAGGTCATCTGTTGAAGTTGGCCAAATGAGGAAGCAATTTGCGGCCTACTTTATCTCTGATGTAGGACGGGTGCACTGGCAAGATGAAATGGTGTAAAAATGCTTTCGTGTGTGTATGTTAATAAAAAACCTGTTTTGATACCTGCACTATGTATTTTTACACTCCAATAAAATAAACAACTTCCCATGTATACCTGTGAATTCATGATGTTCTCACATCTGGGCAGGTAAATAAACATACGAGTTAAACTGCAGCATCGCTAGTCTGCGTGAAATATATTGGTACGTAAGCGACGCTGCAGGTTAAACATCATATGTGTATTCACCTGCCCATGATTGATAAATAGTTATGATACTAGGCCTGGGTATTGGCCATAGGCCTGGGTATTGGCCATATGATGTGTATTTTACCCATCAGTTGATTCAACACACACTTAGTAAGAGTATGTTGTTAATTACAAGGTATATCTATAATCCCCCTGGCCTAGTATCACAATAAGTGAAATAAGGATGGTAAAAACAGCCCATCCTCAAAACACTTTTTATGACACCTTGCAAAGTTTAAGGCGCATTGTGTGTACGGCGCAGTGTGTGTAGGTGGCGCAAAAAATATTAATCAAACTTTGTTATGGTAAACCAGAAATTTAAATTTATTTTTAACCAAAAAAATTATAACAAACTTTATTTTTTTTGCGTTTGGTGGCAGATGGTTGCAAGTTGGGGGTGTGCAGTGAAGATGAACAGCTTATAGTGGGTGAAGGTGTTCTAGGGGAAGGGGCAGCAAAACTTGTGGGGGAACGGAGGCCAGTGATGGGAATGGAGCTAGACACACTAGGAGGAGAGGACAGAGGTTCAGCAACAGTTGTCCTAACTGTTTTTTGCCTCCTTAAACTGGCCTGCCTGGACCTCCTTGGGCCCAATGCCCGCCTTGATTGTTGGCCCCGCCTGGAACTTGGGGCAAATAAGGAATGTGGGTCCCCCGTCTGCTGCTGTGGCTGCTGCTGTGCCTGCTGCTGCTGTTGCTGTGGCGGCTGCTGATGCACTGTGGTGGCGGTGGCAGTGCTCGTCCTTGCAGGAGGACTGGTGGCGGCAGTGATGGTCCAGGTTTTCAGAGTGGTGGTGGCAGGGCTAGTACATGTTATAGTGTTGGCAGCAGGGCTGTTCCATGTTTGAGGAGTGGTCACGGTGGCTGTGCTCCAAGCATGCATGGAGGTGGCGGTGGTGCTCCAGACAGGAGCAGCGCTTGCCATGGTGGTGTCGGTTAAGTGACCAGCAGCACTCAGATTTGTGGTGGTGTAACGGTGGGTGTCCTGGCTTTGAATAGAGGTGTCCGTGCAGTGGTATGCAGCACAAGTCGGTAGTGAGGTGAAGCGAGACAATGGTGGCACAGTTGGAAATGACACCACTGACTGCTGCCCATAACGATTCTGCTGCATAGCCTGCAAGAAAGCATTGTTGCAGGCCTGCAGCACACTCAGCTGTTGCTCAGGACTAAGGTGTTCCGCCATGCCCTTTTCATTTTTACTGAAAAAATGGTGCGCTGGTCTGTTGAGGTCGGCCTCCAGACGGTCAAGGCGCTGTTCGACAGAGTGGAAGCGGTGTTCCATGTGGTTAAAACCATGTTCCATTCTGAAATACCGCTTTCCACTCTGTCTGACAGCGACTTGAGGCTGGCATTAAAGGCCTCGCTCAAGTGCATAAACTCGGGCTAGACATTCCTGTCCATGGCCCTCTGCCGCTGGTGGGTAGTGCCCGCATAACCATTGGCAGAGACCTGGGACAGGGAAACACCTGATTGACCAGCTTTCTGGTCAGCAGCTGTCCGTGTTGCAGAAGTGCAAGGTGCTTCCTGGCTGTCGGATGGCTGAGACGGGTCCGAGGTCGTCCGATGAGGACCGCTCCAGGGGCAGGTTACAGGGTGCTGCTCCAGGTGCTGTGGAAGAAAGGAAAAACCTTACTATCATGCATTTACAAGAAGCATCAGCTGTGGAATAGAAAAACACAGATTAATACAAATAAAAAACAAAAAATTATAATACTTACGCTCTGGTGGCAAGGACCGGTCTTACTAACTGCAAAGCTTGATAGTACCGGTATTTTGTTCTGGTCCTTGCCGCTGAACCACTGCGACCCTGCCCCTCAGCACGAACATCAGCGTTGAAGCGGTCCTTGATCGATCGCCAACGTGTTCGGATTTTGTTCACTGTTGGAAAAACAAGCAAACAACATTTAACAATTGTGTATGATGCACGATATATGCTGTCATTAAACACAACAGTGTCATTACGAACAAGAGTCAATGCGGCGCAATACAGCAATACAATACCCAAAGCAGTCACTGTTGAGCCAGATGACACTGTTGGGTTTCCTGCTAGAATATATCTAGCAGGAAACCCAACAGTGCCATCACGAACAAGAGTCAATGCGGTACAATACAGCAATACAGTATCCAAAGCAGTCACTTTTGAGCCAGATGACACTGTTGGGTTTCCTACTAGAATATATCTAGCAGGAAACCCAACAGTGCCATCAAGGACAATAGTCACTGCGGCATAACAGAGCAGGGAAATACTTACTAAACGCCTTTTTGGAGGATGCAGGGGCACTGTCCCAGCCATCCATCAATGCTGCGGCCACCTCACTCCATAGCCGCCGGGTCACCACATTGTCCTTGTACAGCTGGTCACGGCTGTCCCACAACGGGGCACGCTCCTGGACCAGGCGGATAAGGTGCTCATTATCCAGGTAGACGTCTTCATCCCGTTGTGGAACCTAGAGAAAAAACATTCATTAGAATATTTGAATTTTTTGTGAATAAAAAGTTTAAAAAAATCCAGAAAAGAGGAAAGATAGAAGATAAAAAATAAAGGACATTACAAATCATTTGATACTTACATTCCGTTTCACCACCGGGACTTGGCTTGGCTGCTCATGCTGTTCACCCTCACTAGTCACGTCCGCTGAAGATGACGATATCTGAAAAAAACAAAACAAAAATGTTAGATATTTTGAGAAGCAGCAGATATACTTACCAAACGCACAAAAATAATCACCTCACGGTCTGCTTGCGCCAGTTCGTGCCAGGATGGTGAATATTCCGATTCCGAAGACATACTGCATGAAAAAATAATACATAGCATTAGTGCATATGCAATTTAAAAGGACAGGCATTCATTAGATGTAATAATACTCACATTCTTGCCGCTGAAGCTGGAATTGAAAATCGTGTCTTCTTTTGCAGTCTGTCTGCTCTCCAGGCTGTCTCTATAGTTGTGGTACAGTTCTGGCAGACACCTACTTTTATATAGACATGTTTTTTTTGGAGGGGGTGGGTTTTATCATGTGTCTAGATAATCTTGAACAAAAAAAAGCATGTGCAAAAAAAACGCATACGTGCGCATGCCAATGCGCACTTATGCGCACCCATAGACTCTAATGTTAATTTTTTGCGCAAAACGTGCGCATGCTTTTTTTTTAAAGCGGTTGGGCGGACCAAAAAATGCAACATGTAGCATCTGGAAATTATGGTCGCACACTGGAAAAAAACGCGACGCATGAAAAATGCATACAAACGCATACCAATGCGCACCAATGTTAAATATAGGAAAAAAAACGCATGCGCACGTATACGCAAAAGCGCAGCGCAAAAAAATGCAAGTGTGAAACCAGCCTAACATCTGGATGCTGCTGGTTGGACACTGCACAAGTACACAGCGTCCAACCCGCAGAGTTTACTGATCATGTACACATACCCTTGTAAATTGCATCATTTTCGCCAAATTTCCTTCTTTTTTTCAGAAATAAACCCAAGTTATATTGAAGAAATTTTACCACTATCATGAAGTACAATATGTCACTAGAAAACAGTCTCAGAATTACTGGGATCCATTCAAGCGTTCCAGAGTTATTACCTCATAAAGGGACAGTAGTCAGAATTGTAAAAATTGGCCTGGTCATTAACGTGCAAACCACCTTGGGGGTTAAAGGGGTTAAATAATGACTGACACATACATACAGATTCCTTTCCTATGTGGCCTAGTCTGGTCAGTATCGCACCTGCTTACTAATGGATAATGGGAGGTGGATATAAAAGGATGCAAGGTGGTTGTGTGAGTGTCTCAGCCTGGGAACACAGAGAGCCTGTCTGTGTGAGAGACACACGTGAGTGGAAGCAGTGCCCACTGCAACTGTGGTTTGGCTGGACGGGAGAAGCCCGCCAGTTGGTAGTTAGGTTGTCCATTGTTTAGTTAGTGCTGGACAGGCAAGGATTTGTTTTATGTTTTATTTCCTTTTGCATTGCTTTCACCGTTAATAAACCTGACCCAGGGTCAGTTATACACGAATCCCAGCTCTGCGCCTGAGTTTCATGCTGAATGCACGTGACCTTTGACCCCAGCAAAGGCGATCCCGGAGTGTTTTATCACAATATATATATATATATATATATATATATATAACAATAATTCTCATAAATAATTTCAGCCCTTTCCCTTTGTGAGTTAATGGCACTGGCCACTTTATCTTGCGCTTGTGTGGGTGGTCGGCTCATAGAGAATTGTAAGTCTGTCATCTTTATGTGACGTTCACGTCTCCCCGCTCCTTTAGAGAAAGTGGATGTTATGTTACTGCGCACATGATTGGAGCTTTGAAGCCTCACTCTCAATATGCGCTGTATTCAGCTCGCGTATGCGCCGTTACAGCCAGCAACTACTGACATCACTGGCACGGCGATTTTACATTGCGACAGCTAAGTATTTAAACTACACACCCCCTGCCTAAGAGACGCCCTGCAGAAGCAGGGCGAAACGAGCGCGTCAGGGCCGGAGGCTGAAGCTCCAGCATTTTTTCACAAAACAGCTGATTGGAGGTATTTGATATCTTTCCCGGAGATTTGTCCATGCTGCAGGCTTACAACAGACCTAATAAAGTAATTTATTATTATATAAAAAAAAGTGCCAAAGTATTGTTGCTTTCAGCAGGAAAACCCTCTGACATTCAATTGATAACCAGTGTCAAAGTTATTCTTTGGTATGTTTCTATAAAAGCACATACAGGAAAGATGTATATTTTTGCACCGTGTTAGCCAGTAGATAGAAAAATGCCTCAAGTAGTCACCTACAATCCAAATCTGGAGGTGCTAAGTGGAGCTGCATGAAAATTACAACCTTTACTACAAAAAGATGCCCGATTACAATCAATTTTTCCAGACCCCCCACTGCTGTGTTTTAGGCAGCCCCCAAATCTAAGAAGCATCATTGTCAGAAGCTCCCTGTCCTCTCCAACAGCTGCAGGACCCTTTCCTTGCAACCAGAAAAAATGTAAAACCTGTCCATTTATAATGACCACGGACAAGATAAAGATCCCCAACTCACATCATGACTACAAGATCCCAGGTACTTTCACCTGCATCACATCTAATGTGGTGTACTTAATTATTTGTACTAAATGTCCAACTAGGGGTCTGTATGTGGGGGAGACAGGGCAAAAGCTTAGAACAAGGATGAATTCTCACCGCTACACAATAAGAGAAAAAAGAATGGATCTACCTGTGGCCAAACGCTTTTGTATGCCTGATCACAGCACCATGGACATGAAATTACTGGTATTGAAAGGTAACTTCACATCTCAGAGAGACAGAAGAGTCTGTGAGTACAAACTCATGACAACCTTTGACACTCTCAGTGCAGGAATGAATGTGTTGCATGGATTTATGTATTTTTACATCAATTAACCCCTTTACCCCCAAGGGTGGTTTGCACGTTAATGACGGGCCAATTTGTACAATTCTGACCACTGTCCCTTTATGAGGTAATAACTCTGGAACGCTTCCATGGATACCGGTGATACTGACATTGTTTTTCTCGTGACATATTGTACTTCATGTTAGTGGTAAAATTTCATTCATATAACTTGTGTTTATTTGTGAAAAAAAATGGAAATTTGCTGAAAATTTTGAAAATTTTGCAATTTTCCAACTTTGAATTTTTATGCCCTTAAATCACAGAGATATGGCACACAAAAAACTTAATAAGTAACATTTCCCACATGTCTGCTTTACATCAGCACAATTTTGGAACCAAATTTTTTTTTGTTAGGAAGTTATAAGGGTTAAAAGTTGACCAGCGATTTCTCATTTTTACAACACCATTTTTTTTAGGGACCACTGTTATGAACTGGTCACCGAGGAGGATGGCAGGAATAGGGTAGGCCACTAGAAAGGTTGGTAACTTAGCGGATTGCAGACCCCTAATCCAAACAACACAACTAGCAGTAGCCGTGGGGCGGACCTACGATGTTCTAGACGCCTCGGCACAGCCGGAGAGCTAACTAAGCCTAAAGCCAGAAAGGTGAAATCTAAATTGCCCCGGAGTAGAACCCCAAAGGAATAGATAGCCGCCAAACATATATTGTCAGTGAGACAAGATGAGGCACAAACACAGGCAGAAAATAGACTGAGCAAATGATGGGGCCCAAACTGACTAGATAGGATAGGAAAGGAAAGACACTGTCTACAATCACGCAAAAACCCTAAAAATCCAACACGTCTGATGTACAAAAAACACTGAGGTCTCACAACCTCTCCCCCACTATATCAGCATTCTGGTATGAACTAGCAGCAATGCAAAAAGAGACTAATATAACGGGACTGAACAAACTGACATAAGCTGTAACATATGGAGCGGCGTCCAGCACTGCCCCAGCAGGGAGGATGCTGAACCCTCACAGCAAAGCAGAAAGAGGCAAAACCAGATCAGATGCAAAGGATTAGCAAATGAACAACTTAACTGAAAAATGCAGGATCAGGCAGGAGACAGCAGACCTCAGAATGCACAGGAAGAAAACTGATCAGCAACCACTGAAGAAAGCCTGCTCACTTAAATGCTCCAGTCAGTAACCCCTGATTTCCAATCATCGTCAGGTGGCAGACTTCGGCCAGCTCCACTACCCACAGTAACCACCAGACGGAGCCCCGACTCAGAAGTCAAATCGAGATAGTTACAACAGACCCCATAACATTTGAAGTCACTTTGAGGGGTCTATATGTTAGAATATACCCAAAAGTGATACCATTCTAAAAACTGCACCCCTGACGGTGCTCAAAACCACATTTAATAAGTTCATTAACCCTTCAGGTGCTTCACAGGAATTTTTTGAATGTTTAAAAAAAATGGAAAAAAAATGAACATTTAAATTTTTTTCACAAAAAATTTACTTCAGGTCAAATTTTTTTTAATTTTACCAAGGGTAGCAGGAGAAATTGGACTGCAAAAGTTATTGTGCAATGTGTTCTGATACCTGATATGTGGAGGGGACCACTGTTTCGGCACATGGCAGAGCTCGAAAGGGAAGGAGCACCGTTTGACTTTTTCAACTCAAAATTGGCTGGAATTGAGATCGGACGCCATGTCACGTTTGGAGAGCCCCTGATGTGCCTAAACAGTGGAAACCCCTCCACAAGTGACCCCATTTTGGAAACTAGACCCCCCCAAGGAACTTCTCTAGATATGTGGTGAGAACTTTGAATCCCCAAGGGCTTCACAGAAGTTTATAACGTACAGCCGTACAATTAAAAAAATCATATTTTTTTCCACAAAAATGATCTTTTGACCCCAAATGTTATTTTCCCAAGGGAAACAGGACCCCAAACGTTATTGTGCAATTTGTCCTGAGTACGCTGGTACCCAATATGTGGGAGTAAACCACTGTTTGGGCGCATGGCAGAGCTCGGAAGGGAATGAGCGCCGTTTGACTTTTTCAACGCAGAATTGGATTGACGCCATATCACATTTGGAGAGCCCCTGATGTGCTTAAACAGTGGAAACCCCTCACAAATGACACCATTTTGGAAACTAGACCCCCCAAGGAACTTACCTAGATGTGTGGTGAGAACTTTGAACCCACATGGGCTTCATATAAGTTTATAAAGTACAGCCGTAAAATTAAAAAATCGTATTTTTTAAACAAAAATGATCTTTTGACCCCATTTGTTATTTTCCCAAGGTAAACAGGACCCCAAAAGTTATTGTGCAATTTGTCCTGAGTACGGTGATACCCCATATGTGGTGGTAAACCACTGTTTGGGCGTATGGTAGAGCTCGGAAGAGAAGGAGCACCGTTTTGACGCAAAATTGGCTGGAACTGAGATATGTCGCGTTTGGAGAGCCCCTGATGTGCCTGAACAGTGGGAACACCCCAAAAGTGACCCCATTTTGGAAACTAGACCCCCAAGGAACTTATCTAGATGTGTGGTGAGCACACAAAGTGCTTCACAGAAGTTTACGCCCGGGAGTGAAAATAAAAAAATCATATTTTTTCCTCAAACATGATCTTTTAGTCCCCAATTTTTTTATTTTCCCAAGGGTAACAGGAGAAATTGGACCCCAAAAGTTGTTGTCCAATTTGTCCTGAGTACGTTGATACCCCATATGTGGGAGAAAACAACTGTATGGGCTCACGTTGGGGCTCGGAAGGGAAGTAGTGACGATTTGGAATGCAGACTTTGAAGGAATGGTCTGCGGGTGTCATGTCACGTTTGGAGAGCCCCTGATGTGCCTAAACTGTGGAAAGCCCCCGCAAGTGACCCCATTTTGGAAGCTTGACCCCCCCCAAAGGAACATATCTAGATGTGTGGTGGGCAATTTGAACCCCCAAGTGCTTCACAGAAGTTTATAACGTAGAGCCATAAAAATAAAAAAAATCATTTTTTTCCACAACCCCCAATTTTTTATTTTTTCAAGGGTAACATGATAAATTGGACCCCAAAAGTTGTTGGGCAATTTGTCGTGAGTAGGCTGATACCACATATGTGGGGGTAAACCACTGTTTGAGCGCATGGCAGAGCTTGGAAGGGAAGGAGCACCGTTTGACTTTTTCAATGCAGAATTGGCTGGAATTGAGATCAAACACCATGTTGCGTTTGGAGAGCCCCTGATGTGCCTAACCAGTGGAAACACCCTAATTCTAACTCCAACCCTAACCCCACCTCACCCCTAACCCTAATCTCAGCCCTAACCCTAGCCCTAACCCTAATGGGAAAATGGAAATAAATACATTTTTGTAATTTTTTTTTCCCTAACTAAGGGGGTGATAAATGGGGGTTTGATTTACTATGTATGGTGGGTTTTTATGTTTGGCGGCTGTCGCACGCTATAAGACTCTTTTTATTGTAAAAATAGTTTTTGCATCACCACATTTTGAGAGCTATAATTTTTCCGTATTTTGTCCCACAGTCGTGAGGTCTTATTTTTTGCGGGACGAGTTGACGTTTTTATTGGTACGATTTTTGGGCATGTGACATTTTTTTATCCCTTTTTATTCCAATTTTTGGGACGCAGAATTACCAAAAACCAGCATTTCATGAATTTCTTTTTGGGGAAGGGGGCGTTTACACCGTTCCGCGTGTGGTGAAATTGATAAAGTGGTTTTATTCTTCTGGTCAGTACGATTGCAGCGATACCTCATTTATATCTTTTTTTAATGTTTTGGCGCTTTTATACAATAAAAACAATTTTATATTAAAAAAAATTATTATTTTTGCATCGCTTTATTCTGCGAGCTATAAGTTTTTTTATTTTTCTGCCGATGACGCTGTATGGCGTCTCGTTTTTTGTGGGACAAGATGACGTTTTCAGCGGTACCATGGTTATTTATATCCATCTTTTTGATCGTGCGTTATTGCACTTTTTGTTCAGCGATATTATGATAAAGCATTATTTTTTGCTTTGTTTTTTTATTTTTAAGGGGTTCACTAAAGGGGTTAACTAGTGGGACAGTTTTATAGGGCTGGTCGTTACGGATGCGTTGATACTAAATATGTGTAGTTATGTTTTGTTTTTTATTTAAAAAAAAAAAAAGAATTTATTAGGGAATAGGTTTTTTTAGTTTTACACGTTACTTTTTTTTTTTACTTTATAGTAATGTTCCAGTGTGCTCGCTGATCTGACAGTCGCTGCACAGGCACTGAGGAAGTCGCCTCCCTGCAGGACCCCGAAGGCCACTGAAGCCATATTGGATCCGGGGGCCTGTAGGGAGGAGACCCTCGGAGCAGCACCAGCACATCGCGCTGCTCTGAGGCTCTCAGGTAAGCATGCAGTGAGCCCCCTCCTTGCGTGATTTCTTCCCTGTGTCCCCGGTACATTGGGATCATATTTGATTGCAGTGTTCCAGGGGTTAATGTGCCGGGGGCGTTCTGTGACCACCCCTGGCACTTAATGCCGGGTGTCAGCTGATCATGCTGACGTAGTATCCTGTCCCCAGTCATACGGGCCCGAGTACCGTGTACGGGATAGTACGTCTGATGTCAGAAAGGTGTTAAGGAATTTGCTCCTAAGACCTTGTTAGGGCACCTCAACACAGAACCAGACCTCAATCAGAGGACCATGAAACTTTCACTCCTTATCTATGAACTGGTCCAATATTTATAGCCATAACTGTCTGTCACTCCCCCATAATGAAAGTTCTGCTTCATGTCACTTGTCTCATCTATTGCATTATTTCTGTGCTATATTGTGCATAAATATGTGATTCTTCAGATTTTGTATTAGTCAATGCCTGATGAAGAGACCTGAGTAGTCTCCAAAGCTTGCAATTTGTTACCATCTTTTCAGTTAGCCATTAATATCAACCACTGAGGACTCTCAATTCTGAATATATTTCTATAAAAGCACCGTGTCTTTATTCTTCTGTAATAGATCGCCATCTGGTGGCCAAGCATAATAATGACATCAGTTGATGTGAAATTATAACTATTAGATTTATTTTTATCTTTTCATAATAATTTACCGTAATCCTCACATACCTCGCTGCTATTTATATTTATATAATATGTGTCTTCTTGCCTTCTAATTCCAGTACATATTCCTGAATTTTTATGTACATTTTTTTAACATATGTACAAATAAAGTAAACGTTATGTTTTATTTATTTTTATCTTGTCACTTCTATTTTTTGCTCTTGGCTACCAATTTGTGACATCCATGTCAAATGTTTGTGATCATATAAACTTCTTGAATGTAGTTCTGACCACCTTGAGGGGTGCAGTTTTTAGAATGATGTCACTTTTGGATATTTTCTGTCATATTGATTCCCCAAACTCACTTCAAATGTGATGTTGTCCCTAAAATAATGTTTTTGTGAATTTTGTTGGAAAAATGAGAAATCGCTGGAAAACTTTTAACCCTTCTAGTCTCCTGACAAAAAAAAAAGTTTAATAAATGATGCAGATGCAAAATAGACATGTGGGAAATGTTGTTTATGAATTATTTTTTGTGCTATAACTCTGATTCAGGGCAGTCTCACACGTCCAGATAATTCCGGTACCGGGGCTATCCGTGTCCGAGTGGACACGTGGTACCACCATGTGCCGCATCAGGACCACACAGACGGTGTCAGGGAGAAGCGCTACAGTAAGCGCTGTTCCCTGCGGCTGGTGCTGACCGCGGCTGGAATTCTGCTCTCCTGCTCTGCCGGCAGGAGAGCAGAATGAATGAAAACCCCCCTCATTTTCATAACCAACCAGACGAAACTTACAGCTGGGGGCTTCAGCTGTCAGCTTCAGCCAGGTTGGTTGTAAAGAATAGAGGGGGTCCCCATGCTGTTTTTTTAATTATTTAAATAAATAATTTAAAAAAATGGCATGGGGTCCCTCCTATTTTTGACAACCAACCTGACTAAAGCCGACAGCTCAGGGCTGATATTCTCAGGCTGGAAAGGGGCCATTGCTCGTGGCCACCCCCCCAGCCTAAAAACAGCAGCCCCCAGCTGCCCAGAAAAGGCGCATCTATTAGATGCGCCTAATCTGGAGTTTTGCCCGGTTCTTCCCACTTGCCCTGTAGCGGTGGTAAGTAGGGTAATAAGGGGTTAATGGCACCTTTCGATTATAAGGTGACATTAAGCCCGGATTAGTAATGGAGAGGTGTCAATAAGACACCGATCCATTACTAATCCTACAGTAAAGAAAGGGTTAAATAATCACACTCACACAATAAGAATAAATTATTTTAATGAAAGAATACAACACACACATTTTTATAATCTTTATTACACTGGTAATTCCTTAGCGAAGCCATCGATCTTCTGAAAAAAAGTTGAAAATAGTAAAACATAGTAACATAGTTAGTAAGGCCGAAAAAAGACATTAGTCCATCCAGTTCAGCCTATAAAATTCTGTCAGAATAAATCCCCAGATCTATACATTACCTGCCCGGCGCTCAGTCACATCCCACGACGTAAATCCATCTCAGGGGTTAATATATTTACAGTGGGAATGCTACTAATAAATCCGCTCCTGACTGTAAATGACTGGGGAATGAATGGAGCTGACATCTGCATACACCCATTCATTTGAATGGGTCTACGTGTGTCAGTGTCTCCGGTAGTTGAGAAAACTGTCACTACACATACCGGAGCCACAAATGTGTGAAACCGGCCTTAAGGAAATAAAAGTAAAGTTTTAAATCAGAATCTGTGAGATCCGTTTAAGCAATCTAGAGTTATTATCAAATACAGTAACACTGGTCAGATTTAAAAAATGAGGCCCGGTTATTAACCTACAAAGTGGCTAGGTCGTTAAGGGGTTAATTAGCCTGTTAGGGTATGTGCACACGTTGCGGATTCTGCTGCAGATTTTTCAGCGTGGATTTTGGTAAATCCGCAGGTAAAATGACCTGCGTTTTACCTGTGGATTTAGTGCAGATTTAGGCTGAGTTCACACGTGGCGTTTTTTTCGCGTTTCCGCGGCGGTTTTAACCGCGCGATTTTGCCGCGAAAACGTGAAAAATAAGCATCCCATGCATTCCTATGGGATTCCGCAATGCTGTGCTAATGCTGCGGTTTTTACCGCGGCGGAATCGCTTCGCGGTAAAAACCGCAGCATGCTCATTAATTTGCGGAATCGCGGCGATCCCGCACCCATAGGAATGCATTGTTCCGCTAATTTCCCGCATGTGGCTGTGCACACCATGCGGAAAGTAAGCAGAACAATTGCGGATGGTACCCACGGTCCGGAGGAGAGAAGACTGTCCTCCGGGCTTTGGGTACCATATCCCTGTAAAAAATAGAATTTAAAATAAATAATATTGTTATTCTCACCTTCCGGCGTCCCGCGCAGCCTTCCCGCTTCTCTCCACGCTCCCGTTCCCAGTAATCCTTTGCGAAAATGCTCGCAATGACGTCCCTTCTCGCGGGATCGCAAAGTCTCGCGGTCATTCGCGCGACGTCATCGCGAATGACCGCGAGACGTCGCGATCCCGCGAGAACTGACGTCATCGCGGGCATTTTCGCAAAGGATTACTGGGAACGGATGCGCGGGACGTCGGAGGGTGAGAATAACACCGTTTTTTATTTTTTTTTTACATTCTATCTTTTACTACTGATGCCGCATAGGCGGCCTCAGTAGTAAAAAGTTGGTCACACTCATCAAACACTATGTTTGACGAGTGTGACCAACCTGTCAATCAGTTCTCCAAGCGATGCTACAGATCGCTTGGAAAACGCTAGCAATTCTGCAAGCTAATTACGCTTGCAAAATGCTAGTTTTTCCGCGGGAAAATCGCGGGAATTTAAAATGCGATTTTCCCGCGGACTGGAATTCCGGAATTCTTGCGGTAATTTCCGCGAGAGTTCCGGTACGTGTGCACTTAGCCTTACTGTGGATTTTCTGCAGATATTTCGCCTGCATTTTATGTTGAATCTATTTTTATTGAAAGAAAGATCAAATAGACAAAGTAAACATACAAAATGGTAAGGATTATACACCATCTGAACAATATCACAGTATAACAATCCCTTATAAATCTGTCACGTCTGCTTAAGATGAAATCTCGCAGCTTCCCTATAGAGTGCATGTTGAGTATACACAAACCCACTGTCGCTACCCAAGTTCCACCCGAGTGATTGGCCCTAAGTATTAATTAACCCCACTATATAGGTTGCATTAAACATTTTGCTTATATGAAGTAGTACAGACTGGGGAGTGAACCTTCCTCTCTTATTATCTTAATTCTTAATAACATAGATGGGTAGGAACATTACAACAGCGGTCGTGTTCATTCAAAGTACATTTTACATTTCTCAGTAGGGGTGCATTATAAAAAGAAGGATAGAGAAAGAAAAGTAAGAAAAAAGATGGGAGAGAAAGAACACAAAAAATTTTAAATGGAACGTTTAGGGGTGGTAAAGAAGGGAGAAGGTGGGAGGAAGGGGAGAAAGAGGGAAAACGGGCGCTAGACTCCCGAACCAGCTCCTAAGAAACCTCCTCAACCAGTTGAGGCAGCCCAGCGATTTCTTTGAACAAGATCCAGGGACGCCAAGTACGAATCAAGCAGGAGTTGTCCCCTTCCATCTCGGCCATCAGCTCCTCCATTCGGAAAATATCTGCAAATTCTGACACCCATTCCGCCATGGTTGGCGGTGGTGTTGCTCGCCAATGGCGTGGAATTACCATACGTGCTGCAGTGATACAAAATCTGAGAATGCTCCGTTTCTGAGCTGATATGGAGCCTGGAAGGATCGAGAGGATGGCAACTTGTGGGGAAGGGGGAACAACATCTCCAGTAATTTTTTGATAAGCCAGAAACACTTTCTTGCAGGAGGGTTGTATCGCGGAGCACTGCCACCATATATGGTATAGTGTGCCTCTCTCAGTTCCACACCGCCAACAAGTGTTTGCTACCGACGGAAAGATAGACTTTAATCTAACGGGGGACAGATACCATCTGGTCAGTATCTTAAAATTTTTCTCCTGTGCGCCCCCGGCCGGGGACATTTTGTGTGTGAATAGGTAGGCTTTGTTAAGATCCTCTACCGAGAATCTACATCCCATCTCCACCTCCCATGCCCGAATATAACTCGGGATCGTCTCCGAGTTCTCAACATGGAACTCTCTATATAATAGAGAGATCAAGTGGGAAGGGGGTTCTTGTTGATTATATTCCATCCAAGAGAGCCTCTCATTGGGAAACTGTTCTTGTAGAGACTCCAAAGATGGAATATCTCCTCCCACCAGTACTTGTCCCAAGAGTAAGTCAGAGCTAATATGCCAGCCCAAAAAGCGGTCCCTGAGACGTCCTGGAGGGAAGTCTGGGTTGCCAAAAATTGGTGTCAATGGGTTCAGGGCGCTAATTAATCCCTTCATTTTTATGCGATTCCAAAGTTGTAATGTCTCCAGTGCCAAAAAACCGGTAGATCCCTCAGAGCCGTCAGCAGTAAAATCACAGCATCGGATCCAAGGAAGGTGTCTTAAGGGAATATCAAAGGATATCTGTTCCAATTGAACCCATTGTTTAGAGCGATGGCTGTATCGCCAGTCGAACAGGCGCACTAATGTGGATGCCCTATGATAAAGTTCTAAGTCAGGGAGACCTGCACCGCCTCTGGACTTTGGAGCAGTCAGACTGGTGTATTTTAAACGGGGCTTAGAAGCCTGCCAAACAAATCGGATCAGTGCAGATCTGATGGTCTGGAAGAATGCCCTTGGCAGAGTGATCGGGACCGCCTGAAACAGATACAAGAATCTGGGAAGAACATCCATCTTGAAAGAGTTCATCCTCCCAAACCATGAGATTTTCTTTCGTTCGTACTCCCTCAAACGCCTCAGGGTCGATTCCAGAAGGGGTAAATAATTGAGTTTATAAAGGTCGGTCATGTCAGTAGGAATTTGAACGCCCAAATATTGAATAGCTCCATTCTTCCATCTAAAGGGAAAATTCCCCATTATTCTCGTAAGTTCTGCTTGTCCCAAAGATATGTTAAGGGCTTCGGTTTTCTGAAGATTGATTTTAAAATTACTGACTGCACCATATTTTCTAAACTCCACCATTAGTGACGGGAGGGAAATGTGTGGCTGAGATATATACAGTAGGAGGTCATCCGCGTAAAGAGACCTTATAATGGACACGGTCCACCCATAGACCGTGCACACTGGGGTTCTTCCTAATTGCTACCGCCAAATGTTCCATGACCACCGTGTATAAAAGGGGTGACAAAGGGCATCCCTGTCGTGTGCCATTTCCAATAACTATAGGATCTGACAATGCGCCATTGATCCCAACTCTCGCCGAAGGGCAGGAATATAGAGCCGCAATTCTTTGTAGGAAGCGGCTCCCCAGGCCTATCTGTCGTAGGGCCGAGAACCCCAAGTGTACCCGGTCAAAGGCTTTCTCTGCGTCAATCGACAGCAGTGACATTGGTTTATGTTTTATTTTAGCATGTGCAGTCAGAATGAGGGTCTTGTTTATCCCTTCTCTCGCCTCCCTTCCCCGTACAAACCCCACCTGATCCGAGTGTACAGCCAAAGGCAGAATTTTTGTGTAAAGTTTCACGTCTACATTAATGAGTGATATCGGACGGTAATTGGTCACCACCGTAGGATCCCTACCCGGCTTCGGTATCACTGTGATGAAAGCCTCTAAAGATTGTGGAACAAATGGGGCATCGCCTGTAATGGAATTAAAGACCTGTGTCATAGTGGGACTAAGTTGTTCACAAAAGATTTTGTAGAAATGAGGGGAAAAGCCGTCCGGTCCCGGGCTCTTACCAGCCGGAATGCTCCGAATAACTTCATCAATCTCCTCCATTGTGAAATCAGTTTCTAATGGTTCCGTTAGGTCTGTAGTCAATGTCGGAAGTGCAGTATCATGTATATATGACTCGATTTGTGGTTGGGGGTCCAGAGGTGATTGAGAGGGGTCACCTCCGTTTTTATTGTACAATGCATGGTAATAGCGTCTCATTATGTCTAGGATTTCGGTTGGATTCGATGTCGCCTGACCATGTTGCTTCTGAAGGGATGGAATATATGTGGTCTGACAACGTGGGTGTAGAAATCTAGCCAGCATACGCCCACATTTATTAGCTTGGCCATATAAAAGACTTTTAAAACGATTTCTATGAATACGGGACTTCTCATTTAACAGGGACTTCAGGTCGTCTCTACATTTGATCAAGTCACTCTGCGTCTCTGCTCTTAAGTCATTCTTGTGATTCGTCTCCAGAATTAGTATTTTTTCCGTAAGATCCCTAATTTCCTTATTTTTCATTTGCTTCAGACGGGAGCCATGTTTAATAAGTACCCCTCTAAGGACACATTTAATAGTTTCCCATTTGATAGGCATAGCGGTGTCGTCATGTGCGTGATCTTGTAAGAATGTCATTATGGTAGCTTTATCGTCAGCTACACATGTAGGATCTTTTAAAAGATTATCGTTCAATCTCCTCGTCCACTGTCTTGTCCCTGAATCAGGGGGACTGATGTCCAGAAAGACTGGGGCATGATCCAACCACAGAAAACTACCAATAGACGGTTTCGGATGCCAAGCCAATGCGCAGTGGCTAAGAAGAAAAAAATCTATTCTACCATACGAGTTATGCGGCGTGGAGAAGAATGTGTAATCCTTCACATTGGGGGTTAAGGAGCCTCCAGACATCAGTGAGGTGCAGGTCATGAAGGTCTCTCTTCAAAGAGGTCAACTGTCGGAGCGAGAGGTAGGACCTTGCCGTCGTTGAGTCCAGTGTCGGGTTAAGAGTCAGATTAAAGTCCCCCCCAGTATAACAACCCCGTCAGCGAAATCAGCCAAAGTCTTCAAAAAGGACCTAACAGCTCGAATTTGATCCCCGCCGGGGGCGTACCATCCCGCTATGGTATACGTTGTTGAAAAAATCTGGATCTTCAAGATCACGTACCTCCCCTCCATATCAACCAGTGTGTCTAGTATAGTATGTTGGAGGGATTTGTGGAGTGAAATGGAAACCCCCTCGGGATCGTGAATCCGGGTTGGCGCTGTGGAACCATGATGTGTAATAGCGGTTGGATATATTAGGAACATGTCCGATCTTAAAAAGTGTCTCTTGTAATATCAATACATTAACTTTTTTCTTGTGCATACCATACAGAACTTGTGACCGTTTCTGTGGTGTGTTAAAGCCCCTGACATTTAAGGAGCCCAATGTGATCTTTGGTATGGTAGTCTTACCAGGCATCTTATCTGTAATCTAGGGTCGAGAGAATCAGGCCTCCTCCAAAAGGATGGGTCCGTTCCGGGGTCCAGTGCCCGCTGTTGGAAGGGGAAAGGCTAGTGGGGTGAGGTTAGGTTAAACACATAGGATAGACAAAGAGTCAGAAATTAGAAAAAGCAAAAAGTAACAGTAAAGTTAACAAAGTTAACAATGCGGGTGTGATTAAGCACACACCCACAAACAACGTGAAACCAGGTGGAGGAATGTGCTAATTGCTGTACGCCTCGATGGCAGGACAGCACATCCAAGGGGGGTGAGTGTACGGCAAGAAGAGAAATGGAGACCCGTCTCCCCCAGTCCCCAACCTCATAATGAAGTACCATTCGCTTGTCCCTGAAGCAAAGTCAACCTCTTAAACTTATATTTACCATTTCCGTCAAACCCATGAATCGTTGATATATCGCATCTCGTATTCGTCTTCAGTACCATTAAAACTGAAAATGTTAACAACTTTACAACCATGAAACCTTTGATACCATAAACTTCCATTAGTCATGTTTCCCGTTAAGTGGAGCTCTATAAGATGGCGATCCCACCACATATCCGTAAGTATTCAGCACAAAGACACATCCATCCAAGAGCAATGGGATGGGGGGGGGGCAAGGGGAGGGCGGGCAAGAGAGGAGAGAAGGAAGAAGAGGAAAGGAAAGGGAGACTGACCAATCACATCATCTGGTGTGGTCCTCCCCTTTACATTGCTAATAAAGCCTATCCCTCATCTCATCCCCCATTCACCCACGCAGAGAACCCCCCAAAGTCACAAGATCCCGCTATCAGTTATTTTCTCCTTCTCCCAGCTGTGCTCGTCCACGTCTATTGGGCTGTCTTCCGGGTTGGCGCTGTCTTTGGGGAAACTGCCCCCCTCGAGCGTCGTCCATTCTGTAAAGGGATGGTAGGGGTGGCCAGTCGAGGACGTCCACCTCGAGTAGATCTAGGGCAGCTGAGAATGGGATTCCGCTGGGGTGGCTCAGGCGATGCACTCTGCCCCTTTTCTGAACCCGGAGGCAGAACGGAAACCCCCAGGTATAGGGAAGATCCTGCTTTCGCAGTTCCTCCAATAGTGGACGAAGGGCTTCACGTCTCTGCAAGGTCCATCTGGATAGATCTGGTAGAAGCTGTATGTGGGTATCCAAGTACTTAATGGGTCCTGCTCTCCTTGCCGCCCCCATGACTGCGTCCTTAAGCTGGTACTTATGTACCCGACAGATCACATCTCTCGGTGGGTCTTGTGCACTAGGACGCGGGCCTAAGGCCCTATGGGCACGATCTAACTCCAGTGGGGTATCTTGGGGTCTATCCAATACTGAACTGAAAATGTCTCTCAAGGTGGCTTTCAACTCCTGAGGGGGGACTGATTCAGGTAATCCCCGTATTCTTATGTTATTCCTGCGTCCCCTGTTTTCAGAGTCGTCTAGCATCTCTGCCAGGGTCTGTAGCTGTCTAGCCTGGGCAGCCATGGCAGCCTCTTGAGCCTCTACTCTTTCATTCAGGGAGGTCAGGAGTTGGTTATGAGATTCAACTTTCTCTCCGCATTGTTGAATGTCATCCTTAAGTATGGAAAGTTCCGTTTTATAAGAAGATTCCAAGCGAGCAATATATTGTTCCATATCTTGTTTCGTCGGGATGTCTTTTATCTTATTATACAGTAATGCGAGATCGATTCCTGTGGGTAATACAGACTCTCCCGCCGGGAGAGGGGTCGCAGACCCGCATTGTGATGTTATAGGCGTGACTAGCTGAGGAGCAGGTGGGGGAGACATGCCAGACGGTAAGTCCTCCTGATAAGCATTTGTTATGGAGTGATTAGGCTGCCCTCCTATCTTGGGGTCCGCTCTCTCCTGAATTGTCTCATCTCCTGTGGTGGCAAGATTGCTGCCCGGAGGATTGGAGCCATGTCCCTGGGAGTATGGTGCAGGGTGTATCAGGTTGGCCCTTCCCAGGCCTGCGCTGGTTGCATCAGTGTCAGACCTCCTGCCTGTCGGTGGCGCTGCCCTCGCCATGAGAAGTCTGCCCCGCTCCTTTCACGGCCATCAAGGTCGCCTTGCTAGATCCCGGGGAGGTCCCCCCGCTGTCTCCTCTCCCTCCACGCCGCTCCCCCACCTCCGTTACCTTGCTCCCCGCCATCGGCGGGGCCGTCTGTCCTCTGCGCGCCGATTCCAACATGGCGCCTGCACATGCAGTCTTCTTCTTCCCCGCTCCCGTAAAGTAGCGGGAGATGCTGTGGGGAGCTTTTTCAGGTGCCGCGGAGCCTGTAGGCGCACTCCCCCGGTTTCTCCTTGTGGGCATTGGGGTACCAAACATCAGGGTGAGTCTCTTGTAGCGTTGGTTCTCAGTATAGGAGCGGGAGCTCTCCGGAATGCGTCCTCACTCCTTGCCCACCATGCCACGCCCCATTTTGCCTGCATTTTTACACCTGCGGATTCTTATAATGTAAGAGGTGTAAAAACGCTGCGGATTCCGCACAAAGAATTGGTATGTTGCGGATTCAAACCCGCAGTAAATCTGTGCGGAAATATCCGCAGCATATGCACAGCGTTTTTCATTTTACATTGAATTTAATGGTACTGTACATCTGTAAATCCGCTTCGGATCCGCAGCGTGTGCACAGACCATTAGGGTTATGGCTTGTTCACTATCCTCACTATTAAGGTCAGGGTGATGCCGATTTCTAAAAGCTCAGCCTTCTCTGACCTTGTACCAAAAAACTGCAGCCATGGGTTCACATGTGATTGTGACCTAATCATCCTTGTTTATTTATATAGCGCCGTTAATTCCACAGCGCTTTACAAAAATCATCATCACTGTCCCCATTGGGGCTCACAATCTAAATCCCCTATCAGTATGTCTTTGGAGTGTGGGAGGAAACCAGAGAAGAACCCCACACAAACACGGGGAGAACATACAATCTCCTTGCCAATGTTGTCATTGGAACCCAGGACCTCAGGTCTTCAAGGCTGCAGTGCTATCCACTGAGCCACCATACCACTCTGAGTTGCTTTCAGCTGATTTATGACAATGAAGTTAAACTTAAAATTCCTCGGTGTTATACTCTCCCATATAAACAAGCTTACTGACAGATTCTCAATTAACTCATTCTGCAGCCAGCAATAGACAGTGTAACCGAGGCTATAGAAAGCAATTTGCGCTACATTTTTAGTGAAGCCCATTTGCTTAGATAATTTTAGGCAAAAATACTCATATTTTAAGTTACAAAAAATGCCACAATCGTTGTCCAAAAACCTTTAATGTGAAAGATCGAAAGTCATCAAAGATAAATTAAGGGTTTTTTGCACTGAGACAATTTGTCTTTTTACATTTGTGCATCTTTCAAAATTTTTCAGCTATTGATAGCAACATTCTTTACCCAAACTGGATTGGGGTCCAGAAAAAAAAAAGTATACAGGTCTTTAACCCCTTAATGACCGTCACTACTTCTTTTAACTGACCTGAGATATAAGAGAATATCATCCCCACACAGGTGACAATCCAACAGCTGTCGGCTCTCCACTATATCTGACAACTTGCTGTATCACAAATGATTAGTGTTGGCACCATCCTTATCTGTTTAACCCCTTAGATGCTGCTGTCAATAGTGACTACATCATATAAATGGTTATCAGAGTGTGGGGGCTTCCTCTTTATCCCCATCGGCACCCTGACATCATAATTGAGTGGTCCTGATGTTTGTCATGGCAAATCATGGCCAAATAGAGTCTCCCGGCTATAGCGGTCAGTTCAAAAAGTGAGCGACATTTAGGTGGTAAAAATACACATTTTCATTTCTGTCATGCCACTTTGTATTAATTACTGAAAAACACATGAAGGGTTAATAACTACCAGACAGCAGTTTTCAGTATGTCAGGTGGTGCTGTTTTTAAAATGGTATCATTTTGGTGGTTTTCCATTATATAGGACCACTAAAGTCACTTCAAACCTGGATAGGTCCCTCAAAAAAATAATTTTGTAAATTTCTGTGAAAAATTAAAAATTACTGCCACATTTTTAAACCTTCTAAAATGCTAACAAAATAAAATAACATTTTACAAATGGTGCTGATGTAAAGCAGACATGTGGGAAATGTTATTTATTAATGTTTTTTTGCGGTCTGACTATCTTAATTGAAGGGATAATTATTCAGTTTGAAAATTGCTATTTTTTTTTACATTTTTGTCAAATTTCTGATATTTTTTTATAAATAAACACAAAACATAACAGCCTAAATTTACCATTATCATAAAGTATATTGTGTTACGAAAAATCAGTCTCAAAATCACTGGGATTTGTCGGAGTTATCACCACATAAAGTGACACTGGTCAGATTTTTAAAATTTGGCTCTGTCACTTAAGGTACTGTCACACTTAGCGATGTACCAGCGATCCCGACCAGCGATATGACGCAGTCAGGATCGCTGGTGCATCGCTAAGTGGTCGCTAGTGAGCTGCCACACAGGCAGATCTCACCAGCGACATAGCAGGGGTCGGGGATCGCTACTCACCTGTCACACCAGGCGATCCTGCGTCCTCCCGCCCGGCTCCACGCGTCGCTCGTCCTCACAGCAGGAAGCGCCACAGGAAGCTGACGACGAGAAACAGTCCTGAACGTTCTCGCGCGATCAGCGATAACAAGCGGGGGAGCCGGTCGTAGGTAAGTATCAGACAGAGATATCGCTAGCAATATCGCTATAACGTCACTAGTTATAGCGATATTGCTAGCGATATCTCTTAGTGTGACATGCCCTTAAGGGGTTAAATTGTTATCCATACCTGTATGAACAGAGCCTTGCAGTGTCTCTTCGGACTTCTGTTAACTCCTAATTCCTTTTTTATTTTTCACTCCCAATTCCTTTTCAGAAATGAGATGAAAGAGCTTGGAAGACATGGCAGAGAAGTGGAGGATAAGTTCTGCTTCCTAGTGGTGCCAAGCCAGATAGCAGCACACATATCTCAACAGGGCTTAAGTGTTGGATATATGAAAAACAAAGAGCTGGGAAATCCCGAAAGGGGTGTTTATTTGTTTCGACACATTGATGTTGCACTGAACGATGCTCATCAGAAGAAAATGAAGAAAATGAGTTCACTTGTGGTCTTAATATTTAAAGTATGTTTCTCGCAATTTGTATTGTCTATGCAAGTTAAGTGGTACATTAATTTGTATATTGCTTTTATATGTTCCTTTTGTTTCGTAGCTTAGTCTTGTAACAATAGTTTTTTTTTAATTTAATTATTTTTATAGAGCATTATTGCAGGACACCTGTTGAAAAGTAATAGATAAATCATGCTTAGAACTGAGAGAGAATTTTACTAGCTAGATTTGAAATTGTTTTCAAGACCAAGCGAAACTGTTTTACACTTTCAGGCCACGTGCCCACGTTCAGTATTGGGTCAGTGTTTTACTTCAGTATTTCTAAGCCAAAATCAGGAAAGGAACATTCAGAGGAAAAGAATAATAAAAACAAGTGGACAACTTCTGCACTTTTCACCCACTCCTGGTTTTGGCTTACAAATAGTGATGTAAAAAACTCTCCAAATCCTGAAAGTGTTAACGTGGCCTCATTCAAGGTATTTCGGTAGTAAACTCAGTACTACCTGATAATTCTGCTAAAGTTTACCATTACTTTCTTGGTAAATTTCATTCTAGACTCTGGTACCTCATTATATAAATTTGATACATTCTATACATACAAGTATAGTATAAACAATATTCCGGTGGTGTCCCGCTGGTGGTACATCACTTGGGTATTTCAATATGGCGGTCGGCATACTTCCGGTCGGCGCGGTGGATTGTGGGTTTCATCCAGACGGAAGTAGATGACGGACAATTTAAGGCAATTATATATATAGATATCTTGGAAAAAACCTTTTTGCGCTGCAGCCTGATCGCATATGTAATGAATTATATACACATTTGTTTACTGTAATCCTGAAGTTCCTAAAAAAGAAAAAAACTCCGTTTGAAATTGGCGCATATGTTATATGCATCACCATATAGTATAGTGCTTCCTCATATAGTATAATGCATCCCATATAGTATAATGCAACACCATATAGTATAATGCAGTCCGATCTGTAGTATAGTGCAGCCCCATATAGTATAATGCAGCCCCATGTAGAATAATGCAACTCCCATATAGTATAATTCAGCCCTATATAGTATAATGCAACCCCATATAGTATAATGCAGCTCCCAGATGGTATAATGAAGCCCAATATAGTATAATGAAGCCCAAATGTAGTATAATGCAGCCTCCATATAGTATAATGAAGCTCCCCATATAGTATAATGCATCCTCATATAGTATAATGCAGCCCCCATATGGTATAATGCAGCCCCATATAGTATAATGAAACCTCCATATAGTATAATGCAGCCCAATATAGTATAATGCAGCCCTATAGAGAATAATGCATCCCTCATATAGCTTAATGCAGCCTCATATAATATAATGCAGCCTCCATATAGTACAATGATAGTGCAGCCCCTATAAAGTATAATGCAGCACAATGTAGTATAAAGCAGCCCCATATAGTATAATTCACACCCCATATAGTATAATGCAGCCCCCATATATTATAATGCAGCACATTGTAGTTTAATGCAGCTCCATATAGTGTTATGCACACCTCCTAGTTCTCCAGTATTAATGGCCACCAAGTACTCACTGATTTAAAAAAAAACAAAACAGTGCATAATACTCATCTTTCCCCACTCTCCAGCTGCTCTTGTCTATGCAGCCTTCTCCTCAGCAGCTCCACTACCCAGCACAGCATGGCGCGATGAAGTGACGTCATCGCGCCTGCTGGCTGAGACGTCAGACGCAGAGGGGACATGATGGGAGAGGAAGAGTCACCTTACACTCCCTCCGCCATCATTGCTTTCTACTGTATTGGCATCTATACAATACATTTGAATGTGTGATGCCCTGACTCACGGGCCCCATAGCTGCATATGGTCTTGCCATTATTAGCAGCATGCCACTGGCTAGGCAGATGCCTACTTTGCCCGCCCTTTCGCTGGCCCTGAATATTATAAAATAATATATTTAATAATAATAATAATAATAATAATAATATAATAATGTATAATTTACTTTACACTTCACAAATACTTGCTACTTTGTATTGGTATATCACATAAAATACATTTAAGTTTGTGGGCATGACATGAAAAAATGTGGAAAGGGTCACGGGGTATGAATACTGAATACTTTTCAAGGTATTGTATAAGTGTGGGTATATATATTATATATATATATATATATATATATACGGTGTATATATATATACGTGTGTGTATATGTATGTATGTGTATATATATAATTACAATGGCATTTAAAAGTTTGGACACCCCTTGTCAAAATTACTGTTATTGGGAATCGTTAAGCAAGTTGAAGAAGAGTTTACTAGAGATGGGCGAACCCACACAGTAAAGTTCAGCATCCGTACCGAACACCTAGAGTTCGGGCACTGACTTCATCAGGAAGTCTGTGCTACTGTTCGGGATTGGCCTCCCGAACACCCGTTGTTTGTCAAACACTGCTTCTGATTGGCGATAAAATCATTACCGCCGTTAAGACAGCTGCGGTTCCCACGCTGTGAAATGACAGCATGAGCCCGCAGCTGTGATTGGAGGTAATGATTGGAGGTAAAACGTTTACCTCAGGTCACTGGTCTCGGCTGATGGGACTACTGCTCTCATAAGCCTACGCCTGCTGCCGCTAATAACATCGAAAGCAGGCATGGCTGATGGGAGTATTCATCAGCCGGCACCTGCGCTGTAAATAAATAATTTAAATACAAAACGGTGTGGATTCCCCTTTATTTTTGATAACCAGCCAGGCTAAACTAACAGCTGGGAGCTGCAGCCCTCAGATGTCAGCGTATTCTAGTTATCAAAAATAAAGGGGTCCCCACGCTTTTTTTAAAATTATTTACAAAAAAATATTTAAAAAAATTGGCATGGTGTTCCTCCAATTTTGGACAACCAACCTTGCTAAAGCAGACAGCAGGGGGCTGGTAAAGGGCCATGGATAATGCATCCCTCCTACCCTGCAAATAACAGCCTGCAACCTCCCAGAAAAGGCGCATCTATTAGATTCGTCAATTCTGGCGCTTTTCCCAGCTCTTCCCACTACCCTGTAGCGTTGGCAAGTGGGGTTCATATTTGTGAGGTTGATGTCACCTTTGTATTGTCTAGTGACATCAAGCACAACAGATTAGTAATAGAGAGGCATCTATAAGATGACTATCCATTACTAATCCTAAAGTTGTATTGTAAATAAACACACAGCAAGTATAAAGTATTTTATTTTAAATAAAAACAAAATACATTTTTCCTTTTTTTATTAAAAATAACAGACAGTTATACTCACGTAACGCCCATTCCATTAAATCCCTTCTCTCCTGTAATAAAACAAACAAAAAAACAGCAATATCCCTCACCTGTCCGTCGTTCTGTCCTACGCTGTAATCCATGTCTTGGGATTACTAGTTTTCAACCTGGACGGTGCCGAGATGCTGAGAACCACTAATGAATGAGCTGTTGTGATCTCGGCATCAGTGAGCAGCCATGAGGCTGCGTTCCCAGCTGGGCCAATGAACTGCAGTGTCCTTGGTGATATCCCCGCTAGCACAGTGAGAAAAAGTCTCACGGAGCAGAGGCGAGTTCACCGCAGTTCAAATTCACCGCTGTGAAATTCTCCTGGTGAACTACAATGAATTCAACTCTGCACTGTGAGACTTTTTCTCACTGTGTTAGCGGGGATCTCACCGGAGGGAGATTACGGCAGTTCATTGGCCGGGCTGGGAACGCAGCCTCAGTGACCTGCGGTAGCCTCGATGAGTAAACTGCTGCTTTCTGATGGTGTGTTCACAGCAGCTCATTCATTAGTGGTTCTCAGCCTGGATGGTTGCATCTTGGCACTGTCCAGGTTGAAAACTAGCAATCCACAGACATGGATTACGGTGTGGGACAGAACGAGGTGAATGATATTGTTTTTTTTCTTTGTTTTAGTACAGGAGATGGAGAATTCAATGAACTGGGTGTTAGGTGAGTATAACTGTATTTGTTATTTTTAAATAAAAAGGGAAAAGTGTATCTTTTTGTTTCAAATAAAATGCTTTATTTTTGCTGTGTGTTTATTTACAATATACAGGCGCTTCTCACACAATTATAATATCAAAAAGTTAATTCATTTCAGTTCTTCAATACAAAAAGTGAAACTCCTATATTAGATAGTCATTACAATCAGAGTGATCTATTTCAAGTGTTTATTTCTGTTAATGTTGATGATTATGGCTTACAGCCAAGGTAAAGCCCAAAGTCATTATCTCAATAAATTAGAATACTTTATAACACCAGCTTGAAAAATGATTTGAAAATCTGAAATGTTGGCTTACTGAAATGCAAGTTCAGTAAATGCATTCAATAGTTGGTCAGGGCTTCTTTTGCATCAATTACTGCATCATTGCGGCATGGCATGGAGGCGATCAGCCTGTTGCACTGCTGAGGTGTTGTGGAAGTCCAGGTCACTTTGAAAGCAGCCTTCAGCTTGTATACATTGTTGGGCCTGGTGTCTCTCATCTTCCTCTTGACAATACCTCATAAATTATGGGGTTAAAGTCAGGCGACTTTGCTGGCCAATCAAGCACAGTGGTACTGTTGTTTTTAAACCAGATATTCGTGCTTTTGGCAGTGTGGACAGGTGCCAAGTCCTGCTGGAGAATGAAATTTCCAGCTCCAAAAAGCTTGTAGGCAGAGGGAAGCATGAAGTGCTGTAAAATATCCTGGTAGACGGCTGCACTGACTTTGGTCTTGACAAAACACCTACACCAGCAGATGACATGGCTCCCCAAACCATCACTGATTGTGGAAACTTCACACTAGACCTCAAGCAGCATGGATTGTGGCCTCTCCACTCTTCCTCCAGACTCTGGGACCTTGATTTCCAAATGAAATTCAAAATTTACTTTCATTTGAAAACAACACCTTGAACCACTTAGCAATAGCCCGGTTCTTTTTCTCCTTGGCTGAGGTAAGACGCTTCTGGCGTTGTCTATCGGTCATGAGTGGCTTGACACAAGGAATGCGACACTTGTAGCCCATGTCCGGGATACGTCTGTGTGTGGTGTCAGTTGAAGCAATGACTCCAGCAGCAGTCCACTCCTTGTGAATCGTCCCCAAAAAATGAATGGCCTTTTCTTAACAATCCTTTCAAGGCTGCAGTTATCCCTGTTGCTTGTGCATCCTTTTCTACCACACTTTTCCCTTCCACTCAACTTTCTATTAATATGCTTGGATACAGCACTATGTGAACAGCCAGCTTCTTTAAAAATGATTTTTTTTGGCTTACTCTCCTTATGGAGTGTGTCTATGACTGTATTTTGGACATCTGTCATGTAAGCAGTCTTCCCCATGATTGTGGAGCCTACTGAAACAGACTAAGGGACCTTTTTAAACGCTTAGGAAACATTTGCAGGTGTTTTTTTTTTGTTCTTTATCTCAGTAAATTAGTGTCACGGGGTCCTTCTCCGATACCACACAACAACAGAGCAAGGGAAGGGTGAACAATCCCAAGACCTTTATTACAGGCAAAATTAGAAGGTCCATAAACAATCCACCACTCTGAGGATGCAATAGTCCAGAACAAGAACAGTCCAGTAACAGGATAAAATGTCTAGGGAGACGAGATTCCAAAACTCTAGCACCAGAGGATAAAATGGGTCCTTCTCTCTGGGGTGCAGTTTTCACGAATCTCTCCACACAGGAACTGACTTGTCCACCTCCTCTCCTCCCCACCCCCTTCCTTGTATACAGCTTCTGTCCTCCCCAGCCCCCTCCTTATGTCCAGGGGTAGTTAGATTGGTTGAGGAGACAATGGAGCCTTGGAGATTAAGGAACCACAGAGGGTCATCAAGAGACAGACACAGTCAGGCTACAGACGCACAAGGCAACAAGAAAAATACTATGAAAATCAGTGAAACAGAAATATACACAAAATGATATCCACACAGCATATCACACCTTCACAACCTCTCCCCCCTCCCCATAATAAGTGAGCACGCCATGAAGTCTACACAGACCTCTGGCCTGCTCACTTTAGTCCACATTGCTCAGTTATTTATAGTTCCTTGTACAGTGGCAGGGGTAGGTCGGCCTGGGGAGCCTATGCTTCTTCTTGTCGAGACAGACCATCGGCGTTCTGATGTTGGCTTCCCCACTTGTATTGGATGGAGAAGCTGTAGGGTTGTAAGGACAAGCTCCACCGCAGCAATCTTCCATTGTCCCCTGATACCCGGTTCAGCCACGTGAGGGGGTTGTGGTCTGTAACAATTGTAAAGTCTCTGCCATACAAGTATGGCTGCAATTTTTTTAGCGCCCATATGATGGCAAGGCACTCCTTTTCAATAGTGGCATAGGCAAATTCCCGATCCAGTAGTTTCCGACTGGCAAAAGCCAGGATGTTCTTCTCCGGCGGCGTTCACTTGGCTAAGTACTGCCCCAATCCAAAAGGTGGATGCATCCGTCTGCACGAGGAACCTGTGTTTATAATCAGGGGCAGCCAAGACAGGAGCAGTGACGAGGGCGGTCTTTAACACTGTAAAGGCATCCTCGCATGCAGTCGCCAGACAATACAAAGGTGATCTCAGCTCCACATATATGAACCCCACTTGCCACCGCTACAGGGCAAGTGGAAAGAGCCAGGAAAAGTGCCAGAATTGGCGCATCTAATAGATGTGCCTTTTCTTGGAGGCTGCGGTCTGCTATTTTAAGGCTGGGGGGGCAATATCCATGATCCTTTACTAGCCTGAGAATACCAGCCCCCTGTCTTTCTGGTTTAGCAAGTCCAGTTGTCAAAAATGTCGGTACCCCACACCGTTTTTTAAATTGTTTATTTAAATAATTAAAAATACGGCATAGGGACCCCTCTATTCTTTATAGCCAGCCTTACTAATTCTGACAGCTGAGGGTTGCATCCCCCAGCTGTCAGCACAATTCATCCATGGATTCATCAATCGCACAGACTGTACAACTTGCATGCAGCGCGGGATATGAATAGCATACTTTTTCAAAAGATTTCAGGGGTACTTCTGAGGGTTGTAGGAAACCCATTTAAAGGGAACCTGTCAGCAGGATTGTGTATCGTAGCCTACACACAGTGTCAGGTCAGTGCCGTTATACTGAATAAAATGATTCCTTGGTTGATGAAATCCGTCTTGTGCTTGTTTTTTAATCTTTATTTTCAGTTTGTAGTTAATGAAATACCCGTGTCCCAGGATGGCCTGTGGGTGGGGGTCTTTATGTGGCGCTCTGATTAGATATTGATAATGCAATTTCTGACAAGTCACTGAGGGGTCACTGCCCCCAAGTTTGCATAATGAATATCTATACATACTTTAGCGTGTGGTTTCATCAACAGGGTCAAACTGTTAACTGTCACGAACAGTCACCAGTTTGTGCGCATAGATGATGTTGAAATTGGTAATAGATTCATCTTCTCATGTTCACTACTTTCATGCCAACACAAATGTGGAGTACCGCAGTTCCTTCTCGACCAAGTAATCTGCAAATACATTCTACAAGAGTTCTGATCAGTCAAAATTTGCCATTACAGATGATGAAACTGTTGCAGATTAAGTTCAACAGTATCAATTTGGCCACTACATAAGTAACAATGAAGCTTTCTAAAATCATTACAGCTTGGATATTAGGACTATTGGGCTGGCCCACTCACTTTGGGACTCTTCTATGACCCCTAACTGTAGCATAGTTTTCACCTCTTCCGAGATGGCTTGTCGCCGGGCCTCAGGCACCCGATATGGCTTTAGTCGGACTTTGGCCTGTGGCTCCTTGACAATGTCATGTTGGATTAGGGAGGTGCGTCAGGGGAGCTCCGAAAAAACATCTGTATTTCGGCTAATGAACTCCCAGACCTCCTGAACCTGTCTAGGAGACAAAGTATCTGCAATTTTGACTGCGGGTTGGGCTTCTACTGCCTCGCCCCAAGGTAATGGAGCCTTCTCCATTTGAAACGCAGGCAGTGGACTATCCCCATCAAGGTTTTCTCTATCTTTCCATGGTTTAAGCAAATTAACATGGTAAACCTGTTCTGGCTTTCTCCGTCCTGGCTGTTGTACCTTGTAACCTACTGGCCCCACCTTTTCCATGATCTCGTAGGGTCCCTGCCACCTTGCAAGGAATTTGCTATCTACGGTAGGCACAAGTACCAACACCTTATCCCCAGGGCTAAGGTTCTTACCCGCGCCCCCCGGTTATAGACCCGACTCTGTGACTGCTGTGCTGCCTCCATATGTTCCCGGACCAAGGGTAGGACTGTCTCCATTCTTTCTTGCATTTTTGCAACATGTTCTATCACACTTTTGTGGGGGGGTAGGTTGGTTCTCCCAGGCCTCTTTGGCTATATCGAGTAAGCCCCGTGGCTGTCTGCCGTACAATAGTTCAAAGGGCAAGAACCCTGTAGATGCCTGAGGCACCTCCCGCAGTGCAAACAACAAATATGGCAATAAGAGATCCCAGTCCTTCCCATCTTTGGAAACTGCCTTTTTTAACATGCTTTTCAGCGTCTTATTGAACCTTTCTACCAGACCGTCTGTTTGGGGATGATAGAACGATGTGCGCAACTGCTTAATATTTAGCAAACGGCAGAGTTCCTTCATAATTTTTTACATAAAGGGGGTTCCCTGGTCTGTTAAAATCTCTTGAGGAATGCCCACCCGCGAAAACATACCCTTGAGTTCCTTTGCTATAAGCTTAGCTGATGTGCGGCGCAGAGGAATGGCCTCAGGATATCGGGTAGCATAATCCAGAACTACCAGGATGTGTTGGTGTCCCCTTGCTGACTTATTGAGAGGCCCCACCAGATCCATTGCCACTCTCTCGAAGGGTACCTCTATAATTGGCAAAGGCACCAAAGGACTCCGAAAGTGAGGCTGGGGACTGGTTACCTGGCACACTGGGCAGGAATTACAGAACCATTTAACTTCTTCATGGACCCCTAGCCAGTGGAACCGCTGCAGAATTCGGTATAGGGTTTTCTTTTGGCCCAAATGCTCACCATGTACATGTGCATGCGCTAAGTCCATTACCAGCCTACGATATGTCTGAGGTACGAGTAACTGTTCTACCAGTTCCCTACGTTTTTTCTCCACAAATCTTGGTGTAGCTCAAAGCGTGGCAACACTGTAGCTGCCCCAGGTTGTTGGGGTTCCCCATTGACAAACAGTACTTTTTCTCTGGCCCGGGCCAGAGTAGGGTCTCTGAGTTGCGCCGTACCAAAATTGTCACCTGACACATTCAAGTCTGACAACTCGGGTCCCGGCGGCAAGTCTTCCACCTCTCCAGCCAATACTTCTACGGGAGAATTCTTCCCCTCGTCCACCGAAGGCAAGGTTACCCCTACCGCAAGCACTTCTTCCTCCAGGCCACCAGGTTCATGCCCTACTTCTGGAGAATGTAACCTGGTTGCCTCTGGTGCCGGCAGTTGCTCCGTGGGTGCGACAACAGATGGCCACAGCATAGAAAATAAAGGAAAGTCTCTTCCAATTATCAGCTCATAGTGCAAATTAGTCCCAACCCCCACCTCGTGGCACTGCCTCCCCACTGGTGTGCTGATCACCACAAGTGCGGTGGGATAGTTTTTTAAGTCCCCGTGTATACACAACACCCGAATTTTCCGACCCGTATACTCACTGGTTTGTATCCAGCTGGCTCGTATCATGGTTACAAGACTCCTTGAGTGCAATAGAGCCACATCCGAGGTGCCCTCCACTTCTACTTGACACAAATGTTCCATATTGGGACCTTTCGGGGTGCCCATTGCACACATCGGTTCGGTATAGTGAGACTGGCGGTACCCAAAGTTTGTGTCCATGAGCTCAGCCAGGTGGGGGCAATCAGCTCTCATATGACCTGGTTCCTGGCACCACCAGCAGATTATGGAGCTCCTTACTTCCCCAGATAAGTCCTGAGTGGCCTTCCTAGGCTCCGCTCGCTGAACCAGGGGTGGAGACTTAGAGAACCTTCCTGTTACCTTTCGGGGAGTCCCCCCTTGTAGCTCTTTGGTAGCCCCATACCTTTCTATGAGGTCTATCATCTGCATGGCATTAGTAGGGGATGCCTGTCCAACCCATGTCTGGGGGGAGGGGCCAAAGCCCTCCAAAACTTATCATTCACTACGCGGTCCAGCATGGCCATGGGGGACGACACCTCAGGCTGCAACCACTTTCGTAACAGGTGCATCAGGTCGTAATACTGGGACCGAGCCGGCTTGGAGGGGGTAAACTCCCACTGGTGTACTCGCTGGGCCCAACACATTAATCCCAAGACGTGCCAGTATCTCACCCTTGACGACCGTGTAGTCCGCCCTTTGCTCCGTGGGTAGGTCCTGATATGCTTTCAAAGGTCCTGGGGCCAGAAACGGAGCGATGATTTCTGCCCACTGGTCTTGGGGTAGCTTCTCTTTCTCAGAGACACCTTCGAACATGTCCAGGTACACCTCCACATCGTCTGACTTCTCCATTTTGCTAACCGCTGTACGAACCGCTTTCCGGACATCATGGATTCCCAGGTTAGTTCCTTTTGTCTGTGCTGTCGTGATATGCTGTAACAACAGCTCATTGGTTTCCTGCTGCTGCTGCATAGCCTGCTGCTGCATAGCCTGCTGTCGCATGGCCTCCTGCTGCTGCTGCCGCATGGCCTCCTGCTGCTGCTGCATAGCCTGCTGCTGCTGTGTAGCCTGCTGCTGTATAGCCTGCTGCTGCTGTCGCATGGCCTCTATGAGCGTTTTGACCGTGGCCTCCATTTCTGGAAAGTTCCCCGCCTGGGTCTGTGCCACTTGTTTCCCTCCAGGACATAGGCTGGGGTACAGATCAAAAATAAGGAAAAACAGCCTGGCCTCACTGCGTTTGCCCGCAGTCAGTCCACCAATTGTAGGGATTCGCTCTAGTAGGTAATGGCAGGGCTGCAGTAACGAGGCAACACACAGGCTTAAAGTCTAATTTCAGAGGTTTAATTTAATGTCACTTTGCAAACAGCAGGTTAACAGAAAATAAGGGAAAAACATAAATGTACTCCAGCTTGAAGAACCACTGGTCCCAGACTCACCCATTGCACGGGATGGGCTTAACTAAGCGGCTGCCAGGTCCTGCGGCATCCCCCAGGTGCCATTCCCAGGGTTGTTGAGAATCTTGCTGCTATAGTCCTGCAGCACGGGGATCCTGTACACAAGTTCAGGCTAAGTCCAGCCAAGTTCCTGTAACTTCCAGACACACACCATGTGCCAAATACCAACCTCCATTACATAGCCCATAACCCCTCCCACCGGTGAGATAGACATCACATGGGCTGATCACGTGACCATGACATCATCGCAGGTCCTGTCTTTACGGAAAAACCCGGCCAAACATTAATTTAATCTGGGAGAAATGTATCTCCCATCCAGTAAAACACCCTTTACTGTACCACAGTACCAAATAAAATAAATTAAAAAAAATGGTTAAGGTCGGAAAATTCCTTGAGGCTATGTGCCCACGTTGCGTTTTAAACCGGACACTCAAAACCGGACTCCTTCCCAGAAATCGCGCGTTTTTTCCCGCGCGATTTTCCCGCGATTATGTTCGCGATTTTGCCGCGATTTTTGCGTGCGAAATTCAAGCACTTTCCAACGATTTGAAGCATCGCTTGGAAAGTGATTGACAGGTTGGTCACACTCGTCAAACATAGTGTTTGACAAGTGTGACCAGCTTTTTACTATTGAGGCTGCCTATGCGGCATCAATAGTAAAAGATAGAATGTTAAAAATGATAAAAAAATAAAAAATCGGGGTATATTTTACCTTCCGACGTCCCGCGCAGTCTCAGCGATGCTCCCGTTCCCAGCGATGCCTTGCGAGACCTGTGATGACGTTGGTCTCGCGTTGCTATAATGATCTCACGAGACCGCTAGAGTAACACGAGACTACGTCATCACTGGGAACGCTGAGGCCCAGGAAGGCTGCGCGTGACACCGGAAGGTAAATATACCCTGATTTTTTATTTTTCTTTTTTTTTACAGGGGTATGGTACCCAGGGCCTGGAGGACAGTCTCTTCTCCACACCGTGGGTACCAACCGCACATGAGACACTTAACTGTGCGCATGGTGGGCATAGCCACATGCGGGAAGTAAGAGGTTCTCATGCATTCCTATGGGTGCGGAATCGCGGCAGTTCTTTGCGATTCCGCAAAAAGAATGGGCATGCTGCGTTTTTTTCCGCGATGCGATTCCGCCGCAGGAAAAAGCGCAGCATTAGTACAGCAGGGTTGTTCCACTGGTCTATATTGTGCGCTTTAAGATGTTGCAAACAAAAGCACTTTTGTTTCTGCAGCACTGGAGGAGTACAGTTGTATTAAATGGGAACTCGGACTAGCTTCAGAGCCTTTCATACGAACTTCATAACAAATAGCTTGCAAGCGCAGATCTCCTAGTCTAAGGGACCAGCCACCTTTGATAGACTCTAAAAGGGCCGATAACTGATGCAAAAAGCAGTACATTTTAGAAAAAAAAATCCTTCCATTTGTAATAACTGAGATAATTTTTAATAAGAGGTAAATGCAAAGTTGTTTGTTTTTCCAAGAACTTTACAGTTGTACCCATTTTAGAAGATACGATAACCCCTTAAACTGTGTGTATACTTCTGTAGTACTGTGATTGTAATTTTATTACTGTCGTGATTTTTTAATCTTTATTTAGGTTCTCTTTGGTAAAGTTAAAACAGTTCATCCAGTTTCAACACAAAAGTCAGCCTTGGATCCAACACCAAACTTTGACAGTCACATATCAAAGAAGGCACCACTATGGAACTCTTCATTTGATGAACAGATTACAAATTCCTTGGTATGATTTAAATTCATCGATTTACTGTGGTTTGAATGAAAGTTTTTATGCAAAACATTTCCTAAAATTTTTTGGCATTTTCTTATTTTTGATATACAGGTCCTTCCTAAGCCCTTCACAAGGCAGCATTAGTGACCGTCACAACTAGTCCCAGTACCCCGAAACACAGTGTATGCAAATTGAGATTCTGGTTTTGGCTTTTATCCTAAGTCATGTAACAAAGCTCGTTAAAGGGTCCACATTGACTTTTTGGATTGCTAACTCCAATAGGTGGCACTAGAGTTCTAGTCCTCTTCCTCTGAAGAGACCATTTGTATAATTAACTAGTCATTAGACTCATAAGTCTTGACCATTAAATATAGTGATTGTAAACTTTTTTCATTAGTCAATTAAGCGATTGATACTCAGTGTTAAAAAAAAAATTGCCAATGCAAGTGTCATTGATGTTTCAGATAACTTATCGGAACTCTTTTTTTTCCTCAATATTTTTTGATTTGTGTAATGAATTTTTTTGAGCATTTTTCTCTGTCTGGCTCTGCTGTCTCCATCTAAAGCACCTTCCTCTTCCCTTTTCTATAGATTTCTAGGCAGTATCTATAATACAACCCCTCTGTGAGTTTCACTGACATTCTTGTGCCTACAGGGGCATGTAAAAGTTTGGGCACATAAAAATTATAAAGCCAGCTCACCGACTAAGTAGGAGCACGGAACACCATCCTGCAGTGGTCAGTTCAATGAAGAAATGAAGAAAAATCCAGCTCCATATGAAAATCAGGTTTCCAAATTTATTCCAACATGGATAATGAACAAGTTAGGCTCCAAGACTGCATCAGCTCACACAGGAGCAACATAAGCAACGCGTTTCGATCGCTACATGCGATCTTTATCAAAGCTGGCATATCAAAATGACACACAAGTTTAAAAAGAAACAAAGACCAATTATCTATCTAGTACATGTCACATGACCAGAAGGTCCTGTTCTAAGTAATACAATTCACAAAGTAACGAAATAAAAAAAAAACTGCATCAAATTTATACAGAACGAATATATAAAATGTAACTATGTGGATGTAAAAAACATTCTTGATGTAAAATGTTACAATTATATCAAAACCAATGTGATTTCGTTACATGTTAATAAGTCATGTGACTACAGAGGATCTCTCTCTGCTAACATATACTAATTATCGGAATCATATATAGTTAGGAATAAGATAAAGAGATGGGAGAGGCACTGTTTTGTTTATAACGGTACAGGCTTTTGATATGTTACAAGATTATGTTTGTTGATATTTATTTAGTTTTTGTGGAGTCAAGTTCAAAATTTTGATGCACAATTTTGATAAAACAATATTTATAAAATGTTCAAAAATGACATATACAGTGGATACGGAAAGTATTCAGACCCCTTTAAATTTTTCACTCTTAGTTTCATTACAGCCATTTGGTAAATTCATTTTTTTTCTCATTAATGTACACTTTGCACCCCATCTTGACTGAAAAAACACAGAAATGTAAACATTTTTGCAAATTTATTAAAAAAGAAAAACTGAAATATCACATGGTCATAAGTATACAGACCCTTTACTCAGACACTCATATTTAAGTCACAGGCTGTCCATTTCCTTGTGATTCTCTTTGAGATGGCTCTACTCCTTCATTAGAGTCCAGCTGTTAGGACTTGATTTGTAAAGGCACACACCTCTCTATATTAGACCTCACTGCTCACAGTGCATGTCAGACCAAATGAGAATAATGAGGACAAAGGAGCTGGCCAAGGAGCTCAGAGACAGAATTGTGGCAAGGCACAGATCTGGCCAAGGTTATAAAAGAATTTCTGCAGTACTCAAGGTTACTAAGAGCACAGTGGCCTCTATAATCTTTAAAATGGAATTTCTTTAAATGGAACTTCTTTTACTCCTGCCGTCTATCAACCTCCCTAAATCTGACATTTCCCTCTCCGTGAGTGGCACCATAATAACACCCCAGCTGCAGGCGTGCTGTCTAGGTGTTATGTTTGACACCAATCTCTTCTTCACCTCCCATATACAATCTCTTGCCCCTTACACCTAAAGAACATCTCTAGAATCTGCCGTTTTCTCACCGTGGAAACAACAAAAACCCTCACTGTTGCCCTGATCCACTCCCGCCTGGACTACTGTAATGCTTTATTAATTGGCCTCCCCATCACTCGACTTTCCCCTCTCCAGTCCATCCTTAATGCTGCAGCCAGGGTCATCCATCTGGCTAATCGGTACTCGGACGCGTCCGCTCTTCGCCAGTCGTTACATTGGCTGCCCATTCATTATAGGATCCAATTCAAAATACTTGTTCTCACCCACAAAGCTCTTCACGGTGCGGCACCCCATTACATCTCCTCCCTCATTTCTGTCTATCAGCCCAACTGACCGCTGCGCTCCGCAAACGACTTACGACTAACCTCTGCACTAATCCGTACCACCCACTCCCGACTCCTGCAACAACTTGCACAGTTTTAGGCGCTCCCTCAAAACACATTTGTTCAGAGCAGCCTATCACATTCCCTAATCAGTCATTTTATGTTTAAGTGCCATGTGTAGCCCATTCACTATCCCCATCTATCCCCCACTCCTTCAAGATGGCTGGACCATCATTGTAAATACATATCTGTAAATACACACCTGTACTTTGTATCTCCCCCACCTCATTGTGGATTGTAAGCTCTCACGAGCAGGGTCGTCCTATTTTGCTGTAATCATTGTATTATTGCTAAAGTTGTTACTTTTGACTGTTATGTTTGAAACTGTTAAATTGTAAAGCGCTGCGGAATTTGTTGGCGCTATATAAATAAAGATTATTATTATTAAGTTTGCGACCACCAGAAGTCTTCCTAAACCTGGCTGACCAGCCAAACTGAGCAATCGTGGGAGAAGTCTTGGTGAGAGTGGTAAAGAAGAACCCCACAATCACTGTGGCTGAGCTCCAGAGATGTAGTAGGGAGATGAGAAGTTCCACAAAGTCAACTATCACTGGAGCCCTCTAACAGTTGGCCCTTTATGGCAGAGTGACCTGGCGGAAGCCTCTCCTCAGTGCCAGACATATGAAAGCCCACTTAGAGTTTGCTAAAAAACACATGAAGGACTCCCAGACTATGAGAAATAAGATTTTCTGGTCTGATGAGATGAAGATAGAACTTTTTGGTGATAATTCTAAGCAGTACAGTATGTGTGGAGAAAACCAGGCCCTGCTCATTCACCTGCCCAATTCAATCCCAACATTGAAACATGATGGTGGCAGCATCATGCTATGATGGTGTTTTTCAGATGCAGGGACAGGACGACTGGTTGCAATTGAAGGAAACATGAATGCGGCCAATTACAGAGATATCCTGGATGAAAACCTCTTCCAGAGTGCTCTGGATCTCAGACTTGGCCGAAGGTTCACCTTCCAACAAGACTATTAGACTAAGCACATAGCTAAAATAACAAAGGAGTAGCTTCAAAACAACTCTGTGACAATTCTTGACTGGCCCAGCCAGCCAGAGCCCTGACCTAAACCCAATTGAGCATCTCTGGAGAGACCTGAAAATGGCTGTCCACCAACGTTCACCATCTAACATGATGGAACTGGAAATGATCTGCACAAAAGAATGGCAGAGGATCCCCAAATTCAGGTGTGAAAAACTTGTTGCATCATTCCCAAGAAGACTCATGGCTGCACTAGCTCAAAAGGGTGCGTCTGCTCAATACTGAACAAAGGGTCTGAATACTTATGACCATGTGATTTTTAAGTTTTTCTTTTTTAATAAAATTGCAAAAATTTCTACCTTTCTGTTTTTTCAGTGGGGTGCATAGTGTACATTATTGAGAAAAAAAAGAACTTATTTGAATTTACTGAATGGATGCAATGAAACAAAGAGTGAAACTTTTAATGGGGTCTGAATACTTTTCTTTCCCACTGTATGTTTCTTGAGTTCTTGGTTACATTTGTAGAAGGATTCAAGTTAGGCTCTCCTTGAGATCATATTTTTAAGTGTGATATTATAAATATAGTCTCATCCTAATCGTATGTTTAATACTAAAATAAAAGAAGCTATATCAAATATTGAAGAGTAGGTCTCCAGATGGTGACTTTTGTGAGTAGCCCCTCATAGAAGTGCAGATAGGAAAGGGGGTAAAGTAAGAACCCCTGGATCTTGGTATGCTGCCTCCATATGATTTCTGTGACATACACAAATCATACCCAACAAATTTTACCACTATCACGAAGTACAATATGTCACGTAAAAACAGTCTCAGAATCAGTGGGCTCCATTGAAGCATTCCAGAGTTATTAACACATAAAAATTTGGCCTGCTCATTAAGGTTAGAATTGTCTCAGTCGCTAAGAGGTTAAAATCTTAGACCTGTTTTCTATAGATGTTTTAGTACAGGGGTCGGGAACCTATGGTTCGCAAGCCAGATGTGGCTCTTTTGATGGTTGCATCTGGCTCTCAGGCAAATCTTCAATAGAGATGAGTGAATCCGGACAGTAAAGTCCAGCATCTGTACCAAACACCTACTGTTGGGGCACGGACACCTGTGTTACTGTTTGGATTTGGCTTCCCAAACACCGGGTGTTTGTCTCGCTGTCCTGTGCATGACAGCGTGGCAAACACAGCTTCTGATCGGCTGTGAAATCATTCCTGCCAGTCAGAGAGCCGCGGTTCCCACGCTGGCAAAAGACAGCATGCGTGCTCAACTGTGATCGGAGGTATAAAGTTTACCTCCGGTCACTGGTGTCAGCTGATGGGATTACAGCTCCCTTCATCCAACACCTGGTACTGCTAATTACAGGAGCGGCGGATGGGAGTGTTCATCAGCCGCCCCTGCGCTGTAAATAAATTATTTAAAAAAAAAACTGGCGTGGGTTCCCCTGTATTTTTGCTAACCAGCCAGGCAAAATTCACAGCTGTGGGCTGCATCCCTCAGCTGTCAGCTTCAGCAAGGCTAGTTATCAAGAATAGAGGGGTCCCCACACTGTTTTTTAATTATTTAAATAAATTATTAAAAAAACTGGCATGGGGTTCCCCCCATTTTTGACAACCAACCTTGCTAAAGCAGACAGCTGGGGGCTGGTATTCTCAGGCTGGTTAGTAATGGAAGGGTATCAATAAGACACCCCCATTACTAACCCCATAGTCAAATTGTAAGAAAAGACAGACACCCAGAAAAAAGTCCTTTAATTGAAAGAATGACACAGCGCTTCTTTAATAATCTTAATTAAACCATATTTACGACCTCCCTTAATTCCACCAAAGCCCTCAAACTCCTGTAATAAAACTAAAATAAAAAACAACAATATACCATACCTGTCCGTCGTTCTGTCCCACGGCGTAATCCATGTCTGGGGGATAAACAGTATTCAACCTGGACGGTGCCAAGATGCGACTGTCCAGGTTCATAACCACTGGTGACTGAGCTGCGAATGAGGCCTCAGGGACCGGTGGTGACGTCATCAAGGTTACCTCCCGACACTGAGGCTCTGTTCCCAGGCGGGCTGAACTGCGATGACCTCAGTGAGATCCTCGCTAGGAGCGTGAGAGTTTTTCCTGGTGAAGTACTATTGTACTTTAAAAGTGTTGTTCTTACATAAAATGCACACATTTACTTGTATTTAGTTTTGAACATATTGTATGACTCTCACGGAATTACAGTTTAAAATATGTGGCATTCATGGCTCTCTCAGCCAAAAAGGTTCCCGACCCCTGGTTTAGTAGATATAACTAAAGCATCTAGCAACTTCTGAAGATATGTCCTGACCAGTTCTATGTACAGTTTAAACTAGAAGTTGTGCTCAAAAGTTTACATACCCCGGCAGAATTTTTGCTTTCTTGGCCTTTTTTCAGGGAATATGAATGATAACACCAAAACATTTTCTCCACTGATATTTATTGTCAAACTACTGTGTTTTATCTTTTTAAATCGTAATGACAACCCAAATGACCCTGATCAAAGGTCCACATACCCCATTTCTTAATATAATGTTAGGCATCAGGTTCCTGCAGCAGTTCAGCAGGAATCCAGAGCCCCACATTCTGCGGTCTCCCATTATCTCTCGACCGCAGAGGAGATTGCTCAGCAATCCCAGCGTCCCAGACTCCCTGGCCAGACCTGCTCTGTGGGTCTGGCTATTGCTGCCACCTTTGGGTCAGCAATCGCAATGCAGGCTGTTCAGCAGCAAATCGCTCCAGAGGCTAAGTCCCTCCGTCGCTCTACTGAGCATGCTCACGAGACAATCTCCCATTGGAGATCGGGAGTCACATGCCCAGGTCCTTCTCGTGAGCTGATTGGTCTATCACTGGGATCTGGAAGCTTCCGGAAGGTCCCGGCTATAAAAGGTTCGCATGGCCGCTCGGCCATGTGCGAGTGTAGTCTCTAGTTGCTAACTGTGTGAATGATGATGTATGCATGAACCTGCGAATGACTCATTAAGATCCCCTCCCGCTGATATTACAAATGTGTACAGGGACTTAGGCTTAGAGTCAGTGCCAGTCAGTGGCAAGCTACAAGCCACAGCACCATCATCAACAGTGCTAGCGTCCAACAGTGCGCCTGCTACTGGGCATTGTCGCATAGCGGCTGTGTCAGTCGCCGCGCTGCAGTCTGCAGCTCCCCTTGGCGTCCGCAGTAGCGACGCCGCACGCACGGTAGGTCTAGACGGACTCTGACCCTCTGCCTTGGGCCCAGCTCCTGTGGCCATATACCTTCTCTGAGACCTGTCAGTCCAACAGGCTCAGTGTTGTGAGTTCATTTTTCCCTTCACCGTTGAGGTCTGATGAACTCCCTCCTCTGGTGAAGGAAGGTAGTGAGGCTGATTACCAAACACCTGGGCAGCTAGATGATGACTGGGTAGCTGGAATTGAGGACTGGATATAAGGCAGCCGACGCCCTTCTGCCTTGCTGGTGATCCTGCTGGATTCTTGGAGACCTGTCTGATTCCTGTGTCTCAAAGCTAAGTTTTTCTGCTCTGCTTTGTACACTTCAGTTTTGTTTTTGTTTTGCCTTGTTTTTTGGGAGTTCTGCCATCCCCGGCCGGGGGTGAGCTGAATTCCATTTTTGTCTCTGATCTGTTGATCTTTTGCTCTGTCTTCAGAATATACCTGAGTGCTGATTTAGCCTTTTGAAGCCTAGCGACTTCAGGGCCTGTTTTTCCTATCAGTCGGTTGGCACATTTTGGATAGGGTTTTTGCGGATGGCAGACAGCAGCTTTCCTATCCTGTCCTATTTTAGTTAGCTTGGGCCCCATCATTTGCTCAACCTATCTTCTCTATCTCATATTCCATGTTACCTTCAACCAATGTCTCCACTCCTCAAATGCCCATTTCATGGCCAACAGTTCCCGATTCCCCACATCATAGTTACGTTCGGATGGGGAGAACTTTCGGGAAAAGAAAGCACAAGGATTAATTTTAGATGTCACAGGATCTTTTTGGGACAACACCGCTCCTGCACCAATCTCAGAAGCGTCCACCTCCACCTGAAACGGGAGTGAAACATCAGGTTGCCGCAAAACCGGAGCAGAAGTGAATCTTCGCTTCAGCTCCTGAAAGGAAGAAACAGTCTCCGGAGACCAATTCAGCACATCAGCACCCTTCCTAGTCAAATCCGTCAATGGCTTGGCAATTCCAGAAAAATTAGCTATAAATTTCCGATAAAAATTAGCAAAACCCAAAAACTTCTGGAGGGCCTTCAAAGAAGTGGGCTGAACCCAATCATAAATGGCCTGTACCTTGGCCGGGTCCATTTCAATAGTTGACGGAGACAAAATAAATCCCAAAAATGAAATCCTCTGTATCCCGAAAAGGCATTTCGATCCCTTGACATACAGGAAATTCTCCCTCAAAATCCGGAACACAGTCCGAACATGTTCCACATGAGAGTCCCAATTCTTGGAGAAGATCAAAATATCATCCAGATAGATAATCAAAAATTTATCCACAAAGTCTCGGAATATATCGTTCATGAAGCACTGGAAGACAGAAGGGGTATTAGTGAGCCCAAAAGGCATCACCAGGTACTCAAAATGTCCCTCCGGAGTATTAAACGCCGTCTTCCATTCATTCCCATGCTTAATGCGAATAAGATTATACGCCCCCCTGAGGTCAAGCTTGGTAAACCAGCAAGCACCTTTAACTCTGGAGAATAGATCAGAAATCAGGGGTAACGGATACTGATATTTAACAGTAATTTTGTTGAGGGAATGATAGTCAATACAAGGCCTTAATGAACCATCCTTTTTAGCCACGAAAAAAACCCCAGCACCTAAGGGTGAAGAGGATGGTCTAATATGACCCTTCTCCAATGCCTCCTTAATATAGGATCGCATAGCCTCGTGTTCGGGTACAGATAAATTGAAAAGCCGACCCTTGGGGAATTTACACCCCGAGTTCAGCTCAATTGCACAGTCATAACTCCTATGAGGAGGCAAAGATGCAGACTCATTCTCACTAAATACATCATAAAAGTCAGCCAAATAGTCAGGAACATCATGCGACTGGGGAGAGGTGGAGAAAACAGGAGCATCACTAAGGGCACACCGACAACCCCAACTCACCACAGACAAAGATTTCCAATCCAGAACTGGATTATGGATTTGCAACCAGGGAAACCCCAGAACAATGGTATCATGCAAATTATGCAACACCAAAAATCTGCAATTTTCTTGATGGTCTGGGGCGACCCGCATTACCACCTGGGTCCAAAACTGAGGTTTATTCTTCGCCAAAGGAGTAGCATCAATACCCCTCAAAGGGATAGGCGTCCGCAGAGGTGTCATAGGAAATCCACAACGTTTAGCAAAATCCATGTCCATCAGGTTCAGAGCTGCTCCCGAATCCACAATAGCCTTGGCGGAAAATGTGGACAGGGAGCAGATCAGAGTAATTGCCAGAAGAAACTTAGGTTGAACACCACCCACAGAAAACGTGTGTGCACAATGTTTCTCTCGTTTAGGGCAGACAGAAATAATATGCGAGGCATCTCCACAAAAAAAACACAGCTTATTACGCCTTCTGAACTCCTGACGTTGCGCCCTAGACAAAACTCTATCACATTGCATAGGTTCAGGGGTCTACAATCCGATAGCTGCCAACCTCTCTGGTTTTTCTGGACTTAGCTAGTATTTCGTTTTTTCCTCCTTCGGTGACTCATCATAACAGAATCACCAGCCATACCGCAGATCCTAGGGTGCTCAATAGCAGGAGAGAATTGTAAATAAAAAAAAAAGTGTGTCAGAATTTTTTTTTTTGTGTGCATATTTTTTCCTCTATATCTCTAAGGCCGTAGGGGGAATTTTTCTCTCAATGGAGATGAAGCAATTGTCTGATCGTGTGGAGCAGCTCGCTGCTGAAGTGCGGGGAATTTCCGCCTATCTTGCTCATTCACATGCTGCTGAACCAAAGATTCCTACTCCTGATGTGTTTTTTGGGGATCGGTCTAAATTCTTGAATTTCAAGAATAATTGTAAATTATTTTTTGCCTTGAAGCCTAACTCGTCGGGGAACTCCGCGCAGCAGGTTAAAATTGTCATCTCTTTGCTGCGCGGCGATCCCCAGGATTGGGCGTTTTCTTTGAAACCTGATGATCCTATTCTGAATAATGTGAACGCATTTTTTCAAGCCTTGGGGTTGTTGTATGATGAACCTAATGCTATTGATCAGGCTGAAAAGACCCTGTTGGCATTAAGCCAGGGTTGGGATTCGGCAGAGTTGTACTGTCAAAAATTCCGAAAGTGGGCGGTCCTTACTACCTGAAATGATGGGGCCCAAGCTAACTAAAATAGGACAGGATAGGAAAGCTGCTGTCTGCCATCCGCAAAAACCCTATCCAAAATGTGCCAACCGACTGATAGGAAAAACAGGCCCTGAAGTCGCTAGGCTTCAAAAGACTAAATCAGCACTCAGGTATATTCTGAAGACAGAGCAAAAGATCAACAGATCAGAGACAAAAATGGAATTCAGCTCACCCCCGGCCGGGGATGGCAGAACTCCCAAAAAACAAGGCAAAACAAAAACAAAACTGAAGTGTACAAAGCAGAGCAGAAAAACTTAGCTTTGAGACGCAGGAATCAGACTGGTCTCCAAGAATCCAGCAGGATCACCAGCAAGGCAGAAGGGCGTCGGCTGCCTTATATCAAGTTCTCAATTCCAGCCACCCAGTCATCATCTAGCTGCCCAGGTGTTTGGTAATCAGCCTCACTACCTTCCTTCACCAGAGGAGGGAGTTCATCAGACCTCAACAGTGAAGGGAAAAATGAACTCACAACAGCTCAGTATTTAAGTTAACGCTTTAGCGTCTCTGTGAAGTTTAACAGAGTATGCCCTGTGCACACTGGGTGACGTTTAACCCGTGTGTGATATACCGCCATATTCAGTGTCCGCCATTACCTAGCAGCAGTGTTTACACCTTCTGCACGGTGGACCCGGGGTGGCGGACGCACTTTACGTTATTTTATATTTAGTGCGTTCCGCCGTCCTTAAATATAATGTGTTGCCCCCTCTAACATCAATGACAGCTTGAAGTCTTTTGTGGTAGTTGTGAATGAGGTTCTGTGTATTGTCAGATGGTAAAGTTGCTCACTCTTCTTGGCAAAATGCCTCCAGTTCCTGTAAATTCATGGGCTGTCAAGCATGAACTGCATGCTTGATATCTCCCCAGAGTAGCTCAATGATATTGAGGTTATGAGACTGAGATGACCACTTCTGAACCTTCACTTTGTACTGCTGTAGCCAATGACAGGTCAATTTGGCCTTGTGTTTTTGATCGTTATGTTGGAACATCCAAGTACGTCCCATGCGCAGCTTTCGGGCTGATGATTGCAAATTTGCCTTCAGTATTTCCTGATAACGTGCTTCATTCATCTTCCCTTCAACTTTGACCAAGTTTCCTGTGCCTTTGCAGATCACACATCCACAAAACATTAGCGATCCACCTCCGTGCTTTACAGTAGGATCAATGTTCCTTTCATCATAGGCCTTGTTGACCTATCTCCAAATGTAAAATTTATGGTTGTGGCTAAAAAGTTCAATTTTGGTCTCATTACTCCAAATTACCTTGTTCCAGAAGTTTCAAGACTTTTCTCTGTGCTGTTTTGCGTATTGTTGGCGAGATACTTTGTGGCATTTGTGCAATAATGGCTTTCTTCTGGTGACTCGACCATGCAGACCATTTTTCTTCAAGTGCCTCTTTATTGTGCATATTGATACAGCCACACCGCTCGTTTTCAGAGAGTCCAGTATTTCAGCTGATGTTATTTGTGGGGTTTTCTTTGCATTCTCAACAGTTTTTCCTGGCAGTTGTGGACAAAATTTTTGTTTGTCTACCTGATCGTGATTTTGTTTCTACAAAGTCCCTGATTTTCCATATGTCAATCCCAGTTTGAATGCTGCTGCCTGGCATTATCAATTCCTTGGATATCTTTTTGTATCCCTTTCCTGTTTTATACTGTTCAACCACCTTTTCCTGTAGATCTGTTGACAATTCTTTTGCTTTTCCCATGACTCACAATCAAGAAATGTCAGTGACTGGATGAAAGATGCTAAAGTCTGTCTGGATGCCAGATACTCACTCAGCTTTTATGCACACACACTGATTACAAGAAGGTCACAGGTAAGGATGTTACCTTTAGTAGCCATTCAAACCCATTTGTGTCAACTTCTGTGCATGTTATCAAGCCAAAATCACCACGGTATGTGAACTTTTGGTCTGGGTCATTTGGGTGTTTTGGTTTGTCATTATGATTTAAAAAGAGAAAACACAGTAGTTTGACAATAAATGGCTTCACCCAACCACTATCTATGAGTGGAGAAAAAGTTGGTGTCATCATTCATATTCTCTGAAAAAAAAGCCAGGAAAGCTATAATTCTGCCAGGGTATGTAAACTTTTGAGCACAACTATATGTATGTTATTCTCAATATGTGACATGAAATCAGAATAAACCTTTCCTGTTTTAGATCAGTTAGGATTACCATAATTATTAATATTTGCCAAATGCCAGAATAAGGAGAGAGAGAATGTTTTAAGGCATTTTTATTACTTCCTGTAAAGTCAAAAGTTTACATAGATTTCATTAGTATTTGGTACCATTGCTCTTAAACTGAATGACTTGGGTCAAACGTTTGGGATATCCTTTCAACAAGGTTCTCACTATAGTTGGTCGGAAGTTAGGCCCATTCCACTTGACAAAACTGGTATAACTGATCCAGGTTTGTAGGTCACCTTGCTCACACCTGCCTTTTCAGCTTTGCCCATAAATTTTTAATAGGATTGAGATCAGGACTTTGTGATGGCCACTCCAAAACATTGACTTTGTTATCCTTAAGCCACTTTGTCACCATTTTTGCCTCATGCATTGGGTCTTTGTCCATTTGGAAGACCCGTTTCTGCCCAAGCTAGGGCATTGTCACCCAATTTTCGGCCTATAAGCTGCGGCCACTGCCATCAGGGGCTTATCTACAGCATTCTGTAATACTGTAGATAAGCCCCCGATGTAACTTGAAAGAGAAGAAAAACAAGTTAGATTATACTCACCGCGGGGCGGGTGCAGTGGGTTTCGCAGTCCGGTGCCTCCCATATTCTAGAGATGTCGTCCTCCTTACTTCTGCCGCGGCTCCTGCGCAGGTGTACTTTATCTGCCCTGTTGAGGGCAGAATAAAGTACTGCAGTGCGCAGGCGCCGGGAAAGTTCAGAGAGGTCTGGCGCTTGCCCACTGCAGTACTTTACTCTGCCCTCAACAGGGCAGATAAAGTGCGCCTGCACAGGAGCCGTGGCAGAAGAAGGAGGATGTCATCTCTAGAAGATGAGAAGCGCCGGAGCGGACCGCGACACCCTTCGGACGGGACTGGATCCCTGGGTGAGTATAATCTACCTGGTTTTTCTTCTCTTTCAGGTTACATTGGGGGCGTATCTACAGCATTACAGAATGCTGTAGATGAGCCCCTGATGGTTGTGGCCGCATCTTTTAGGCCAAAAATGGGGTGACAAATTCCCTTTAACTTCCTGGCTGATGTCTTGAGATGTGGCTTCAGTATTGCCACATAATCTTTTCTCATGATGCCACCTGTTTTGTGAAGTACACTAGTCCCTTCTGCAGCCAAACAATTCCACAACATGATGCTACCACCCCCATGTTTCACAGTTGGGATGGTGTTCTTAGGCTTCCAATCTTCTCCCTTTTTCCTCAAAATGTAATGATGGTCATTATGTCCAAAAAGTTCAATGTTCGTTTCATCAGACCACAGGACATGTCTTTAAAAATTAAGGTCTTGCTTTTTTATATTTCTTTTGGAGTAATGGCTTCTTCTTAGCAGACTGGACTTTCAGCCCATGTTGATACAGTACTCGTTTCACTGTGGATATTGACAAAATCTTACTAGCTTCCGTGATCATCTTCACAAGGTCTTTTGCTTTTGTTCTTGGTTGAAATGCACATGTCAGGCCAAAGCACAGTCATCTCTGGGACACAGAACCCGTCTCCTTCCTGACCGGTATGATGGCTGGACATTCCTTTCTTGTTTGTACTTGCTTATAATTGTTTGTACAGATGAACTAGGCACCTTCAGGTATCTTGAACTTGTAACCAAGGATGAGCCATACTTGTGCAAGTCTACAATTCTCTTCCTGTTATCTTGGCTGATTTCTTGAGATTTTTCCTATGATGCTACACAAAGAAGCAGTGTGTTCCAGTTGTGCATTAAAATATATCCACAAGTGTGTCTCTAGTTAACTCAGATGTTGCCAAAAAACAGACGCTTCCAAACACAACATCAATATGTGGGCAGTCCAGAATTGTTTAATCCCTTTTCCGACATTGCAGTAATAATACAGTAGGGGAAAAAAGTATTTAGTCAGCCACCAATTATGCAAGTTCTCCCACTTAAAAAGATGAGAAAGGTCTGTGACATCATAGGTAGACCACAACTATGAGAATCAAAATGAGAAAACAAATCCAGAAAATCACCTTGTCTGATTTGGCAAGATTTTTTTGTAAATTATGGTGGAAAATAAGTATTTGGTCATTAACAAAAGTTCATCTCAATATTTTGTTAGCAATGACAGAGGTCAAACATTTTCTGTAAGTCTTCACAAGGTTGGCACACAATGTTGGTGGTATGTTGGCCCATTCCTCCATGCAGATCTCCTCTAGAGCAGTGATGTTTTGAGCCTGTCACTGGGCAACACAGACTTTCAAATCCCTCCAAAGGTTTTCTATGGGGTTGAGATCTGGAGACTGGCTAGGCCACTCCAGGACCTTCATATGCTTCTTACAAAGCCACTCCTTCGTTCTCCTGGCGGTGTGCTTGGCATCATCATGCTGAAAGACCCATCCACATTTTCATCTTCAATGCCCTTGCTGATGGAAGGAGGTTTGCACTCAAAATCTCCTGATACATGGCCCCATTCATTCTTTCATGTACACGGATCAGTCGTCCTGGTCTTTTTGCCGAGAAACAGCCCCAAAGCATGATGTTGCCACCCCCATGCTTCACAGTAGGTATGGTGTTCTTTGGATGCAACTCAAGCATTCTGTCTCCTCCAAACAGGGCAAGTTTTGTTTTTACCAAACAGTTCTACTTTGGTTTCATCAGACCATTTGACATTCTCCCAATACTCTTAAGTGTTGTGAGTTCATTTTCCCCTTCGTCACTGAGGTCTGGTGAACTCCCTATTCTGGTAAAGGAAGGTAATGAGCCTCATTATCAGGCACCTGAGCCTAATGAGGATGACTGGCTGAGTGGAGTCACGGACTGGATATAAGGCTGCCGACGCCCTTCTGCCCTGTGGGTGATTTCTCTGTGGACTTCTAGGACACCAGTCTGATTCCTGCTCCTCTAAAGCTAAGTTTTCTGTTTTGCCTGTTAGCATTTTTGTTTTGTTTTTTGTTTTCCTTGCTTTTCTGTATTCTGCCATTCCCTGCTGGGGTGAGCTGAATCTCCTTTTGCCTGTAGCTCTGTCTTCAGAATATTCCTGAGTACTGACATAGCTTTTTTGAAGCCTAGCGTCTTCATGGCCTTTTTCACTGTCAGTCTGTTGGCTCTTATTTTCATAGGGTTTTTCACGGATTGCAGACAGCAGCCTTCCTGTCCTTTTCTATCTAGTTAGCTTGGGCCCCGTCTTTGCTCAGTCTGTCTTTCTGTCTGTGTTAGTATTTTCATCTTGCTTCACCGTCATTATATGTTGGGGGCTGCCTATTGCTTTGGGGTCTGCTCTGGGGCAGTTTAGATTTCCCCTTTCTTTCTTTAGGCCTATTTAATTCTCCGGCTGTGATCGAGGGGTCTATGGCATCGTAGGAACCCCTCACGGCTACTGCTAGTTGTGTTGATAGGTTCAGGGGTCTGCAATCCGATAGCTGCCAACTTCTCTGGTTTTCTGGACTTAGCTAGCATTTCTGTTTTTGCCTCCTACGGTGACTCAATCATAACACTTAAGGATGATCCAAATGCTCTCTAGCAAACTTTAGACGGACCCAGACATGTACTGGCTTAAGGAGGGGGACACATATCTGGCACTGTAGGATCTAGCGGTGTAGTGTGTTACTGATGGTAGCCTTTGTTACGGTGGTTCCAGCTCTATGCAGGTCATTCACTAGGTCCCCCCGTGTGGTTCTGGAATTTTTGCTCACCTTTCTTGTTATAATTTTGACCCCACGGGGTGAGATCTTGTGTGGAGCCCCAGATCGAGGGAGATTATCTGTGGTCTTGTATGTCTTTTATTTTCTTATTATTGCTCCCACAGTTGATTTCATCACACCAAGCTGCTTGCCTATTGCAGATTCTGTCTTCCCAGCCTGGTGCAGGGCTACAATTTTGTTTCTGGTGTCCTTGGACAGCTCTTTGGTCTTCACCATAGTTGAGTTTGGAGTGTGACTGTTTGAGGTTGTGGACAGGTGTCTTTTGTACTGAAAATAAGTTCAAACAGGTGCCATTACTACAGGTAATGAATGGAGGACATTCTTCCATTAACCCCTTCCTGACATCAGACGTACTATCCCGTCCATGGGACCCGGGCCCCTATGCCCATGGACGGGATAGTACGTCTACCGCGATCAGCGGCGCCCACGTGGTGAGCGCCGCTGATCGCGGCCGGGTGTCAGCTGATTATCACAGCTGACACCCGGCACAATGTGTCAGGGGCGGTCACGGACCGCCCCCGACACGTTAACCCCTTGCACACCGCGATCAAACATGATCGCGGTGTACCGGGGGTTAAAGGGAAGCATTGGCAGGGAGGGGGCTCCCTCCGTGCTTCCCTGAGCTCCCCACGGCAGCGCAATGTGCAGCTCTGCTGCGGGGGGCTCCTTTCCTGCAGGCCCCCGAATCCAAGATGGCGATGGGGGCCTTCGGGGGCCTGCAGGAAGCTGGCTTCCTCAGTGCCTGCAAAGCGCAGGCATGAGGAAGCCTTCTGCATTGCCTGTGACAGATCGCTGATCTGTCACAGTGATCTGTGATGTGACAGATCAGCGATCTGTCACAGGACAGTGATGTCCCACCTGGGACTATTTAATAAAGTAAAAAAAAAAATAAAAAAAAGTGTAAAAATAAATGTAAAAAAATCGCCAAATAAATTAGAAAAAAAAAAAAATATTCCCACAAATAAATCCATTTTTTGGAAATAAAAAAAACAAAAAAAACAATAAAAGTACACATATTAGGTATCGCCGCGTCCGTAACAACCCACCCTATAAAACTGTCCCATTAGTTAACCCCTTTAGCGAACCCCTTAAAAAATAAAAATAAAAAACAAAGCAAAAAATAATGATTTATTATCATACCGCCAAACAAAAAGTGTAATAACGCACGATCAAACAGACGCATATAAATATCCATGGTACCGCTGAAAACGTCATCTTGTCCCACAAAAAACGAGCCGCCACACAGCATCATCAGCGAAAAAATAAAAAATTTATAGCTCGCAGAATAAAGCGATGCAAAAATAATTATTTTTTATATAAAATAGTTTTCATTGCATAAAACCGACAAAACATAAAAAAACGACCTAAATGAGGTATCGCTGTAACCGTACTGACCCAAAGAATAAAACCGCTTCATCAATTTTACCGCACACGGAACGGTGTAAACGCACCCCCCCAAAAGAAATTCATGAAACGCTGGTTTTTGTTCATTCTGCGCTCCAAAAATCGGAATAAAAAGCAATCAAAAAATGTGACGTGCCCGAAAATGGTATCAATAAAAACGTCAACTCGTCCCGCAAAAAATAAGACCTCACATGACTCGGTGGGTCAAAATACGGAAAAATTATAGCTCTCAATATGTGGTGATGCAAAAACTATTTTTACAATAAAAAGCGTCTTTTAGCGTGCGACTGCTGCCAAACATAAAAACCGCCATAAATAGTAAATCAAACCCCCCGTTATCACCCCCTTAGTTAGGGAAAAATAATAAAATAAAAAAAATGTATTTATTTCCATTTTTCCATTAGGGTTAGGGCTAGGGTTAGGGCTAGGGCTAGGGTTAGGGCTGAGATTAGGGTTAGGGGTGTGTTGGGGTTCGGGTTGGAGTTAGAATTGGGGGTTTCCACTGTTTGGGCACATCAGGGGCTCTCCAAATGCAACATTGCGTCTGATCTCAATTCCAGCCAATTCTGAGTTGAAAAAGTCAAATGGTGCTCCTTCCCTTCCAAGTTCTGCCATTCGCCCAAACAGTGTTTTACCCCCACATGTAGGGTATCAGCCTACTCAGGTCAAATTGCAAAACAATTTTTGTGGTCCAATTTCTCCTGTTACCCTTAGGAAAATGAAAAATTGGAGGCAAAAATATCATTTTTGTGGAAAAAAATTATTTTTTTATTTTCACGTCCGAGCGTTATAAACTTCTGTGAAGCACTTGGGGGTTCAAAGTGCTCACCACACATCTAGATAAGTTCCGTGGGGGGTCTAGTGTCCAAAATGGGGTCACTTGTGGGGAGTTTCAATAGTTTAGGTACATCAGGGGCTCTCCAAAGTCTGCATTCCAAAACGTCACTGCTTCCCTTCCGAGCCCCGACGTGTGTCCATACAGTAGTTTTCTCCCACATATGGGGTGTCAGCGTACTCATGACAAATTGGACAACAACTTTTGGGGTCCAATTTCTCCTGTTACTCTTGGGAAAATGAAAAAATTGGGGACTAATTGATCATGTTTGTGGAAAAAATACGATTTTTTTATTTTCATGCCCGGGCATTATAAACTTCTGTGAAGCCCTTGGGGGTTCAAAGTGCTCACCACACATCTAGATAAGTTCCTTAGGGGGTCTCGTTTCCAAAATGGGGTCATTTGTGGGGGTTTCCACTGTTTAGGTACATTAGGGGCTCTCCAAAGGCAACATGACACCCGCAGACCGTTCCATCAAAGTCTGCATTCCAAAACGTCACTACTTCCCTTCCGAGCCCTGACGTGTATCCATACAATAGTTTTCTCCCACATATGGGGTGTCAGCATATGCAGGACAAATTGGACAACAACTTTTGGGGTTCAATTTCTCCTGTTACCCTTGGGAAAATAAAAAAATTGGGGACTAACTGATCATGTTTGTGGAAAAAATACGATTTTTTTATTTTCATGCCCTGGCATTATAAACTTCTGTGAAGCCTTTGGGGGTTCAAAGTGCTCACCTCACATCTAGATAAGTTCCTTAGGGGGTCTAGTTTTCAAAATGGGGTTATTTGTGGGGGGTTTCCACTGTTTAGGTACATTAGGGGATCTCCAAAGGCAGCATGACACCCGCAGACCATTCCATCAAAGTCTGCATTCCAAAACGTCACTACTTCCCTTCCGAGCCCTGACGTGTGTCCATACAGTAGTTTTCTCCCACATATGGGGTGTCAGCGTACTCAGGACAAATTGGACAACAACTTTTGGGGTTCAATTTCTCCTGTTCCCTTGGGAAAATAAAAAAATTGGGGACTAACTGATCATGTTTGTGGAAAAAATACAATTTTTTTATTTTCATGCCCTGGCATTATAAACTTCTGTGAAGCCCTTGGGGGTTCAAAGTGCTCACCACACATCTAGATAAGTTCCTTAGGGGGTCTCGTTTCCAAAATGGGGTCATTTGTGGGGGTTTCCACTGTTTAGGTACATTAGGGGCTCTCCAAAGGCAACATGACACCCGCAGACCATTCCATCAAAGTCTGCATTCCAAAACGTCACTACTTCCCTTCCGAGCCCTGACGTGTATCCATACAATAGTTTTCTCCCACATATGGGGTGTCAGCATATGCAGGACAAATTGGACAACAACTTTTGGGGTTCAATTTCTCCTGTTACCCTTGGGAAAATAAAAAAATTGGGGACTAACTGATCATGTTTGTGGAAAAAATACGATTTTTTTATTTTCATGCCCTGGCATTATAAACTTCTGTGAAGCCTTTGGGGGTTCAAAGTGCTCACCTCACATCTAGATAAGTTCCTTAGGGGGTCTAGTTTTCAAAATGGGGTTATTTGTGGGGGGTTTCCACTGTTTAGGTACATTAGGGGCTCTCCAAAGGCAGCATGACACCCGCAGACCATTCCATCAAAGTCTGCATTCCAAAACGTCACTACTTCCCTTCCGAGCCCTGACGTGTGTCCATACAGTAGTTTTCTCCCACATATGGGGTGTCAGCGTACTCAGGACAAATTGGACAACAACTTTTGGGGTTCAATTTCTCCTGTTCCCTTGGGAAAATAAAAAAATTGGGGACTAACTGATCATGTTTGTGGAAAAAATACAATTTTTTTATTTTCATGCCCTGGCATTATAAACTTCTGTGAAGCCTTTGGGGGTTCAAAGTGCTCACCTCACATCTAGATTAGTTCCTTAGGGGGTCTAGTTTTCAAAATGGGGTTATTTGTGGGGGGTTTCCACTGTTTAGGTACATTAGGGGCTCTCCAAAGGCAGCATGACACCCGCTGACCATTCCATCAAAGTCTGCATTCCAAAACGTCACTACTTCCCTTCCGAGCCCTGACGTGTGTCCATACAGTAGTTTTCTCCCACATATGGGGTGTCAGCGTACTCAGGACAAATTGGACAACAACTTTTGGGGTTCAATTTCTCCTGTTACCCTTGGGAAAATAAAAAAATTGGGGACTAATTGATCATGTATGTGGAAAAAATACGATTTTTTTATTTTCATGCCCTGGCATTATAAACTTCTGTGAAGCCTTTGGGGGTTCAAAGTGCTCACCTCACATCTAGATAAGTTCCTTAGGGGGTTTAGTTTTCAAAATGGGGTCATTTGTGGGGGGTTTCCACTGTTTAGGTACATTAGGGGCTCTCCAAAGGCAACATGACACCCGCAGACCATTCCATCAAAGTCTGCATTCCAAAACGTCACTACTTCCCTTTCGAGCCCCGACGTGTGCCCATACAGTAGTTTTCTCCCACATATGGGGTATCAGCATACTCAGGACAAATTGGACAACAACTTTTGGGGTCCAATTTCTCCTGGTACCCTTGGGAAAATAAAAAAATGGTGACTAAAGATCATGTTTGTGGAAAAAATATGAATTTTTGATTTTCACGCCCGGGCGTTATAAACTTCTGTGAAGCACTGGGGGTTTCAAAGTGCTCACCACACATCTAGATAAGTTCCTTGGGGGGTCTAGTTTACAAAATGGTGTCATTTGTGGGGGGTTTCCAATCGCGACATGGTGTCCGATCTCAATTCCAGCCAAAAACGTCAAATGGCACTGTTTCCCTTCCGAGCTCTGCCATGCGCCCAAATAGTGGTTTACCCCCACATGTGGGGTATCAGCGTACTCAGGACAAATTGCACAATAACTTTTAGGGTCCTGTTACCCTTGGAAAAATAAGAATTTAGGGTGAAAAGATCATTTTTGTGGAAAAAATATGATTTTTTAATTGTACCGCTGTACGTTATAAACTTCTGTAAAGCCCTTGTGGGTTCAAAGTTCTCACCACATATCTAGATAAGTTCCTTGGGGGGGTCTAGTTTCCAAAATGTGGTCACTTGTAGGGGGTTTCCACTGTTTAGGTACATCAGGGACTCTCCAAACGTGACATGGCGTCCGATCTGAATTCCAGCCAATTTTGCATTGAAAAAGTCAAACGGCGCTCCTTCCATTCTGAGCTCTGCCATGCGCCGAAACAGTCGTTCCCCCCCACATATCAGGAATCAGCGTACTCAGGACAAATTGCACAATAACTTTTGCAGTCCAATTTCTCCTGTTACCCTCAGGGCTGTGTAGTCGGTAAGCCACAGTTGCGACTCCGACTCCTGGATTTTATCAGGCTCCGACTCCGGCTCCAACTCCGGCTCCGACTCCTTCATAAATGGCCAATTCATAACAACAAATTTACTGCTGTAAAATATTAAACATCGTGCTTATTCAGTTTCTCACCATCATATAAGTAATCAGACCACTTAGAGCAAAAACTACATTTATTAGAATACAATTAGAATATAGCAAATAACTTTTATAAACTTTTCTAAACTGTAAGTAAATATGCAATAAACACTTTTATGCAGTTAATAAGAAATCTATAAATTTGTCCTCAGAAAAAGTATTGCCTCTGTCAGATCCTCCTTCATGGATGCCCTCAAATCTCATCTAATTATTTTGAGAGCAGAGAACAACCTCTCTACACTAACTTGTGTTGGTGGCAAAACAGTAACCACTCGGGCAACATCTCTGACAATGTCAGGATACAGAGGAATCGCTTGTTGCACTGTTATTTTTGATGAACGGTCAAATTTCTCAATTTCTTTTAGTGCACATGAAAAATTCTGCTGAAATGTACTGGCTGTGTTCCTCGATGGGGATGACTCTTCTTCTATGCGGGAACGCTTTGCACGGTCCTTGTGATCCAAATATTTTTCGAAATTAAATTCTTCATCAGTTGATGATGAGGGTGAAGATGTGGCAGGACGACCAAATTCTTCTTGTTCCTCCTGACTGTTCTGCAACCCTTTCATCCTTACTGCTATTTCAAACAGAGCTTCTTTTCCTTTACTTAGCTGTTGATCATCTAGAAGAATCCGATGCATTGGGTCTACATAAACAGCTGCCAAAAGAATGTTATTTTGTAATAGTAGCTCCTCTCTCCGTTTCATTGATGTAGCAATGCCACTTGCAATTAACCCTCCTCTTTGGGACAGGCGAAACATCAGGTTCTTCCACTCCTTTAAGAAAATACCTGGAGTTAAGTCCTCTGCTTGTAATTTTTTAGTCACTGTAAATGGGTGCTCTAGCAATTTTTCCAGCTCAGTCACCTGATTCCACTGACTTTCATTTAGCGTCAGTTGAGGGTTAGCCATGTCTACAAGAAAGGTTTTCAGTTCAACCAAGCGCTGAATCATTAAGTAAGTACTGCCCCATCGTGTGGCTTGATCAATAATTGCCCCTTTTCCAGCACGTCTCTTCAAAAATTGAGTCAACTTTAGGGGTTCTGGCAACAGTAGCCAATTTTCTCACCTTGCCAATCAGTGCAGCAGCATGTCCTTCTTGCAGACTGTCTCTTATAGCCAGCTGTAGCGTATGCACAACACAGCGCATGTGATGAATGAAAGAACATATTGACACAGTTTCAACAAGATCATCTAAACTATCATGTTGCTGTTCATCTGAAACAACTTCAGTTTGCTCCTCAGTTACAATACTGTGTTCCTCTATTTCAAACATTTCTGTGTCTGTGGACCCAGAATGTTCTTCTAGCTGCTGGTCACCATCATTACTCTCATTCATTAGCTTAATAGTACTTATCATATTTGAAGCATTGTCAGTTACGACAGAAAGAACTTGCTCTTTTTTAAGCTCATAGTCTTGCAGAACCTTTTCCACCAAGACCTGGAGAAACTCACTGGTGTGATGAGCTTTGGTGTCTTTTACTGCCAATGTCTTGGTAACTATTTCATTTTTGTCACAAACAAATCGGACATTGATGGCAAAATAGTTCACTCTGTGACGTGTGCAGGCATCCATTTTAAGAAACAGAAAGCGTCCCTTGAGAGTTTTTTTAAGTTCTTCCTTTTGTTTAAAAGCTTCTTCGATTACTAATTTTCTAATACTCTCTCTCTCCAGAGAAACACCAAGCTTGCGGGCCATTTCCCCATTCAGACACATAAAAGCTGGTCGTGAAAATAATGAAATAGGCACACTATCCTTTACAACAAGCTCTATGATCTGTTTTTTTAAATGTATCTACTGTCATTATCACAGTAACTTTGTCACTGACAAAATATCTTGCAACTGATGGCTGCAAAGTTCTCTGCTCCTTTGTTTGGCTGGAAGAGCTGGGCACTGGTTCATTGGTTTGGATGCAGTCTTTCTCATCCACTGCTTTCAGTACTTCTGGATGAAAGCGCTGTAAATGTCTCTTTAGATTAGAAGCTCTGGTAGGAGCATTTTTATCTTGAATATGCACTCATCTTGGCTTCACAGCATTTGTTTTCGTCTGGATCATTTGTCATACACTGACAGACATAATGTTTTCTATCTTGAGTGATGGTGAAATGTTCAAATACAGCTGATTTAATGTGATGCTTCTTTGACATTCTCAGGTTTTTAATTCTGCATTCACAATCCAAATGACAATTGTTTTTCCTAAAAACAATTGTACAAAATTATTGCCAGGTCGTACAACTGATATAGTGGTCAGTAATACTGTTATTATTCCTCATATACTCACAGTTAACTGATGCAAAGTTTGTTGAAAGGATAATACTTCTTACAGTCTTCCTCTTCTGAGTAGCAGGCAGCTGTGAGATGCTTGGAAGACGCACACCTAGTATGATCTAGTCTAGAGGAGGAGCTTTACTACTAAGAATTTGCAACACATTTTCACTTTCAGTTTCATACATTGTAAGTAGAGGGGTTGGGGCAGCATGAGGTTAACCAAGTATAAGATTAGATAAGGGCAGTGGAGAACAGTGACACACAAGAAGTAAGAAATGTCTCTATCTCCAGCAGAACTGCTTATCACTGTTGTTCATAGTTTGATAGAACATATATATTTGAGTAACATTTATAAAATTCATATGAAAGTTCAATTATGAAATATTAATACTTTTTTTTAAAGCTGGAGTCGGGGTCGGTACATTTCTACCGACTCCGACTCCAACCAAAACTAACTCCGACTCCACGACTCCGACTCCACAGCCCTGGTTACCCTTGGTAAAATAAAAAAAATTGAACCTGAAGTATTTTTTTTGTGAAAAAAAGTTAGATGTTCATTTTTTTTTAAATATTCAAAAAAATTCCTGTGACGCACCTAAAGGGTTAATAAACTTCTTGAATGTGGTTTTGAGCACCTTAAGGGGTGCAGTTTTTAGAATGGTGTCACTTTTGGGTATTTTCTATCATATAGACCCCTCAAAGTGGCTTCAAATGTGATGTGGTCCTAAAAATAAAATGGTGTTGTAAAAATGAGAAATCGCTGGTCAACTTTTAACCCTTATAACTTCCTAACAAAAAAAAATTTTGGTTCCAAAATTGTGCTGATGTAAAGTAAACATGTGGGACATGTTAGCTGTCAAGTTTTTTGTGTGCAGTATCTCTGTGATTTAAGGGCATAAAAATTCAAAGTTGGAAAATTGCGATATTTTCAAAATTTTTGCCAAATTTCCGTTTTTCTCACAAATAAACGCAAGTTATTTGAATGAAATTTTATCACTAACATGAAGTACAATATGTCATGAGAAAATAATGTCAGAATCACCAGGATCCATGGAAGCGTTCCAGAGTTATGACCTCATAAAGGTACAGTGGTCAGAATTGTAAAAATTGGCCCGGTCATGAACGTGCAAACCACCCTTGGGGGTGAAGGGGTTAAAGAAGAAGTTACAGGTCTGTGACAGCCAGAAATCTTGCATATTTTTAGGTGACCAAATACTTATTTTCCACCATAATTTGCAAAATAAATCTCGCCAAATCAGACAAGGTGATTTTCTGGATTTGTTTTCTCATTTTGACTCTCATAGTTGTGGTCTACTCAATTACAGGCCTCTCTTATCTTTTTAAGTGAGAGATTTTGCACAAATTGTTGGCTAACTAAATACTTTTCCCCCCACTGTATGTCCTTGTGTCCCTGGTATTGATGCAGGACGGATTATTATGTCCAGGACTGTGCGCGCTCGATCGCCGCCGGGTGTCAGCTGATTATGAAAGCTGAAATTCGGCACTAAGTGCTAGGAGTGGTCCCGCAAGCCTACAGGCATTCTAACCCCCTAAATGCTGCGATCAAACTCAATTCTAGCATTCCAGGAACTGGCATAGGCTCTCTGCCCTTGGATCGGAGACCCCGCGGCGTAACACGGGGTGCCGATCGTTGCCATGATGACTCAATGACGACATCTGGGTCACCATAGCTAGGAAAGTTGCTTGATCATGCACAGTGCATGATCAGCAGCTTTCTCTGTCAGTTCAGAGCTGGCCATTTATATAGCTTTGGGATGCTGCTGCAGTTTCACACCTCCATTATGAGGTGTGAAACTGCAGGGCAAAACCACAGATAAACCGCAGGACTTTCACTACAAAATCCGCAGAGGCAAAAAACTCCTAGTGCACATAGCCTAAAAAAGTTATAGCTTTCAAGAATAAAGCGATACAACAATAATAATTATTTTTTTATATAAAATAGTTTTTATTGCGTAAAAGTGCCAAAACATAAAAACAGATATATAGTATTGTTGTAATCTTGCTGACCCGAAGAATTAAGCTGCGTTGTCAGTTTTACCACACGTGGAATGACATAAACTCCCCCCCCCCCAAAAAAAAAAAAAAAAGGAAATAAGTTTAAAAAATAATCGTTAATTGCTGGTCTTTCTTCATTCTGCCTCCCAAAAATCGAAATAGAAAGTGATCAAAAAATGTCATGTGCCTGAAAATAGTACAAATAAAAACGTCAGTTCGTCCCTGCAAAAAATAAGCCCTCACATGACTCTGTGGGTCAAAATATAGAAAAATTATATCTCTCAAAATATGGTGATGCAAAAACTATTGTTTGCAATAAAAAGCGTCTTTTAGTGTGTGACAGTAGCCAAACATAAAAACCCAATATAAATCTGGTATTGCTGTAATCACATCGGCCCGAAGAATAAAGTCGCATAATCACTTATACTGCACGAGGAATGGCGCTAAAAATAAATAAAACCAATTTTTCACCTGATGTTGATTTTTTCATTCTGCCTCCCAAAGATCGCAGTAAGGCTCGGTGAACGTTTATCATGCGGAACCTCTGGCAGAAGATTCCCTATAATGAGGTAAGTTTGAGGCACTGTGGATGCCGTCTGTCCTGTGATCCGGCGGTGTCTGTCTTTTTAGGATTGAATAAAATTGCTGTCGGCCACAGTTTTGTGCTCTTCTGAAAAGAAGGAGACCGCTGAGCAGAGGCCAGATAGAGTCCAGAGTAACTCTGCTACCTCATTATAGTGAATGGACCTCTCGGGGGTTTCATCTGAATCACGTCACTCAGAGATTTAGATGGAAACACCAAAGTAAGTGCTCTGCATAGAGCGCCGTATAAATGTGATCCCAACTGTTATATAAAGTGTTCCCAATAAAAGCTTCAACTCAATCCACAGAAAAGCAAGTCCCCACTCAGGTCTGCCATCTGTTAATGGAAATATAAGGGGCTTCCACGTTAGATCGGTTTCACACATCCTGATATTTCCGGTACAGGAGATATACGTGTCCGTGAGTGTACTACGTGTGGTCCACGTGTGCCACATCAGTACCACACGGACGGCCGCAAGGGAAGTAGCGTTACAATAAGCGCTGATTCCCTGCATGTGGTGCTGAACGTGGCTGTCATTCTCTCCCGCTTTGCCGGCAACAGCGCTCAAGGAAGAATGAATGAAAAAAAATGACGTGGGGTCCCCCTTATTTTTTGAACCAACTGTAGCGTTGGCAAGTGGGGTAATAAGGGGTTAATGTCACCTTTCTATTGTAAGGTGACATTAAGCCCGACTTAGTAATGTCAATAAGACACCTATCCATTACTAATCCTATAGTAAGTAAAGGGTTAAATAAACACACACACAGTACGAATAAAATCTTTTAATGAAATAATGCACCACACATTTTTGCCATCTTTATTACACTGCTAATCCCATCTCGAATCTCTTGATCTCCTATAAAAAATAAATAAAAAAATAAACCAACAATATACCATAACTGTCCGGCGTACAGTCAGTCCCACGGCGCAATCCATATCTGGGGATAATCATTCTACAACCAGAGCGGTGCTAATGCGTGGGAAAATGACGGTGCTGAGTTTATGCCGGAAGCGAACACAGACTCGGTGATGTGACCGGTAGTCACTGAGCCAGTGCGCGCTGCTTCCCATTCATTCCCCAGTAGTTTACAGCCCGTGCGGCCGCTTTAGCACCGCTTCGGCTGTAAACTGATTATCCCCAGATATGGATTGCGCCGGCATGGTATGGTATATATATATTTATTTTTTTTACAGGAGATCGAGGGATTCGAGATGGGATTAGCAGTGTAATAAAGATGGATAAAATGTGTGGTGTATTATTTCATTAAATGACTTTATTCTTACTGTGTGTTTATTTAACCCTTTACTTACTATAGGATTAGTAATGGATAGGTGTCTTATTGACACCCCTTCATTACAATAGAAAGGAGACATTAACCCCTTATTACCCCCACTTGCCACCGCTACAGGGCAAGTGGGAAGAACCCAACAAAGCTCCAGAATAGGCACATCTAATAGATGCGCCTTTTGTGGGCAGCTGCAGGCTGCTGTTTTTAGGCTGATGGGGCCCATATTCATGGACCCTTACCAGCCTGAGAATAGCAGCCCGCACCTGTTAGTTTTGCTGGGTTGGTTCAAAAAGTAAGGGGGACCCCACGTCGTTTTATTCTTCCCTTCTCGCGCTGTTGCCAGCAGAGCAGGAGAGAATGACAGCCACGTTCAGCACCACATGCAGGGGAACAGCACTTACAGTAGCGTTACTTCCTCGGCGGCCATCTGTGCTCATGGAGGACAGTGTGCACTGTTCTCCGTGTGGAGCACGTGTTGCGGCCCGTGTGTCCAGGTCAAAACAGACATGTCTACGTGTTTTGCACTCGGACACACGGTCCGTGAAAAAACACGCACATGTACATAGACCCATTCCTTTTACTTGTTTCTACTCGTGTCAGTGTCTCTAGTCTGTGAGAAAACTGTCACCACACGTTCCGGAGACACTGATGTGTGAAAGGGTCCTTACTGGTAGTACAAAAGCTTTGGAAAAGCGAATTGGCTCGTCACCCTCTCAAAGAAATTCAACAAATTCTCCGATCCCAAAGCCAAATGCTCCCTCTCTTCTGAGCCCCACAGTGTACCTAGCGTCCACATTTCTGAAGCGATGAGAGCCCTCCTAACTTACGGCTGCATGCCTCCAGAATCACTGGCTGTTCTTAACATATTGGTGACTGCAACTTACTGATCACTACAAGGGCAGTTTGCAATTTTTCACTCAGCATCATTCATTTCTGCTTGATTTTAGAAAATACCCGTGTAGTCAAAATCATCACTATACCTGTAGATAAATTCCCAAAGGGGTATAATTTATAAAATGGGGTCACTTAAGGGGGAATTCTACAGTCCTAGCAATTAGGGGCTCTGTATATAGAGTCTGGAAACTGTTCCAGGAAAATCTGCGCTCCAGGAGTCAAATAGCGCTCTGTTCCTCCCGAGTCTCTCCACATGGCTAAGTAGCACTGTGCAGTCACTTATGGGGTATTGTCACGTTCAGTAGAAATTGTTGGACAACTTGTGGTGCTATTTTTAACCACTTCTTGTCTGAAAATGCAAAATGTGGCACTAATACAAAATTTTCTTGTTAAAATTGTAGTTATTTTTTCTTCACTGCCCAATGGTATAAAATTCTGTGATACACCCGTGGTGTCAAAATGATCACTGCACTCCTAGATGAATTAATTGAGAGGTGTAATTTGTAAAATGGGATCACTTATGGAGGGTTCTGCTGTTCTGGCACCTCATGGGCTCTCCCAGTGGAACATGGCACCGGCATACCATAACAGTAAAATCTGGCGCTCCTTGCCTTCTGAGATTTGCACTGTGCCTGAAAAGTATTTCCCAATGACATGTAGGGTAATGGCACACTCAGGAAAAAATGGAACTCAGCTTGTTGTAAAAAAAAATTCCTGGGGGGGGGGGCAGTTCTTTTTTTTTTTACCCAGTTCCTTTCTTGAAAAATGACTAGGAAAGGTTGGGTATGCCCACCCTACCCACAGAGGGGAGAGATGAGGAGACAGACTAGCTCTTTCCCTCCTCTCCTCATTTTTTTGGTAAAGCCATTGTTGTATTTTTTGGATTCTATCTGTAGTAAATTATTGTACTGTTTTGTCTTTGTCTCCCCTCTTTCCTTTTGTATCTCCTCCTACAGGTTTGTGGGACATATGATGGTATTCTCTTGCTCTCTCAAAGAATTTTCAGAATTTGATGATCCTCAGAGGAGAGAATCATTCCATAGCATCCTGGGTAAAACGTTGTGTGCATTGTTCTTTTCTCTTTTCTACCAAGATAATGGCTAAAATATCAACACTAAATGTAAATGGTCTCAACTCTAATACTAAGAGGCGTATGGTCCTCAGTGAGTCGTACGGGTGCATGGTGCAGATATAGCTTTCTTGCAGGAAACCCATTTAAATCTTAGTGGAAATTGCAACTTTGCCATACATTTATATCCCAAAATTTACTTAGCCTCTCAAGTCAAGAAAAAAAGCAGGTGTGGCCATCCTAATTTCTAGAACATGCCCTATACAAATAACATCAGAGATATTGGATCCCCAGGGAAGATATATTACAAGGCACATACAAGGATATACCAATTACGCGATGTAATATATATGTACCTAACACCTTACAAATTTCCTTCCTTAATTGAATCCGCCTGGGTTATTGGAGGGGATTTTAATGTTATTTTTTCAGACACATTAGATAGGCTCTCCATACATAGAATGCAGTCAAACAGATCTCAACGTAGATTATCTGAGGACTTTAGAAAACTAATACGCAGGTTTGGCCTTTTTGATCTTTGGCGTATTAATCATCCCACACAGCAGACCTACACCTTTTTCTCCACTCCACACGGTACTTATACTAGAATAGACTTCTTTTTTGGCAATATACAAACACTCAGACTGACATTAGACACAGATATTGGGATAATATCGTGGTCGGATCATGCACCTGTAATGCTCACCCTCACTCAATCCTCAGCACAGACTAAAGTATGCCATTGGAGACTCAACGAGACCCTGCTTAAGAGACCGCAACATAGAGAGGAGTTGGGGGGGGGGAAGATAGCTGAATATTTTGACATTAATAAGGAGTCAGTTTCTGATTTTTCGACTGTGTGGGAAGCACACAAAGCTGTTTTCCGGGGTGACTGTATAGCCCTAGGTTCTCATATTAAAAAGGATAGAGCTCACCAGACGGGCTTGCTTGTTGCCCAGTTGAGGGATCTTGAGGCTAGGCTTGCCGCTACCCCATCCAAAAGAATCTTAAGGGATATTGTCTCTACGCGCTCCCAATTAAAAGACACTATTAACTACAAAACTGAAAAAATGTTACTTTATAGTAGACAAAAATACTATGAAAAAGGAAATAAGTCTCACACACTATTGGCGAGACAGCTCAGGGATGACAAAAGTCAGTCTTCAATATATGCTCTCAGAGATGAAAAGGGAGCAATAATATATGACCCTGTTAAAATTGCAAATATGTTCCAGGGATATTTATCTAAACTATATAACTTACCGAGCAATTTGCCACCGGACTCAGATGTGGGGAGGAGAGTTACGCAATCCTTTCTCCAAAAGTGCAATCTTCCTTCACTTACTATAGAAGCTTTGTCTTCTCTTAACGGGGATATCTCGCAGGAGGAGGTTTTGGATGTCCTTTCTCTTCTTCCCAATGGTAAATCCCCCGGTCCAGATGGACTAACGTATTTCTACTATAAAACATATAGCACCATACTAACCCCGCACTTAGTCAAGTTATTTAACAAATTCTTGACAGGCTTGCCAATTCCACCCACCATGCTTCACTCTTATATCACCCTTATTCCCAAACCAGGAAGGGACCCTTTAGAATGTGCCAATTATAGGCCTATAGCCTTACTTAATGCAGACTTAAAATTTTTTACCAAATTGCTGGCTCTACGGTTGTCTACCCTGCTTCCCCATATAATTCATAAAGACCAAGTGGGTTTTGTTACATGCAGACAGGGGGGAGATAACACAAGAAAGGTAATCGACCTTATTGAAGTGATCAATAAAACAGAGAAATCAGCACTTTTACTTAGCTTAGATGCTGAAAAGGCTTTTGATCGTCTTGGGTGGCCATTTATGTTTCAAACACTGGCTCATTTTGGCATTTCGGGACCTTTTATAACCGCCCTAAAAAGTTTGTACACACACCCATCGGCGGCTGTAAAGTTACCCCATGCATTGTCTCAGCCTTTTCCAATTTTTAATGGCACCCGTCAAGGTTGCCCACTCTCTCCATTACTCTTCGTTATGTGTTAGAACCACTAGCTGTGGCTATACGCCTTGACCCGAACATTGGGGGAGTGATGGTTAGAGATAAAGAATTGAAACTGTCTTTATTTGCTGATGACGTGCTCTTAACTCTGACCCAGCCACATACAACCCTACCCAGTCTGCATTCACTTCTAAAACAGTTTGCCCAGCTCTCGGGTTATAAAATAAATAAAGCAAAAACGGAGGCTCTTCCCCTTAATATTCCAGACAGATCATTAAGCTCCTTAAAAGGTAATTATAGCTACAAATGGCAGGATACTGCCCTGAAATATTTGGGAGTGCAGCTGACCTCTAGATACAACTTATTATTCAAACATAATTACCCCCAGTTGTTTTCGGAATTGAAACAAATACTTAATAAATGGAATAACTTACCACTATCCCTATTTGGGAGAATATCAGCGGTTAAAATGGCTATTCTCCCTAAGCTACTATATTTATTTGAGACTCTCCCCATTGTGGTCCCTCCTGGAGACCTGAAAGGTATTCAGTTTTCTATCATCCACTTTATCTGGGCCCATAAAAGGCACAGGATCAAAAACCAAATTATGTTAGCTAGCAGAGATAGAGGAGGTTTGGGTGTTCCAGATATTACAAAATATTATTGGGCAACTCATTTGAGATGTATCCCTGCCTGGTCTGCACCTAGAGCATTCTCTAGGTGGATGGAGATTGAGAAGTTGTGGATGACTCCAATCCACCCCAACTCTTATCTATGGGCAACTACCTCGAATAAACTCGACTCACACACGTTGGGACCAATAGCTTTCACTAAGAGGATTTGGAATACCTGATTTGTTTAATCCCAAAATACCAGACAGCTTTAGGGGGAACTTGATTAAGTTGTGGTTTGATAAGCGACTTTTTTGTTTTGCTGATATAGTTGATAGTCACTCTAGATCCTTGTTACCTTTTGATAAGATACAATCGGGCTTCGACTTACCTTCAAACTCTTTCTATCGGTATTTACAAATTAGGCATTATATGCAGTCTCTTTACTCTTCCTTGGTAGTCTCCAAACCAACCCGCTTTGAGAGACTCTGCAGTGCAGGAGTATCGACCAAGGGTCTTATAACTGATATCTATAGGATTTTATTAGACCCGTATCCGGAGGAGTCTCCAAGACACTCCTATATGGACAGGTGGGAGGGTTTCTTGGGGGAATCTCTTTCTCCGGGTGTGTGGCAGGGGGTCTGGAGGAGGGCAACTAAGACTTCCACTTGTTATACATATAAGGAAAACCAGTTTAAATTACTTATGTTTCGGTATCATACTCCTTCGTTATTGCATAAATTTAATCCTAATATATCTGGGCAGTGTTGGAGATGAGGTTCTGATGGTGGAGACCTAACCCATATTTTTTGGACTTGTTCAATTATACAAGGGTTTTGGAGTAGGGTTAAAACTTTAATCTTCGAAGTTACGGGTCTTCATATTCCATTAGACCCTAAATTTTACTTGCTCAATATCCCCCCATTCCAGATTGGAAGTAGGATTCAGCAGATTCTTTCACATCTGACCACAGCCGCAAGATGTTTAATAGCAAGGAAGTTGAGGCTGGCTTATCGTCCGTCACTTAACGAGTTGCATTCCCGCATACAGGACATACGAAGTATGGAACATCTCACTGCTTTAATAAATAATACGTTTGAAAGTTTTGAAGCAACGTGGAATCTGTGGGACGTATACTGGGCTTAGAATCGATATTTACTCAGCAAAATGTGCCATCTTTCCCTGGGATCTTTCCTCCTTCCCTCCCTCGTGTTTCACTGTCTTGTCAATTATATTTGTCTCTATTATGTTTGTTAACTGTTTTGCATTGAATGATTACATGCATTGTATCTTGATGTGTTATCATTCTGTAAATTTCTATTGGAAAATCAATAAATATCCAGTTATATAAAAGAAAAAATTCCTATTCGGTTTTAGAAAAATTAAAAATTTGGGGCTAAAACAACATTTTAGTGGTAAAAATGTAATTTATTCTTTATTCACGGTTTAATGTTATAAAATTCTGTAAGGCACATATGGTGTCAATATGATCATTGCACCCCTAGATGAATTCATTGGGAAGTATAGTTTTTGTAAAATGAGTTCACATATAGGGGGTTTCTGTTGTTCTGGCACACCAGGGGCTCTGCCAATGTGACATGGCACCCTTAAAACATTCCAGCAAAATCTGAACTCCAAAATAGCACCTCTTCCCTTCTGAGCTTTGCACTGTGCCTCAGAAGTAGTATTCCCCCTCATATGGTGTATCGGTGCACTCAGGAGAAATTTGCACAACAAATTGTATAGTGCAATTTCTTCAGTTACTTTTATGAAAATGCAAAGTTTGGGGCAAAAATAACATTTTTATGGGGAAAATGTTATTTTATTATTTTCACGGCTCAGCATTATAAACTTCTGTGAAGCACCTGGGGGATCAAGGTGCTCAACATACATCTAAATACATTCCTTGACGGGTCTAATTGCCAAGATGGGGTCTCTTGTGGGTTTCCACTGTTTAGGCGCATCAGGGGCTCTCCAAACATGACATGGCGTCCAATTGTTCCAGCAAATTTTTCTTTTAAAAAGTTAAATGGCGCTCTCTCCCTTCCAAGCTCTGCCGTGCACCCAAACAGTGGTTTTATCCCTCATGTTGGGTATTGGCATGCTCAGGAGAAGTTACACCGCAAATTTTGGGGTCTATTTTTTCCTGGTACCCTTGTCATAATAGAAAAAATTGGATCTGAAGTAAAAAAAAATGTAAAAAAAGTTAAATGTTCATTTTTTTCCCCACATTCGAAAAATTACTGTGAATCACCTGATGGTTTTAACCCCTTCGCACCCGAGCCTATTTTTGCCTTCGTGACCGGGCCAATTTTATCAATTCTGACCAGTGTCACTTTATGAGGTCATAACTCTAGAACGCTTCAACGGATCCTGCTGATTCTGACATTGTTTTCTCGTGATATATTGTACTTCATGACAGTGGTAAAATTTCTTTGCTATGACTTGCGTTTATTTGTTAAAAATATGCAAATTTGGTGAAAATTTTGAAAATTTTGCAATTTTCAAATTTTTAATTTTTATGCCCTTAGATCAGAGAGTTATATCGCACAAAGTAGTTAATACATAATATTTCCCACATGTCTACTTTACATCTGCACAATTTCGGAATCAAAATTTTTTTTTGTTAGGAAGTTATAAGAGTTAAAAGTTGACCAGCGATTTCTCATTTTTACAACAAAATTTGCAAAACCATTTTTTTTAGGGACCACCTCACACTTGAAGTGAGTTTGGGGGTCAATATGACAGAAAATACCCAAAAGTGACACCATTCTAAAAACTGCACCCCTCAAGGTACTCAAAACCACATTCAAGAAGTTTATTAACCCTTCAGGTGCTTCACAGGAATGAATGGAATGTGGAGGGAAAAATAAACATTTCCTTTTCTTTCACAAAAATTTTCCTTTAGACTTTTTTTTCTTTACTTTCGCAAGGGTAACAGAAGAAAATGGTCTATACATTTTGCTTTTCAATTTCTCCTGAGCATGCCGATACCCCATATGTGAGAGAATAATACTGTTTGGGCGCACAGCAGAGATTAAAAGGGAAGGAGCACCACTTGACTTTTGGAATGCAAAATTGGCTGGAATCGATAGCGGACACCATGTTGCATTTGGAGAGCCCCTGACATGCCTAAACAGTGGAAACCCCCAATAAGTGACCCCATTTTGGAAACTAGACCCCTTAGGGAACTTATCTAGATGTGTATTGAGCACCTTGAACCCACAGGTGCTTCACAGAAGTTTATAACATAGAGCCGTGGAAATAAAAAAAGCAACATTTTTCACAAATAAATTGTTTTAGCTTCATATTTTGCATTTTCATAAGGGTAACAGGAGAAATTGCTCCATACAATTTGTTGAGTAATTTCTCCTGAGCATGCCGATAGCCCATATGTGGGAGAATAATACTGTTTGGGCGCATGGCAGGGCTTGAAAGGGAAGGAGCACCACTTGACTTTTGGAATGCAAAATTACCTGGAATCGGTAGCGGACACCATGTTGCGTTTGGAGAGCCCCTGACATGCCTAAATAGTGGAAACCCCCAACAAGTGACCCCATTTTGGAAACTAGACCCCTTAGGGAACTTATCTAGATGTGTATTGAGCACCTTGAACCCACAGGTGCTTCACAGAAGTTTATAACATAGAGCCATGGAAATAAAAAAAAGCAACATTTTTCACAAATAAATTGTTTTAGCTTCATATTTTGCATTTTCATAAGGGTAACAGGAGAAATTGCTCCATACAATTTGTTGAGCAATTTCTCCTGAGCATGCCGATATCCCATATGTGGGAGAATACTACTGTTTGGGCGCATGGCAGAGCTTGGAAGGGGAGGAGTGCCATATTGGAGAGCAGATTTTGCTGGAATTGTTTGTGGGTGACCTGTCACATTGTCAGAGCCCTTGACGTGCCTAAACAGTGGAAACCCCCAATAGGTGACCCCATTTTGGAAACTAGACCCCTTAGGGAACTTATCTAGATGTGTATTGAGCACCTTGAATCCACAGGTGCTTCACAGAAGTTTATAACATAGAGCCGTGGAAATAAAAAAAAGCAACATTTTTCACAAATAAATTGTTTTAGCTTCATATTTTGCATTTTCATAAGGGTAACATGAGAAATTGCTCCATACAATTTGTTGAGCAATTTCTCCTGAGCATGCCGATACCCCATATGTGGGAGAATACTACTGTTTGGGCGCACGGCAGAGCTTGGAAGGGGAGGAGTGCCATATTGGAGAGCAGATTTTGCTGGAATTGTTTGTGGGTGACCTGTCACATTGTCAGAGCCCTTGACGTGCCTAAACAGTGGAAACCCCCAATAAGTGACCCCATTTTGGAACCTAGACCCCCCCATGGAACTTATCTAGATGCGTAGTGGGCACTTTGAACGCCCAAGTGCTACACAGAAGTTAATAACGAAGAGCCGTGAAAATAAAAAAAATCATATTTTTTCCACAAAAAATTACCTTTTCGCCCTCAATTTTTTTTCCAAAGGGTAACCAGAGAAATTAGACCCCAACAGTTGTTGTGCAATTTGTCATGAGTATGATGACACCCCATATGTGGGGATAAACCACTGTTTGGGCGCATGTCAGAGCTTGGAAGGGAAGGAGCGCCATATTGGAGTTCAGATTTTGCTGGAATGTTTTGAGGATGTCATGTCACATTATCAGAGCCCCTGAGGTGCCAGAACAGCATAAGCCCCAAAAAGTGACTGCATTGAATGTCAAAAAAGTTTAAAAACGTGGTTCTGTATGGAAGATTTTAAAGCAGTCATGGAGGCATAAGGCTGGCAATGATGGGCATTGTGGGCAATAATAGCGGGTATCATGCCTCATTCCTCTCTTGGAACATACACGACATCTTCTCTGGGGGTTCTTTCTTGTTTCAGTTGCTGGAATGAGTGCAATAAAATGTCGCTCAGTGAGTCTTCTAACATCTTCAGATTCTAAAGGATTGGCGGGGACAAAATTTTCAAAAACAAGATGTTCAATGACCTTTTCCTGATAATCAAGGAAAGTATCTGTATTTCCGGCTTTTCTGTACAACACAAAGGAATTATATGTGGCCACCTGAAACAAATAAATGACTAACCTCTTATACCAGGTATATGATTTTCTTGATACCTGGTATGGCTGTAGAACCTGATCTGCAAGGTCCACACCCCCCATATATTTGTTGTAGTCAATGACAGACACAGGTTTTGGAGTAGTGGATCCCTGATGGTCTGCAATGGCCTTTGTGGCATCTGTGTGGATCGAGCTCAGGATAAAAATATCTTTTTTATCCTTATACTTAAGGGCAAGCAGCTCTCCATTGCGTAAAGCCCCTGACTGCCCCTTTCGGAACTTTTCGTTGACCAACGATTGTGGAAACCCCTGACGGTTTTTGCGAATGGTCCCACAAGCCCCTATGTTATGGTCAACCAGACTTTTAAATAGGGGTATGCTGGTGTAGTAGTTGTCAACATACAGATTATAGCCTTTTTGTAAAAATGGAGTTATCAGCTCCCAAACAATTTTTCCAGATGTCCCCAGATAAGTAGGGCATCCTGGTGGGTTTAGTTGGCTATCTTTCCCCTCATAAATGCGAAAAGCAGCTGTGTATCCGGTTGAACTCTCGCACATTTTATAGAGCTTTATTCCGAACCTTAGAAGGAATAAATTGCTTGAGGTGCAGTCTTCCTTTGAATTTTACAAGGGACTCATCAATGGAAATGTTTTCTGTTGGGGTGTAGAGCCTCAAGAACTTTTCTGTTAAGTCTTTGATGATGGGTCTGATTTTGAATAGTCTGTCATGTTCTGAGGCATCTCTGGGCAGGGATTGACTATTGTCGTTAAAATGCCAAAACCTCATGAGCATTTCATAACGGGTCCTAGGAAGAACTGCGGAAAACATAGGGGTGGCTTGAACAGGGCGGTTGGACCAATAGGACCGAATGCTCTTTTTTTTTTACAAGCCCCATAGCGAATGTAAGTCCTAAAAATTTTTTCATTTCTAAGACATTAGTTGGTGTCCATAAATTTGACCTAGCATAATAGGATCGTGGATTCTGGCTGATGAATTGGGACGCATATAAATTTGTTTGTAGGACAATATGCTCTAGCAAGCTATCTGTCATAAACAAATTAAAAAAATTAATTGGTCCAAAATTTTCCACCTCCACATTTATACCAGGAATGGCATTAAAATTAGGGATGAATGGAGTAGTCGAATCCGAAGCCTCCCATCTGGGAAATGCTACATCAAGAGGCAAAGCCCCTTGGACACTGACGTGCGCCAATTCACGAGCACTAGGGACAGCGCTAGTACTGGGCATTGTTCCCTGAGTTGGAGACGTTTCTCCAGAAGCGCTATTTGTCCTTCTTGTTGTACTGGTCCTTGTGTGTGAAGATGGACCAGAATCACTGCTCATTTCTGAGCTATCACTGTCGCTGCTACTAAAGCCCTCGAAATCCACATCGCCATCTGACACTGCGCTTTCTTCACTGTCAGAACATAACAGTGCATAAGCTTCCTCTGTACTATAATATGGACGGGCCATTTTATTAGTTTTTATTTTTTTTCCAGAAATAGAAAACTCTGAGGTGACGTGACTGACTGACTGATGTGACGTGACTGACTGACGTGACGTGACTGACGTGACGTGACTGACGTGACGTGACTGACGTGACGTGACGTGACTGACGTGACGTGACTGACGTGACGTGACTGACTGACGTGACGTGACTGACGTGTCGTGACTGACGTGACGTGACTGACGTGACGTGACTGAAGTGTCGTGACTGACGTGTCGTGACTGACGTGACGTGACTGACGTGACGTGACTGACGTGACGTGACTGACGTGACGTGACTGACGTGTCGTGACTGACGTCACGTGACTGACTGACGTAACCCTAACTTTAACCTAACAGTAACCCTAACTGTTACTAGCCCTAACCTGCCTTATCTGGGTTTTTTATTATTTTTTTCACTTTATAGCACAATTGCTGCCTGGCACAGCTGTTGCCAGCAGCACTTGTAACGCTGTTTCTCCTCAAATCTCTCACTGACAGGAGCTCTGAGGAGAAACAGCATTTTTATAAGGCAGATCGCTGGGAAAGTTTGTTGCTACAACAAACTTTTCCCAGCGAGCTCTCTCATTGGCTGCTGTGATCTGACGTCATCAGGACCTGAACCAATCAGGTCTCGATGATGTCAGGGGTCCCAGCATGCATTGTGCGCTGGGATCCCTGCATTATAAGGTACGTGGGGGTCCCGGGGGGCACAAAACCGCCGACAGTAGATAAACGTCGGCGCTGCACAAAGCCCAGCAAGCGCCAACGTTTATCTACTGTGTGTGGTCGGGAAGAGGTTAATGCATTTCTTGAAGGTGGTTTTGAGCACCTTGAGGGGTGCAGTTTTTAGAATGGTGTCTTTTTTGGGTATTTTCTATCATGTAGACCCCTCAAAGTGACTTCAAGTGTGATGTGGTTCCTAAAAATAATGGTTTTGTAAATTTTGATGGAAAAATTAATATTTGCTGGTCAACTTTTAACCCTTATAACTTCCTAACAAGAAGATAATTTTGTTTCCAAAATTATTCTGATGTAAAGTAGACATGTGGGAAATGTTATTTATTACCTTTTTTTTGTGACATATCTCTTAAGATTTAAGGTTTTGAAAATTCAACGTTTGAAAATTGCGAAATTTACAAAATTTTTGCCAAATTTCCTTTTTTTCCCCCCACAAATAAATGCAAGTCATATAGAAGAAATGTTACCACTATCATGAAGTATAATATGTCACGTAAACACAATCTCAGAATCACCATGATCCATACTAGCGTTCCAGAGTTATAACCTCAAAGTCACAGTGGTCAGAATTGTTAAAATTGGACCGGTCAATAACGTGCAAACCACCTTCGTAGGTAAACGGGTTAAATCATAGAATCGCAGAGTTGGAAGGGACCTCCTGGGCCATCTGGTCCAACCCCCTGCTCAAAGCAGGATTTGCTAAATCATCCCAGTCAGATGTCTGTCCAGCCTCTGTTTGAAGACATCCATTGAAGGAGAACTCACCACTTCTCGTGGCAGCTTGTTCCACTCATTGATCACTCTAACTGTCAAAAAGTTTTTTCTAATATCTAATCTGTGTCTCCTCCCATTCAGTTTCATCCCATTGCTTCTAGTCTTTCCTTGTGCAAATGAGAATAAAGTTGATCCTTCTACAATGTGACAGCCCTTTAGATGTTTGTAGACAGCTATTAAGTCTCCTCTCAGTCTTCTCTTTTGCAAACTAAACATTCCCAAATCCTGCAACCTTTCCTCATAAGACAGGGTTTGCAGACCGGTCACCATTCTGGTCGCTCTTTTCTGAACTTGCTCTAGTTTGTTGATGTCTTTTTTAAAATGTGGTGCCCAAAACTGGACACAATATTCCAGATGAGGTCTGACCAAAGAGGAGTAGAGGAAAATAATGACTTCACGTGATCTAGACTGTATGCTTCTGTTAATACATCCTAGAATTGCATTTGCCTTTTTTGCTGCTGCATCACACTGTTGACTCATATTCCGTCTGTGATCTATTAGTATACCCAAGTCTTTTTCACATGTGCTGTTGCTTAGCCCTATTCCTCCCATTCTGTATATGCTTTTTTCATTTTTATTGCCCAGATGTAGTACTTTGCATTTTTCCCTGTTAAAAACCATTCTGTTAGTTGCTGCCCACTTCTCCAGTTTATTTATATCTTTTTGAATCCTCTCTCTCTCTTCTCTAGTATTAGCTATCCCTCCTAGCTTTGTGTCATCAGCAAATTTAATCAGTTTACCCGCAATTCCTTCATCTAAATCGTTGATAAAGATGTTGAACAATAAAGGGCCTTGGACAGAGCCCTGTGGTACCCCACTTGAGACATTCTTCCAACTGGATGTGCAGCCATTTACGACCACTCTTTGGGTCCGATCACTAAGCCAGTTATGAATCCACCTAACAGTTGCCTTGTCCATTCCATACTTAGTCATTTTTTCAATAAGGATTGTATGAGATATGCTTTGCTGAAGTCAAGATATACTATATCTACAGCATTTCCTTGATCCACCCAATCAGTGATTCCGTCATAGAAGGAAATTAAGTTAGTCTGACATGACTTATTAGTTACAAACCCATGCTGACTCTGTTTAATCACTTCATTCTTATCCAGGTACTGACATACATGTTGTTTAATAATTTGCTCAAAGATCTTTCCTGGTATAGAAGGCAGAGTAATCTTAGTGTATGTATTTGACTTGGCAGTAAGTAATAAAAATGCCTTAAAACATTCTCTCGATCTCATTCTTGTATTTGGCAAATTAATAATTACGGTAATATAACTATATACTGTACATTCAATGTACTTTTCAATGAATACACTGTTAGCTGAAACTAGTGTTTATGTTCTCTGCAGATTTATGTGTATGAGTATGACCGCAGCTTTAAACCTGGAAAAACTCCAAGACAGTGTCTTCCTATTGCTACAGTAGACACAAGTTTTACAGTGAAAGAAATTGGTACACCAGCTGTACCAGTACGGCCCCCATCTAAGCCCACTACACCAGGTACGCTAGTGCTGACTATATTTTGCTCATTCTATATACAGTGTGGTAATTTTTAACTTCAGAAGTTTGGTTTAGGTTGCTGTGTAAATAGGTTAGAAATATTTTAAAGAGTAACTATACTTTCAGAACATGTTGTCATACTTTGTGTACATGAGGAATAACCATATTTTTGGCCACTTTATGACTTTTATTGTGCACTTTCACCTGTTTTCCTCTCTGCAGGCTCAATCTCTTAACTTGCACTCCATTTTTAGCTGATGGGAGGAGAGTCACTGCTATGATCTTACATGCACAGCTTGGCACTCAGGGATGGACTGTAAGGGCGGGGTCACACTTAATGTATGAAAAATCGGTCCAAGTCTCTAGGCCGAGAGTCGCACGAGTGTTGTCCTTATGTTCATCTGTGTGTAATCCGTTTGCAATGCGATTTCCTCGCATCTCTGTATCCGTATGTCATGCGTATGGTTTTACATTTCTCACTGACTTTCCCCATTGAATTAAATGGCTCAAAGGGATGAAATGAGGAAAATGTGTGTGTATGTCTCGCAAGCTACACTGATGGTCCGTGTGGTGTCCGATTTTTTTCTCGCACCCATAGACTTGCACTGGCGAGACTCGGCCGATATACGCGTACAATCGCTGCATGCTGCGATTTCTATCACACGCAGAATACGCCAGAGAAAAAAACGGTGATGGGAGGGAACTACCCCATAGATTAAGACTGGTCCAAGTGCTATGCAATGTTTTCTCACATAGCACTTGTCCGTATTCAACGCTACTGTGACCCTGGCCTAAGGCTAAGTTCAAACGGGGCGTTTTTGCAGCGTTTTTTGGATGTTTTTTATATAAATTTTCAGCTGCGTTTTACAGTACCAGCAAAGTCTATGGGATTTCTGGGATGTCATGCACACAGCTTGTTTTTTTTTTTGTCATCAGGAATTTGTGCTTTGCATGGTTTTTTGCACAACGGTGCATGTCACTTTCAGCATTTTTTAACCAATCGGTGAAAAACGTTGAAAAAACGCAGGTATCAGGTTTTGCAGCATTTTTTGTGCCAAAACCTGATTCTATAGCATAGGATTTTTTTTTTCAACACTTAAGTTTATCAGCATGAGACAAATCTAGCATGCCAAAACCGCAGCAAAAATGCAAGAAAAAATAAGGAAAACATGCTTTTTTCCTGCAGCTTCTTTTCTTCCAAGAGTTCAAGTTTTGCTGCAGAAATAAAACACTGAAAAACACCACCTAGTGTGAACTTACCAATAAGGCCACGTTCACATGTTCAGCATTTGGTCAGTATTAGTTCACTAATAAAGTGTAATGGGTATTATGTATTGTAGCCTCCGTGAATTGGCAGTGCATCTCGTCTGACCAAGATGGAGCTGAGTGCATGGCGAGTTCGCGGGAAGGGGAAGAAGTGTCTTATAAGGGTGCTTTCACATTGCGTTTAGGTACCCATTCGTTGGCCCCGTCAAGGCTTATGTCCAAGCCCTCCACAAAATGGGATTCGGAAGTATGCGCCCACGAGGCCGTAAACTACACTCACTGGCCACTTTATTAGGTACACCTGTCCAACTGTGTGTTAAGACTTAATTTCTAATCAGCCAATCACATGGCGGCAACTCAGTGCATTTAGGCATGTAGACATGGTCAAGACAATCTCCTGCAGTTCAAACCGAGCATCAGTATGGGGAAGAAAGGTGATTTGAGTGCCTTTGAACGTGGCATGATTGTTGGTGCCAGAAGGGCTGGTCTGAGTATTACAGAAACTGCTGATCTACTGGGATTTTCACGCACAACCATCTCTAGGGTTTACAGAGAATGGTCCGAAAAAGAAAAAAAATCCAGTGAGCGGCAGTTCTGTGGCCGGAAATGCCTTGTTGATGCCAGAGGTCAGAGGAGAATGGGCAGACTGGTTCGAGCTGATAGAAAGGCAACAGTGACTCAAATTGCCACCCGTTACAACCAAGGTAGGCAGAAGAGCATCTCTGAACGCACAGTGCGTCGAACTTTGAGGCAGATGGGCTACAGCAGCAGAAGACCACACCGGGTACCACTCCTCTCAGCTAAGAACAGGAAACTGAGGCTACAATTTGCACAAGCTCATCGAAATTGGACAGTAGAAGATTGGAAAAACGTTGCCTGGTCTGATGAGTCTCGATTTCTGCTGCGACATTCGGATGGTAGGGTCAGAATTTGGCGTAAACAACATGAAAGCATGGATCCATCCTGCCTTGTATCAACGGTTCAGGCTGGTGGTGGTGGTGTCATGGTGTGGGGAATTTTTTCTTGGCACTCTTTGGGCCCCTTGGTACCAATTGAGCATCGTTGCAACGCCACAGCCTACCTGAGTATTGTTGCTGACCATGTCCATCCCTTTATGACCACAATGTACCCAACATCTGATGGCTACTTTCAGCAGGATAATGCGCCATGTCATAAAGCTCGAATCATCTCAGATTGGTTTCTTGAACATGACAATGAGTTCACTGTACTCAAATGGCCTCCTCAGTCACCAGATCTCAATCCAATAGAGCATCTTTGGGATGTGGTGGAACGGGAGATTCGCATCAGGGATGTGCAGCCGACAAATCTGCGCCAACTGTGTGATGCCATCATGTCAATATGGTCCAAAATCTCTGAGGAATGCTTCCAGCACCTTGTTGAATCTCTGCCACGAAGAATTGAGGCAGTTCTGAAGGCAAAAGGGGGTCCAACCCGTTACTAGCATGGTGTACCTAATAAAGTGGCCAGTGAGTGTATAATAGTGCCGACATAGCAAACATGCGCTTTGCAATGCATAATTTTCTAGCGTGTACAACTACTGGAGACGGACACCCAGGTGCAGTCTACTACGTCTGAGTGTCCACCTCCAGTAGGCATACATTCCCGAAAATGATGCACGGCACAGTGCACGTTCGCTCTATCAGCACCATTATAGTCTATGATCCCATTCGATGAATACGTCTGAATCCCGTTTTGCAGGGGGGTTCGGACGTAAGCCCTGACGTGAGCCAGTGAGTGGGTGACTAAACGCAACATGAAAGCACCCTGTGTGGGAAAAGAAGTAGATATCTCTGATAAGATATATTAGGTACTGTATATTAGAAAGTTTCTTATTTTACCTTTATTATTGGTTTGTAGAAATCTTGCTGAAAATACAGTTTTCTTAAAAAAAAAAAAATCCTGATAAAAAAATGTTAAGTTTTATTCCATTTAATAACTATCTTTTACATTTTTATAGACATACAATAGCATGCATAACCTATAAGATATTATAAAAACTTAATAAACCATGTGATATTCTGTATACTATTCTATGCAGTTAAGAACAAAATGTACCATGTCAGTTCAATGAGGCCTATGGAGCAAACACATTACCCTCAGGCCGGGGTCACACTAGCGATGAATACAGACGAGTGCTATGTGATAAACCATCACTCGGACCAGTATTCATCCATGCGGCAGCTCCCATCAGCATTTTTTTCCTCGGCTATTTTCAACGTGCGAGTGAAATCGCAGCCTGACGTAATTGTCACCGACACTCTGCCGAGTCTCGGCTCACTCGCATCCATATAAGTCTCGCATCGGATGCCATACGCTAATCTGACCCCGGCCTTAGGCAAGGTAGCACAGTTTTTAAAACCAGTCACTTTGGATTTGACTTGGATTATACTTAGTACTGTGGCTCCGGTCTGGTACCAGGCTCCGGGCATCAGAATTTGAAAGGAACTCAAGCGGGATGGTGCAAGCACCGCCAGGTTGGACCGGGGCCGGGCGGAGTTAGCCCCGCATAGCAGGTTGAGCACAGCATAGTAAACGCTAAGCAAAAACACCGGACTCCATCTCTAAAAGACAAACCCAGGTAAGTTCACAGTCACTGGGTACAGGGTTCCAGACACAGAAGGACTTCAGGAACATAACCCATAGGACACAGTTTGGACAGGGTCAGGTACAGGAACAGGCGAGAAGCAAAACACAACTGAAATGGGCCTGGATATGCAGTCTCCAGGAAAGGCGATCTGGGTACTCAGCCCCCAGAGCAGGCAGAAAAACAGGACACAAACAGAAACGGATCTGGGTACTCAGCCCTCAGAGCAGGCGGAAAACAGGCATCAGCTTTCGTAGAACTGAACGCAGGCAGAATAAGAGCTGAACACCAAACACACATGGCAAAACTTTATATAGGAGCTGCCCCTCAGCAATAGGATGGCGAAAGCAACTCAGGTGCACACACTAACCCTAATAAAAGCAGGGAAGGTGTGGCTGCACGCACCCTAAGCACAAACAGAAACCATCACAGCACAGTCAGCACAGGAGCTGAAGCTTAGGGCACGTGGCAGCGGCTGCAAGCCTGGACACACGTGGAAAGTCATGCACCAGCTGCAGATGATCTTGCAACCCGCGGATAGCTTCCATAGCAGCAGCCAGGGACCGCACATGCGGATGGTAATGCAGCAGAGCAAAGACATCACAACACATGTACAGCTACACAGCAGAGCAGGGAACTGAGCAGCATCCACACAGGTAACAGACAACAGTATCCCTGCTAGTTAGGGGGAGAGGAGCAAAGGATTAAAGCAGAGACTTGCAGAGTAGCACCGGAGAAACTAGGTAGAAACCCACCAGCGTTACACCGTAACATCCTTAGGCTAGATCATTAATCAGAAATCGCATCCTCTCTTCCAGTGATCAGTGAAATGTAAGATCGAAGGTCCGGATCCTAGAGAACCAAAAGAAGGTGTCCATAAAATTTGTCATGTGATCAATAACATCATGCATTCAGACAGTTCTTTGGGCTCAGGCACATATGAGGATCCTCAAAAAATGTATCCTCTCTCGCTGGGGCAAAACTCCAGACGTACTCAGTACGAGAATCTTCCTTCCTCGCCACGTAAAGATATTCCTCAACTAATGTCTCAACCAGAAAAATCTGGCGAAAGGAGTATCTTGGATTCAACACCCTGTCTCTTCTGTAACAACGGATGCTAGCAAAAGAGGGTGGAGAGCAGTGACATCATGAGAGGTCTGTCAGGGAGTCTGGCCCCAAAACATGGACGATTGATCTTCCACTTTCAGGGAATTAAGAGTGGTAGAGGAAGCCCTGAGAGCAGCAAAGTCTATACTCCAAGAAACCCATGTCCGAATTTACTCCGACAGTATGACCACTGTGGCTCACCTACATCATCAGGGCTGCACAAGATTCTACAACAAGTCTCGGCAAGAATTTTTCTTTTTGGCAGAGCAACATCTCCTATCCTTGTCAGCCCTTCATCTAACAGGATCTAACAATATCCAAGCTGACTTTCTGAACAGGACGGATATAAATCTGGGGGAATAGAGCCTCAGTACAAAAGTGTTCTGGTTAATAACAAAGAAATGGGGTCACCCAGATGTGGACTTGTCAGAGCAGACAAGGTCAAAACCATTCTGATCACTCCTCTCTGGCCAAAGAGAAGCTGGTTTGGAGCTCTGAAACTTCTGAACTCAGAGGAACCTTTTTCCCTTCCGCTAGACCACGACCTTCTACATCAAGGGCCCAATTTGTCATCCGGCCCCCCACAGCTTACGCTTGGCAGCCTGGCTTCTGAAGCCACAGTCCTGAAAGCTAGAGGTCTCTCAGATGCCATTATAAGTACCTTACAAAAATGCAGGAAAAAGTTCACCAATGCGATCTATTTTAAGATATGGAAGACCTTCTCTGCGTGGTATGGATCCACTCAAGTTGATCCTTTTCATCCTGATATGGCTGAAATACTAGACTTCCTACAGGACGGCTTACAAAAAGGACTAAGTTTCAAGGACCGCGTAACAGATACCCACCGGTCTGTACGCGTCCTGTGCAGTGCAGACAAACGGGGTTCGCAGCGTCCGGTAGAAGTAACGGGACGGCACGCGACCGCCGGCAAACGGGACATGCGGCACATGAACGCAGGGGGCAGGACCGGGGTGGAGCCACCTTCAGGACGCCCGAAGGAGCTAGCAAGACGTGTCGGGGTCCAACCGGACGGCAGAATGGTAACGCGAGTCGGGGCCACCAGGTAAGAGCACAAAAAGCAGGAGAGTAGTCAGAGCCAAGCCTAAGGAGTCAGAAAACCGAGAGAGGCAATAATGGTACCAAGGGAACAGACAGAACGGATAGTCAATAACCACTCAGAAGTCAAAGAACCAGGCGAGCAAGCATAAAGTACAGAATCAGAAGGCAAATACACAACGGGGAGACAGACCGGGTCAGAACCAAGGTATCACACACAAGAAAAGGCACAGGCACACAGGGGTTAACTAACTCAGCCGAGGGCAGGAGTATAACTGACAAGGATTTGAGCAACCCGAGGGTATAAAAAGCCCTCCCAGATCCAGAGAGAGGCCACAATGATTAACCCCTGGCATATCAGTCACAAACCTACCATAGGATCATGACACTAAGACCTAGTACCCCAAAAGTCCAGGTGTCAGGCCTGTGCTCCTTCTTTGATCAAAACCTGGTAGACTACCGATGGATAAAGAGGTTCATGACAGCTGACAGGTTTAGAATCCGTCTAAAAGGTCCAATGTAGTCCCATCTTGGGACTTGAATATAGTATTGAGGGGGGTCTGACTGTCCTGCCCTTTGAACCTATGGACCAGGTCCAAATAGCCAGACTGTCCTGGAAGCCATTATGACAGTAAGGAGAGTGGGCAAGGTATAGGTCCTATCCATTAGAGAACCATATATAAAAATTATGGATGACAGGTTAATCTTTCGCCTAGAACCTTCTTATCTTCCAAAGGTATCATCTGACTTTCACAGGTCGCAGGAAACAATTCCTTCTTCCTTTTGTGAAAACCCAAAGGACAAGAGAGAAGCAGAAATTCATTCTCTAGATGTTCGGAGAACCATCCTCTTTTATTTAAATCAAAAGGTACCTTGGAGAAAAGATCAAAACCTTTTTGTTCCATACTGTGGACCAAATAAGCAGTTGAAAGCCTTCAAGCTCTCTGGCGAACTGGATTAAAAAAGCGATCACCGAAACATCTAAAAATTGGTATTTATCTCCTCCTGAATCGCTAAGGGCTCATTCCACTAGAGCCGTCTCCGTCTACTTAGCTGAAAAGGGCTAGTGATTCCATCGAGCAGATCTGCAGAGCTGCTACCTGGTCCTTAATCCATACCTTTACAGATTACAGTACTGATTAGACCTATTGTTTTTAAGAGATGTAACCCTCGGCAGGAAAGTCCTCCCAGCTATTGTCCCTCTCTAGTGTTATTATTTGGCATTTCTCCTCTGTGTGCTGTCGTGGTGGGGATTAGAGAAAATAGAATTACATTTACTGGTAATTCGGTTTCTAAGACCATAAACAACAGCACGGGTAATCTCACCCCAAAAAACTTGATTCCTTGGTGTTAATAAAAAAATAAAACATTCATTTTGTGTGGTACTTGGAAAAACACTGAGTATGGAGGGAGGGGAAGGCTGTTTAAACCTCTTGTATTTCCTATCCCTAATTAGGATGTGGAGGCAACCTCCTGTGTGTGCTGTCGTGCAGGGTCTTAGTAACTGAATTACCAGTAAGTGTAATTCTATTTTTCTTTCTTCATCCCACAATGGTATAAAATTCTGTAATGCACATGTTGTGTCAATATGCTCACTGCTCTAGCTGAATTAATTGGAGAGTTTAGTTTTTAAAATAAGGTCACTTATGGAGGGGTTCTGGCACCTCAGCTTTGCCAATGTGACATGGCACCCTCAAACCATTTCAACAAAATCTGCACTCCAATAAGGCGCTTCTTCACTTCTGAGCATTGCACTGTGCCTCAAAGGTAGTTTTCGACCACATATGGTGTATTGGCGTACTCAGGAGAAATTGCGTAACAAATTGTATTTTTCACTTTCTCCTAATATCTCTTTTGAAAATTCCAAACTTGGGGCCAAAGCAAAATTTTAGTGGAAAAAATGATACTTTTCCATTTGCTCAGTCCAATGTTATGCAATTCTGTGGTTTGACTGAGGGTAAAAAATGCTCAGTTTACTCTTGGATGAATTCCTTGAGAGGTGTAGTTTCCAAAATGGGGTCAACTTGTGGGTGTTTCTGATGTTTTGCATGTCAGGGGCTCTTCAAATGTGACAGCATCCACTATATATTCAATTTAATTCAATTCAATTGGCACTCATTCCCTTCCAAGTTCTGCCTTGTGCCCAAACTGTTGTTTTCCACCACATATAAGGTATAAGTGTACTCAGGAGAAAATGCACAATAAATTTGGCTAATCCTTATCTTCTCTGACCTTATGAAAAAGAACAAATTGGGGCTAAAGTAACATTTTTGCAGGAAAAATTTATTTTTTCATTTTCACGGCTTAACGTTTTAAAATCCTGTGAAGCACCCTCGGGTTCAAGGTGCTCACCAAACCTCTAAATAATTTCCTTTAGGGGTGTAGTTTTCCAAATGGCGTCACCTGTTGGGGGTTTCCACTGTTTAAATACATCAGGGGCTCTGCAAATGAGACATGGCATCCACTATTTCAGCCAATTTTGCTCTCCAAAAGTCAGATAGTTTTCCTTCCCTTCCAAGCCTTACCATGCCCCCAAACAGCAGTTTTCCATCAAATATGGTATATTTGTTTACTCAGCAAAAATGACACAACAAATTGTATGCTCCATTTTCTCCTGTTACACTTGTGAAAATTAAAAAATTGGAGTTAACGCTATGTGCCCACGTAGCATTTTTCATGCAGAATGTTCCTGAGCGGAAATTCACACCCTCTTCCCGGGAAAACGCATGCGTTTTGTGAAGTGCTTTTGTAAGCGTTTTTGACGCTTTTGTTAAGCGTTTTCGCATGCATTTTTCAATGCGTTTTTCCGCAAAATGAATGAACATGCAGCGTTTTTTTCCGCTTAGCGTTTCCGCAGCAGAAAAAAACGCACCATTAGCACAACATGTGCGAATTCCATTATGATTACATTGGATGCTTTTCTTAAGTGTTTCCGCAGCAGAAATGCTTGTCTAAAAGCGCTGCGGAAACGCTTAAAAAACGCGTCGTGAGCACACAACCTTAAAGGGAAGGTGACATCCCCAAAAATTTTTTTCAGCATTTGAAAAAATGTAAAGAATTAATGTTTACATTTTCTTAAAAAATATTATCATTTGTTTTTAATTTTGTAAAATATGAAAAATAATTTTAAAAAGTTTGGCATTTCCACTTGTTAACACTAGGGGGAGCAGCTACTGAAGTTTGGCACAAAAACCTAGTGCAACTAGCTCACATTACTGCACTGGAGTAAATATGGGCGGAATCTGCTGACATGGGTGTGATGTCACTCCTCCTCCCCTTCTGGGTGTTTGCTAAGGGAAAAGAGAGGATGACATCTAGGAACACAGTGAGCAGCCATTTTGATGGGGCCTGCAAAGTTACTGACGGTCTTTTCATGTAAAGTCTGGATCAGAACAGGTCACCAATCAGCAGAAATGTTTCCTGGATTTCCATGGAGCAGACAAGCAGACGGTCCATCCATGTGTATATAACACAGCGCTCTATGTACAATCCCTGGCACCGATCAGGGTGTCCCCCATAGACCAGCACACTGCTCTCCTGAAATACTCTGTTCTGCTGTCGCCCTGCTCCTTCCACCATACATCAGGCCCCTGTCGCCTCACTTTCACACATCGCCAGGACAGGATCTGAGGAGAGGAATGGGGTCTTCGGTCACCGAGGATGGCATGCAGCAAGGATTCTGGGAGCAGGGAGACAGCAGCACAGAGTATTTCAGGAGAGCAGTGTGCTGTTCTATGGGGGTCACAGAGAGATATATGGGGGGGGAGCAGGGAGACAGCAGCACAGAGTATTTCAGGAGAGCAGTATCACACGGGATAGGATTAAGGGCCTGTCACACTAAGAGATATCGCTAGCAATATCGCTATAACTTGTGACATTATAGCGATATTGCTAGCGACATCGCTGTGTCTGATACTTACCTACGACCGGCTCCCCCGCTGATTATCGCTGATCGCGCGAGAACGTCCAGGACTGTTTCTCGTCGTCAGCTTCCTGCGGCGCTTCCTGCTGTGAGGACGAGCGACGCGTGGAGCCGGGCGGGAGGACGCAGGATCGCCTGGTGTGACAGGTAAGTAGCGACCCCCGTCCCCAGCGATGTCGCTGGTGAGATCTGCCTGTGTGGCAGCTCACTAGCGACCACTTAGCGATGTACCAGCGATCCTGACCGGGTCATATCACTGGTCGGGATCGCTGGTACATCGCTAAGGCTAGTTTCACATTAGCGCTTTTGAGCGCAGCGACGGCCTGCGCACGGCCGCCACTAAGCCCCGCCCCCTGCCACGCCTCCGCCGGTAGCTCCGCCTACCGGCGCATGACGCTGCATGCGTCCTGCGTCCCCTATCTTTATCACTGGGGGCGCAGGCCGTGCGCAGTATGCGTTCGGCGGCGCATGCGTCCTTTTGACGGTGCGCCGACCTGCGCCAAATGCAACCTGCTGCAGTTTGGTTGCCCCGGCGCACCGACAAAAAGGCGCATGCGCCGCCAAACGCATACTGTGCACGGCCTGCGCCCCCAGTGATAAAGATAGGGGACGCAGGACGCATGCAGCGGAGCTACCGGCTGAGGCGGGGCTTAGCGGCGGCTGTGCGCAAGCCGTCGCTGCGCTCAAAAGTGCTAGTGTGAAACTAGCCTAAGTGTGACAGTACCTTCAGATACACAGCTCAGCAGTCAGTATCACACATGATTAGATACACAGCTCAGCAGACAGTATCACACAGGAGAGGATTAGATACACGGCTCAGCACACAGTATCACACAGGAGAGGATTAGATACACGGCTCAGCACACAGTATCACACCGGAGAGGATTAGATACACGGCTCAGCACACAGTATCACACAGGAGAGGATTAGATACACGGCTCAGCAGACAGTATCACACAGGATAGGATTAGATACACGGCTCAGCAGACAGTATCACACAGGATAGGATTAGATACACGGCTCAGCAGACAGTATCACACAGGATAGGATTAGATACACGGCTCAGCAGACAGTATCACAGGAGAGGATTAGATACACGGCTCAGCACACAGGAGGGGATTAGATACACGGCTCAGCAGACAGTATCACACAGGAGGATTAGATACACGGCTCAGCAGTCAGTATCACACAGGATAGGATTAGATACACAGCTCAGCAGTCAGTATCACAGGAGAGGATTAAATACATAGCTCAGCACACAGGAGAGGATTAGATACATAGCTCAGCAGTCAGTATCACACATGAGAGGATTAGATACACGGCTCAGCAGTCAGAATCACACAGGAGAGGATTAGATACATGGCTCAGCAGTCAGTATCACACAGGAGAGGATTAGATACAGGGCTCAGCAGTCAGTATCACACAGGAGAGGATTAGATACACGGCTCAGCAGACAGTATCACACAGGATAGGATTAGATACACGGCTCAGCAGACAGTATCACAGGAGAGGATTAGATACACGGCTCAGCACACAGGAGGAGATTAGATACACGGCTCAGCAGACAGTATCACACAGGAGGATTAGATACACGGCTCAGCAGTCAGTATCACACAGGAGAGGATTAGATACAGGGCTCAGCAGTCAGTATCACACAGAAGAGGATTAGATGTCCAGCAGATTGCAAAGTGTTTTGAAACAGCAGGCAGCAGCTCCTCCTCTGTTTTGCAGGGGCAGCAGCTGGTCGGGTGATTTGGAAAGAGCAGCTTGGTGTCCAGGAGCTCATCCTGGTTCCTCTCCTACAGCTGGTATGTGCAGAGTGAACATCCAAGCCGTTATGCTGGAACAGTGCACTCACTGGCCACTTTATTAGGTACACCTGTCCAACTGTGTGTTAAGACTTAATTTCTAATCAGCCAATCACATGGCGGCAACTCAGTGCATTTAGGCATGTAGACATGGTCAAGACAATCTCCTGCAGTTCAAACCGAGCATCAGTATGGGGAAGAAAGGTGATTTGAGTGCCTTTGAACGTGGCATGATTGTTGGTGCCAGAAGGGCTGGTCTGAGTATTTCAGAAACTGCTGATCTACTGGGATTTTCACGCACAACCATCTCTAGGGTTTACAGAGAATGGTCCGAAAAAGAAAAAAAATCCAGTGAGCGGCAGTTCTGTGGCCGGAAATGCCTTGTTGATGCCAGAGGTCAGAGGAGAATGGGCATACTGGTTCGAGCTGATAGAAAGGCAACAGTGACTCAAATTGCCACCCGTTACAACCAAGGTAGGCAGAAGAGCATCTCTGAACGCACAGTGCGTCGAACTTTGAGGCAGATGGGCTACAGCAGCAGAAGACCACACTGGGTACCACTCCTCTCAGCTAAGAACAGGAAACTGAGGCTACAATTTGCACAAGCTCATCGAAATTGGACAGTAGAAGATTGGAAAAACGTTGCCTGGTCTGATGAGTCTCGATTTCTGCTGCGACATTCGGATGGTAGGGTCAGAATTTGGCGTAAACAACATGAAAGCATGGATCCATCCATCCTTGTATCAACGGTTCAGGCTGGTGGTGGTGGTGTCATGGTGTGGGGAATTTTTTCTTGGCACTCTTTGGGCCCCTTGGTACCAATTGAGCATCGTTGCAACGCCACAGCCTACCTGAGTATTGTTGCTGACCATGTCCATCCCTTTATGACCACAATGTACCCAACATCTGATGGCTACTTTCAGCAGGATAATGCGCCATGTCATAAAGCTCGAATCATCTCAGATTGGTTTCTTGAACATGACAATGAGTTCACTGTACTCAAATGGCCTCCTCAGTCACCAGATCTCAATCCAATAGAGCATCTTTGGGATGTGGTGGAACGGGAGATTCGCATCAGGGATGTGCAGCCGACAAATCTGCGCCAACTGTGTGATGCCATCATGTCAATATGGTCCAAAATCTCTGAGGAATGCTTCCAGCACCTTGTTGAATCTCTGCCACGAAGAATTGAGGCAGTTCTGAAGGCAAAAGGGGGTCCAACCCGTTACTAGCATGGTGTACCTAATAAAGTGGCCAGTGATTGTACATCATGCAGGGCTTGCAATAGAGTTTAACTGGAGCTAAAAGGAAAGCACTGGGCTCTAATAAGATGGTGCCTGGCCACACCTACAGCTGTGAATTGAGCTGCCCACAGAGGCGTGGCCAGTTCACTCCTGATGCAGCTGCAATGAAAGAGATAGGGTCAGCAGCCGACTATTGTCTCTTATGCCCAGGGACTGCCGTAAATGAGCATGGAAAGTGTCGTTCAGCAGCCAGAGAGGTAAGATGGCAGCCCCCAGTGGCTGCATTACTACAGAAAAAAATAAATCCATACACACCACTGAGTCAAGCTTAGGGGACAATATCTTTTTAAACTATTTTCTTTTTTACATTCAATCATGAAAAAACACGGCACCTTCCCTTTAAGCAACATCTTTGTGGGAAAAATTATTTTTTCTTTCCACATTGCTTTAATTCCTGTTTGAGCACTGTAAGGGTACGTGCACACGCTGCGGAATCCGCTGCGGATTAATCCGCACGGATTTAGCAAAAAACGCAGATAATCCGCAGGTCAAAAGACCTGCGGATTAACTGCGGTTTTGCCTGCGGTTTGGTCCTGCGGATTCACTATCTCCACAATGGTGGAGATAGGAACCCGCAGCGGTTTCCGCAGAAAGAATTGACATGAAATTCTTTCTGCGGATTCAAAACCGCAGCAAATCCGCGCGGATTTTTCCGCAGCGTCGGCACAGCGTTTTTTTTTTCCCATTCATTTGAATGGTACTGTACACCGCAGCTAAAGCTGCTGCGGGTCCGCAGCGGCCAAAACCGCTGCGGAAACGCAGCGCATTCCGCAGCGTGTGCACACACCCTTAGGGGTGTAGTTTTTAAAATGGTGTCACTTTTGGGTGTTTTGAGTCACATAGGCCCATAAAAGTCACTTCAAATGTGATGTTGTCCCTAAAAAAAATTGTTTTTGTAAAATTTGTTATAAAAATGAAAAATTGTTGATAAGCTTTAACTCTTCTAACTTCCTCACAAAAAAATACTTCAAAAATGATGCTGATGTAACGTAGACATGGGGTAAATGTTATTTATTAACTATTTTGGGTGGTGCATCTATCTGCTTTAAGAGCATAAAAATTCAAGATGAAGTTTGACATTTTCACGTTTTTTGTGAAATGTTTGATGTTTTCATAAATAAATGCAAATCATATCGACCCAAGTTTACTACTGACATGAAGTACGTGTCATGAAAAAACTCTCAGAATCGCTGTGATATGTTGAAACGTTCCATAGTTATTACCTCATAAAGTGACGAAAGTCAGAATTATAAAATTTGGCCTGGTTAGGAAGGTGAAAACAGGCTTGGGGGTCAGTGGTTACAGACCATTACAACATGCCCTCTGGCATAACAAAGTAATATAGCAGGGGGTGTGTCCATTATATAACAGACATTCACACACTCTGATACTGGCTCAGACAAGTTTGTACAAAATGTTTTGATTTAGAAAAAACAGATGATATTTTATCAATATTGTCATCCATATGAAAACACGAAACCACAGGTGGCGGTGAAACGCGCGTCGGGGTTTTCTGCTACCCTATATATCAATAAGGCCAAAGGTAACTTGATTTATTTATAATTTCGTTACATGCTATACAGATTGTCAGTTTTATGTTGGGTATTATATCCCATATAAATTTATGTGATACCATTGTGTCTATATTCCCATGTACTTTGTGGCTCATACATTAATATCTATAGATAAGCCAGGTGTTCTCCATTCATTGCAGTTTTGTCTATAGAAATATCTACTATGGTCTTTTTATTAAATTATATAGGTGTTGATTTGTCTAATTCAGGACATATTTCAGTGTCTGTACTCTCAATCACTATAATATCCCATTTTTTGCTCTGCTTTCATCCTGTATTTCTGTATTTGTTTATTGCTTTGTCTATTCATATTTAACAAATATTAATAATTTCCAAATATCCAAATCAATTGGTTTCTCTATTTTGCTGTAGGTGTTCATAGCGTGCAAACTGTATATCTGTTTTTTACATCTGTGGCCTGATCCGTGTGTGTGTGTGTGTGTGTGTAGATGAAGGCAAAGACTTGGTGAGAGTTTCCGAGGTCAAGGCAGCCAGCACAGGTTCTCTATATACTTAGCCGAGGACAGAAGAGGAAAAAACAGAATAGGTTGGCCGTGCCTCCCTATAGCCAGGTGGAGACTCATCAGCAGCAAGAGGACGCAGCACTGTTGAAAATGCTACAAGAGGTAGCTCAGTGATACAGCCGGAGACTGAGGAGAGCAGAGCTGTGACCGCAGTGAGCAGGGGCGGTGCTTACTTCTAGCGCAAGTCACCGGCTTGACATACTGTGTGAAAGGCTGTGGTGCCTCATACTGTGTAGAGGGCTAAAGCGGCCTTATACTGTGTGCAGGGATGTTGGCTCCTCATACTGTCCAGAGGGCTAAGGAGGGACTCATACTGTGAGGAGGGCTGTGTGCGGGGCAATATACTTTGAACATTTTGTGGGGGCTATTATATTTTGAGGAGTGCTGCATATGGGACAATAATACTGTGTTTTGGTACTAACACTTGCTGTGTTAGTCTCATAACTTATTTTTTATAATTCCATTGAGTTCAACCAATTGTTTAACATAGTGACCCAGTAGAAGGCAAAAACCCCAGGAGGCAGATGCTAATAGCTCCATAAATTCATTAAAAAATCAGTTGGAAAATTGCACCTGCGCAGTAGCAGCTATCTGCAATCTGATAGCTGCTACTGCGCAGGTGCCAGCGGTGCCATCTTGCTAGAGAGAAAAAAATGTCTCCCCCGAAGCACGAGCATATTATTAACTCAAAAATCAAAATAAAGATTAAACAACAACCACAAGATGGATTTCATCAACCAAAATATAATTTTAATCAGTATAATGGCGCCAACCTGACACTGTCTGTAGGTTACTCAGCACAATCCTGCTGACAGATTCCCTTTAATAATCTTGGTCATTCTTATCTGCATCCTCTCTAGTTCAGCTATGTGGCCACACTAATGACGTGTATAGAGGCAAAACAGTGTTCTTGTCATGAGCATCTATGCCTCTTTTAACCCCTTTCCTACATTAGACGTACTATTCGGTCCATGTGACCTGGGACCTAAATCCCAAGGACGGAATACTACGTTATAGCGATCAGGGGGCCCTCCGTGGGGAGTGCCGCTGATCGCAGCCGGGTGTCAGCTTATCACAGCTGACACCCGGCACTATGTGTCAGGGGCGGTCACGGACCGCCCCCGGCACGTTAACCCCTGGCACACTGCGATCAAACATGATCGCAGTGTACCGGGGGCATATGAGAGAAGCGCGCTGCGCTGCTCTGGGGGGCCTCCTTCCCTGCAGGTCCCCGGATCCAATATGGCGGTGGGGGCCTGCAGGGAGCCGGCTTCCTCACTGCCCGCAGAGTGCAGGCATGAGGAAGCCTGTGCAGCGCCTGTGTCTGATTGCTGATCTGTCACAGCGATCTGTGAAGTGTCATATGACAGTGATATCCCCCCGGGACAGTGTAATAAAGTTAAAAAAAAAAATTATTTACAAAAAATCGCTAAATAAATAAAAAAAAAAAATATTCCCTAATAAATTCATTTTTTGAAAATAAAAAAACAAAACAATAAAAGTACACATTTGGTATTGCCGAGTCTGTAACGACCCGCCTTATAGAACTGTCCCACTAGTTAACCCCTTTATTGAACCCCTTAAAAAATAAAAAACAAAGCAAAAAATAATGCTTTGTCATACTGCCGAACAAAAAGTGCAATAATGCGCTATCAAAAAGACAGACATAAATAACCACGGTACCGCTGAAAACATCATCTTGTCCCGCAAAAAACGAGCCGCCACACAGCATCATCAGCGAAAAAATAAAAAAGTTATAGCTCGCAGAATAAAGTGATGCAAAAATAATTATTTTTTTATATAAAATTGTTTTCATTGCATTATCACAGCTGACACCCGGGCACTATGTGTCAGGGGTGGTCACGGACCGCCCCCGGCACGTTAACCCCTGGCACACTGCAATCAAGCATGATCGCACGATATTGGGGGATTAGAGAAGCATCCCTGAGACCCCCAGCGCAGAGCGATGTGCTGCGTTGCTCTGGGGGCCTCATTCCCTGCAGGCCTTCGGGATCCTGCAGGGAGGCAGCTTCCTCAGTGCCAGCGATCTGACTCATGACAATGATGTTCCCCCTGGGACAATAATAAAGTGAAAAAAAAGTAAAAATAATTTATAAAAAAATCACTAAATAAAAAAAAAAAAATATTCCCTAATAAATTCATTTTTTGGATACAAAAAACCAAAACAATTAGAAGTGCACATATTTAGTATCGCCGCGTCCGTAACGACCCGCCCTATAAAACTGTCCCACTAGTTAACCCCTTTAGTGAACCCCTATGAAAATAAAAAGCAAAAAACAATGCTTTATCATCATACTGCCGAACAAAAAGTGCAATTACGCGCGATCAAAAAGACGGATTTAAATAACCATGGTACCGCTGAAAACATCATCTTGTCCCGCAAAAAACGAGCCACCATACAGCATCATCAGCGAAAAAATAAAAAAGTTATAGCTCGCAGAATAAAGTGATGCAAAAATAATTATTTTTTATATAAAATTGTTTTCATTGCATAAAAGCGTCAAAACATATAAAAAAGACATAAATGAGGTATTGCTGTAACCGTACTGTCCCGAAGAATAAAACCGCCTTATCAATTTTACCACACGCGGAACGGTGTAAACGCACCCCCCAAAAGAAATTCCTGAAATGCTGGTTTTTGTTCATTCTGCTGCCCAAAAATCGGAATAAAAAGTGATCAAAAAATGTCACGTGCCTGAAAATGATACCAATAGAAACGTCAACTCGTCCCGCAAAAAATAAGATCTCACATGACTTGGTGGGTCAAAATATGGAAAAATTATAGCTCTCAATATGTGGTGATGTATAAACTATTTTTACAATAAAAAGCGTCTTTTAGCGTGCGACAGCTGCAAAATATAAAAATCTGCTATAAATAGTAAAACCCCCCTGTTATGAATGAGTCACCGAAGGAGGAACAAACAAAAATACAAGCTAAGTCCAGAAAACCGGAGAGGTTGGTAGCTATCAGATTGCAGACCCCTGATCCTATCCACAACAACTAACTGTAGCCGTGGGGGGTTCCTACGATGCCCTAGACCCCTCGATCACAGCCGGAGAACTAAATAGGCCTAAAGAAAGAAAGGGGAAATCTAAACTGCCCCAGAGCAGACCCCAAAGCAATAGGCAGCCCCCAACATATAATGACGGTGAAGCAAGATGAAAACACTATCACAGATAGAAAGATAGGTTGAGCAAACGCTGGGGCCCAAGCTAACTAAAAAGCACAGGATAGAAAAGCTGCTGTCTGCAATCCGCAAAAACCCTACCAAAAAATGTCCCAGCCGACTGATAGGAAAAAAAGGCCCTGAAGTCGCTAGGACTTCAAAAAGACTATATCAGCACTCAGGTAAATTTTGAAGACAGAGCAAAGAGACAAACTGATCAGAGATGGCTGAACTCCAAAAAACAAGGTAAACAAAACCAAACTAATAAGTTCAAGAGCAGAGCAAAAACTTATCTTTGGGAAGCAGGAATCTGACTGGTCTCCAAGAATCCAGCAGAGAAATCACCAGCGACTCAGAAGGGCGTCGGCTGCCTTATATCCAGTCAGCAGTTCCTGTTACCCAGTCATCATCTACCAGAACAGGTGTTTGGTAATCAGCCTCACTACCTTCCTTCACTAGAAGAGGGAGTTCATCAGACATCGACGGTGAAGGGGAAAATGAACTCACAACACCCCCCATTATCACCCCCTTAGTTAGAGAAAAATTTTTTTAAAAAATGTATTTATTTCCATTTTCCCATTAGGGTTAGGGGTGTGTTGGGGTTAGGGTTGGAGTTAGAATTGGGGGGTTTCCACTGTTTTGGCACATCAGGGGCTTTCCAAATGCGACATGGCGTCCAATCTCAATTCCAGCCAAAAAAGTCAAATGGTGCTGCTTCCCTTCCGAGCACTGCCATGTGCCCAAATAGTGGTTTACCCCCACATATGGGGTATCAGCGTACTTAGGACAAATTGCACAATAACTCTTGGGGTCCTGTTACCCTTTGGAAAATAAAAATTGGGGGTGAAGAGAATTTTTGTGGAAAACATATGATTTTTTAATTGTACGGCTGTACGTTATAAAATTTTGTGAAGCCCTTTGGAGTTCAAAGTGCTCACCACATATCTAGCTAAGTTCCTTGGGGTCTAGTTTCCAAAATGGGGTCACTTGTGGGGGGTTTCCACTGTTTAGGCACATCAGGAGCTCTCCAAACGTGACATGGCATCCGATCTGAATTCCAGCCAATTTTGCAGTGAAAAGGTCAAATGGCGCTCCTTCCCTTCTGAGCTCTGCCATGCGCCCAAACAGTGGTTCCCCCCAACATATCAGGTATCAGCATACTCAGGACAAATTGCACAATAACTTTTCCAGTCTAATTTCTCTTGTTACCCTTGGTAAAATAAAAAAAATTGAACCTGAAGTAATTTTTTTTTGTGAAAAAAAGTTAAATGTTCATTTTTTTTTTTTTTAAACATTCAAAAAATTCCTGTGAAGCATCTGAAGGGTTAATAAACTTCTTGAAACTGGTTTTGAGCACCTCGAGGGGTGCAGTTTTTAGAATGGTGTCACTTTTGGGTATTTTCTATCATATATACCCTTCAAAGTGACTTCAAATGTGATGTGGTCCGAAAAAATAAAATGGTGTTGTAAAAATGAGAAATCGCTGGTCAACTTTTAACCCTTATAACTTCCTAACAAAAAAAATTTTGGTTCCCAAATTGTGCTGATGTAAAGTAAACGTGGGAAATGTTACTTATTAAGTTTTTTGTGTGCCATATCTCTGTGATTTAAGAGCATAAAAATTCATAGTTGGAAAATTGCGAAATTTTCGCCAAATTTCCGTTTTTTTCACAAACGCAAGTTATATGAATGAAATTTTACTACTAACATGAAGTACAATATGTCACGAGAAAACACTGTCAGAATCACCGGGACCCATGGAAGCGTTCCAGAGTTATTACCTCATTGAGGGATAGTGGTCAGAATTGTAAAACTTGGCCCGGGCATTAACATGCAAACCACCCTTGGGAGTAAAGCGGTTAATGCATCTCATTATTTTGTATTGGCAGCAGCTGCTTGACACTGGTCACTAAGGTTGTTTTCCATGCACGCAAGACTTTTTCATTGACAAATTTCCTAGTGTTTTACAATTAAGTACATAATTATTCTTTTTATTTCTTCTGCCCAAGTTCATGACCTTACATTTATCTACCTTAAAAACTTCAATTGCCATTTCTCAGCCCAAGACTCCCTTTGTAATATTAAATTATCCTCACTATGTTGAATTCCTTGGAGAGTTTAGCATCATCTGCAAATACTTAAATTCTACTTTGTATGTCCACAGCAAACCAGAGAAACGCAGGAGTTTTGAATAAAAATACAAAGTTGTTTTTTTCCATATACAAATAATTAAAATCATTGACATATTAAACAATGTATTATAATAGACACCAGAAGACCGGGAAATGTCATTCCAAGCATTCGGTAATTAATCAAAAAATTGTTATTATTACCATAATGGGTTTTCCCTAGATAATAAAACTCCATATAATAATGATCTAACCCACAAATCTCCAGGAAAAAGCCCATACCAATTTAATGAGACCTACTGTATATAACCATTTATGCTCCATAATGTCACCACGTCTCCTACAGTGAAACCAGTGTCATTGGACTAATACTGAAAATCAGGGGGAGGGAAATACTCACAACCAAACAACTTGGCGGCCACTTCCTGGGACACCCCGACGCGCATTTCGCTTCTCTCCTGTTAGCTTCCCCTCGAGAAAGCTAACAGGAGAGTAGCGAAATGGAAATAAAGAATTTTGTATTTTCATTCAAAACTCCTGCGTTTCTCTGGTTTGCTATGCTTTAGGCCAGGGGTGGGCAATTAATTTTGCCTTGGGGCCGCATTACAAATTGGGATGGTGTCAGAGGGCCGGACTAATATAATTAACTCAGTTGTACCCAATACTATATATGTATATAATATATAGTATACATATGCTATCTTTTCATAAACAAGGGGCTTTATTAGGCGCTGACCACTCTACCCAGAGTCTCAGACCCTGGCCTGACGTAAACACCCAGTCCAGACCCAAACACCCAGTCCAGACCCAGTCTAAAGTAATTGATGCTAGCTGTCATGATCCAGGACGGGGTTTCGCTTTGGCCCGTCCTGGTCAGACTGGGGGTTAATTGTTCTGTCTCTCTCTGGCAGAGGGCGGCTATTTAATGCTCACTGGACCTAGGTCCGGTGTCAGTTATACTCCTGCCCTCGGCTGAGTTAGTTGACCTCTTGTATACGTGTGCCTTGTGCCTCATAACTTGTTGCTTGTTTGGTTGTGATCCGGTTCTGTCCCTGTTACGAGTTCTGCCTGCCCCTCTTGTACCACACCGCTCTCTCGTGTATGACTCTCTGCTTGTGACTCGACTGCTCTCTGCTCGTCCCTTTGGTACCGCACCGCCCTCTTGTGTATGACCTTTGGCTTTGACCTCCCGTCTGTTTATCCCTCCTGTACCTCGTTTGCCCGTACTGTGCATGACCTCCGTTTTGCCCGACTCTGAGTTTTCTACCTTCTCTGAAAGCAGGACGTTAAACCCCGCCCCCTTGCAGTCACATGACCGTAGGTCCTGTGCCGACTTGCTAAACTTCAGTGTTCAGGTCCTGTGCATCTGTACTTTCTGGCTGTTCTTGTCCCCAGGGGTCCCTACAGTGCGGGTGAGTCCCTGCTCAGCGGAGGCTGTACGCCGGCACTGTCAGGATCCTGATATTATAACTGACCAATACCATTTTTTTTTCTCTGATCCCCTTCTCCTGTGTGTGTGATGGATCCTATGCACGCTCTTTCTGAGCAGGTAAAGCACCTGACTCAGATGTCTCAGAAACTCCTTGGAGAACAACGAGTCCTGGCTTAGTCTCAGCAGTTGATCGCGGACACTGTGCAGGGGGCTTTTTCATCGGGGGCTCAGGATGTTACATTAGTTTCCCCTGAGTCTCCGGTTAAGTTACCAGATACCTTTTCTGGAGATAAAAAATAATTCAGAGTTTTCAAGGAGGGCTGTAAGCTTTTTTTTCATTAAGACCACACTTCTGGGGATGAAAGTCAGAGAGTGGGGGTCATTATGTCTCTGTTAAGGGGAGCCCCCCAAGCTTGGGCCTTCTCTCTTCCAACCATGGCCCCTGAGCGTATGACTGTAGATACATTTTTTGAGGCCCTGGGGCATATTTATGATGAGCCTGATAGGATGCGTATGGCTGAGGACATGGTGATGAGTGTGTGCCAGGGGAAGCACTCAGCCGAGTGGTTTTGCTCAGAGTTCAGACGCTGGGCTGCTGAAGTCTGCTGGAATGATGCCGCCCTTCGGGGTTTGTTCTGTAGAGGCCTTTCTGAACATCTGAAAGATGCCTTGGCTCTCCACCCTCCGCCTGATTCCCTGGAGGAGGCTATGACACAGGCCGTCCGAATTGATCGCAGGCTACGAGCGAGGGGAGTGATGCAAATTGAGACACTGTTATTCTCCCAAGGAAGGGGAGCCAGTCCTACATTGGAAATCACGGAGATGGGAACCATCGACCTCAAAGAGAATGAAAGGAGACAACGGCGCGTGGGAAAATGCTGTTTTCACTGTGGCGGTTCTGGACATTGGAAAAAGGATTGCCCCTCCTGTCCACTAACCAACAAGCGACTGAGCCCAGGTGATTGTCGTGGAGGTCACCCGGGCTCTCGGGTACCCTTTTCTGCCTTCTCTAAAATGTTGTTGCCAGTGGAACTTTGTTGTGGGAGTGTCTCCACATCCACTTTGCCTTCGTGAATTGCGGATCGTCATTGAACTTTATTGACTCTGACTTAGTGTCCAGGTGTAAGTTAGGGACAGTTAGGTTGGAGACTCCTATTCACATTGTTGCCATTGACAAAACACCACTGGTTAAGAATGACATTATGTTTCGTACTGAAGAGCTTCTCCTTAAAGTGAGTTCCTTACACCAGGAATATATTTCATGTTTTGTGATGGACAACCTGCCTGCGGGACTGGTGTTGGGGTTCCCCTGGTTACAATTGCATAATCCTGTGATTAATTGGGAATCTCGGGACATTGTTAAATGAGGTCCCTATTGTTCTGAAAAATGTCTTGTTACTGTGTCGTCCGTGGATCTGGAAGGTATTCCGGAGTGCCTGAAAGACTATACGGACGCTTTCTCCGAAAAGGAGGCTGAGGTTTTACCACGACACTGCCCATTTGATTGTGACATTGACCTGGTTCCAGATGCTAAATTGCCCAAAGCCCGCTTGTATAACCTTTCGGGTCCAGAGCGGGCTGCGATGAAGGAATATATTTCCGAGAGTCTCTGTAAGGGACACATTCGTCCTTCTGTTTCTCCCGTGGCGGCGGGGTTCTTTTTTGTAAAGAAAAAAGACGGTGGTTTACGCCCATGCCTCGATTTTCGTGAGTTAGACAAGATAACTGAGGAATACGTATCCCCTCCCACTTATTCCTGATTTATACAACCAGTTGTCCGGAGCTAAGTGGTTTTCGAAATTAGATCTACGGGGAGCGTATAACCTTATCCAAGTCCGGGACGGAGAGGAGTTGAAAACCGCTTTTCTCACTACTAGAAGGGTTGTTTGAAAATTTGGTCATGCCTTTCGGCCTGAGCAATGCTCCAGCGGTCTTCCAAAATTACATAAATCACGTGTTCTCTGATTTTATTGGACGTTTTTTGGTGGTATATTTGGATGACATATTGATCTACTCTCCTGATAAACAGGCTCACATTGGTCATGTTCGGGCAGTTCTCCAAAGACTCCGGGAGAACTGTCTCTTTGCTAAACTAGAAAAAATTTTATTTTTTGTTCAGGAACTGTCTTTTCTGGGGTTCATCGTGTCTGCTGAAGGGTATCGCATGGATCCTAATAAGGTGCAGGCCATTGTCGAGTGGGTTCAACCTTGTGATTTGAAGGCTCTGCAGCGTTTCCTAGGATTCGCCAATTACTATCGTAAATTTATAAGGGGGTTCTCACAGGTGGTTAAACCCCTCACAGATATGACTCAAAAGGGGGCCGATATCAAGAATTGGTCAACCGCAGCGGTAGCGGCATTTCAGTTTTTGAAAAAATGTTTTGTGTCTGCCCCGATTCTTATTCAACCGGACCCGTCTCAACCATTTATTGTTGAGGTAGACGCCTCAGAGGTGGGGTGGGGGCGGTATTGTCCCAGGGACCCGCCACTTTGTCCAATTTAAGACCTTGCGCCTTTTTCTCAAAGAAATTCTCCCCTGCGGAGAGAAACTATGATGTGGGGAATCGAGAACTTCTGGCCGTAAAGTTGGCCTTTGAAGAATGACTCAGTTCTGGGTGAACATCCAGGGATCTCGGCTACCCGAAAGGCCATTGCTAGAGTATTCTGGTGGTATTCTTTAGCCTCTGATGTTGGGGAATATGTGTCTGCATGTGATGTTTGTGCCCGTGCAAAAACCCCCATAACCGGCTGCCCGGGCAATTGGTACCACTGCCAATTCCTGAGAGATCATGGACTCATCTGTCCATGGATTTCATCACCAACCTTCCCCCCCTCCAAGGGTAATACCGTCGTCTGGGTTGTGGTGGACAGGTTTAGTAAGCAGGCACATTTTGTACCTTTGGCAGCTCTACCTAATGCGGAAACATTGTCCAGATTGTTTGTGGAGCATGTGGTGCGGTTGCATGGGGTACCCTTGAATGTGGTGTCTGATAGGGGGTGCAATTTGTTTCCAGATTTTGGAGAGCTTTTTGTGAGAGGTTAGGTATTGGTCTGTCCTTTTCATCCGCGTATCATCCAGAGACTAATGGGCAGACCAAGCGGACCAATCAGTCTCTGGAGCAAATTCTGCGTTGCTTGACCTCAGCCCGACAGGATGATTGGTGTTCTGTGTTACCGTTGGCCGAGTTTGCATTTAACAACCGCATTAACCAGTCTACGGGTACATCTCCCTTTCTCTGCAATCGGTTTCATCCTCATTTTGGAGAATTTTCCCGTTTGAATTCTGGGTGTCCTGAGGCGGATGAGACGATCCAGCGGTTGGGGGAGGTATGGCAGGAGGTCCAGAGTAACATTACGACGGCCCAGGACAAATTTACATTTTTTGTGGACAAAAAACGATCCGCGAGAACGGTGTTTCAGATTGGGGATAAGGTATGGTTGTCCACCAAGAATATAAGGCTCAAGGTCCCCTCTACGAAGCTTGGACCCAAGTTTATAGGTCCCTATGAAATTACCGAAGCATTTAACCCGTTTGCTTTTCGGTTGCGCCTCCCGCCATCTCTGCGGATCCCAAATGTTTTCCATAAGGCCCTTTTGAAACCTGTGAGGTCCGGTGGGGAGGGATCATCAGCTTCCCCTCCACCGGTTTTGGTAGACGGGCAGTCGTAGTACGAGGTGGAACAAATTGTCGACTCCAGGTTGGTCCGTCGTGCCCTTCAATATCTGGTACGTTGGAAAGGCTACGGTCCTGAAGAACGCTCGTGGGTTCCTGCTCGATCGGTTCATGCGGATTGGTTGGTCCGGGCCTTTCACGCAAGTACCCTGAGAGACCTGGGGGTCCGGTGGCCCCCCATTGAGAGGAGGGTACTGTCATGATCCAGGAAGGGGTTTCGCTTTGGCCCATCCTGGTCAGACTGGGGATTAATTGTTCTGCCTCTCTCTGGCAGAGGGCGGCTATTTAATGCTCACTGGACCTAGGTCCGGTGTCAGTTATACTCTGCCCTCGGCTGAGTTAGTTGACCTCTTTTATACGTGTGCCTTGTGTCTGATAACTTGTTGCTTGTTTGGTTGTGATCCGGTTCTGTCCCTGTTACGAGTTCTGCCTGCCCCTCTTGTACCACACCGCTCTCTCGTGTATGACTCTCTGCTTGTGACTCGGCTGCTCTCTGCTCATCCCTTTGGTACCACACCGCCCTCTTGTGTATGACCTTTGGCTTTGTCTGACCTCCCGTCTATTTATCCGTCCTGTACCTCGTTTGCCCGTACTGTGTATGACCTCCATTTTGCCCGACTCTGAGTTTTCTACCTTCTCTGAAAGCAGGACGCTAAGCCCGGCCGCCTTGCAGTCACATGACCGTAGGTCCTGTGCCGGCTTGCTAAACTTCAGCGTTCAGGTCCTGTGCATCTGTACTTTCTGGCTATTCTTGTCCCCAGTGGTCCCTACAGTGCAGGTGAGTCCCTGCTCAGCGGAGGCTGTACGCCGGCGCTGTCAGGATCCTGATACTAGCCTTACTTTGCACCACAGTGTCACTGGTCTGCTTGCAGCAGTATAAATCACACCACGCCCGCACGTTTTGCACAGAGTTGGAGGCGTGGTGTGATGTACTGTATACTACTGCAAGCAGACGCCACTAACGGCATCTATGCAGCCCTCTCTCAGACCACGTCCCCCTCCAGCCTCGACCAGTCAGCGCCGCAGGTCTGGTGTGTGGGTGGTGCGCTGGAGGCAATGTTTCTGTGCCGCTCTCAGGAGGTCAGGGTCCGCTCCGCTCACCGCCGCATCTGCCGGGACTCCTCTGCTTCCTGCTTTCCTCATGAATGATTCATGAGGAAAGCAGGAACTGGAGAAGTCCCGGACCCCTCTGCGGGCTGGTCACAGGCAGTGGGCGGGCCAGGTCTGCTTTAGGCAGTTGAGTATCTTGGTGCATTTACAGGGTGTTTTTACATCCGGTGCAATTGATTATGAGTCTGGTGTTGGATATACTATTTGTATGTCCACAGTAGAGGTTAAGCTTACCTGTAATTTAAATTTTTGTCCCTTTTTGAATATTGACACAACATTTGCTATGTGCCAGTCTTGTGGTACAGTTCCTGTTATTATGAAATATTTGTATAATAAAATTAGTGATCAGTCATGGTACTTAATTCCTGCAGTAATTGAGGTATGTATGCCATCCAGGCCTAGTGATTTGTCTATTTTAGTGATTTTGCGGCGGCGCCGTACTTCCTGCTGGGCTAATCAGGTGACATTTAATGGATGATTTATTGTATCCCTGATCATCATGGGATTTTCTTAAATTAATGTATAAGTGTAAATACAATACAGAAGAAGGTGTTTAGTAGATTGGAATTTCCCTCATCCTCTACCTCCATTTTTCCCAGATTTTTTTTTTGAGGGGCCAACACTATCATCTTTAAGTTTCGTACTGTAAGTTTAACCCCTTCACACCCGAGCCTGTTTTCACCTTCATGACCTTGCCAAATTTTACAATTCTGACCACTGTCAGTTTATGAGATAATTACTCTGGAGGGCTTCAAAGGATCCCATTAATTCTGAGACTTTTTTCGTGACATATTGTACTTCATGATTGTGGTAAAATTTATTTGATGTGATTTGTGTTTATTTATGAATTTTCAGACTTTGAATTCTTATGCCCTTAAATCAGAGAGTTATATCACACCAAATAGCAAATAATAAATAGCATTACTCACATGTCTACTTTACATCAGCACAATTTGTTTTAGGTAGTTACAAGGGTTAAAAGTTGACCCATTTTCACAACAAAATTTACAAAACTATTTTTTAGGGACCACATCACATTTGAAGTAACTTTGAGGGGTCTATATGACATAAAATACCAGGTCTGTGGAGTCAGTAAGCCAAACCACCGACTCTGACTTCGACTTCTCAATTTCCCTGACTTCCGACTCAATGACTCCAACGCCACAGCACTGCCTAGCTACTGAGCATGTACATAAAGTGCAGTACAGATTCAGCTCAACTAAAGGCCTTGATCAGGAACACAACAGACATTTATATGACATTTTATAACTTTCCCAAATTATTATGAGATCATTTACAGCACTTCTTGCACTGAACTACTGAGCCTAATTTATTATATATTTTAGGAGTCGGAGTCGGTCCATTCTACTACACCAACTCCAGCAAAATGGACAATGTTTCTCACTCCACAGCCCTGGAAAATACCCCAAGTGACACCATTCTAAAAACTGTACCCCTCAAGGAGCCCAAACCCATATTCAAGAAGTTTATTAGCCCGTTAGGTGCTTCACAGGAGCTGAAGAAATGTGGAATGAAAAAATTAACATTCAACTTTTTTCACAAAAAAATTTAGTTTAGACCCAAAATATTATATTTTCACAAGAGTAACAGGAGAAAATGGACCGCAAAATTTGTTGTTCAATTTCTCCAGAGCATGCCGATATCCCATTTATGGGGAAAAAAACACTTTTAGGCAGAGCTCGGAAGGGAAGGAACGCTATTTGACTTTTTGAATGCAAAATTTGCTGCAATCATTAGCGGACTCCATGTTGCATTTGGAGAGGCCCTGATGTGCTTAAACAGTGGAAACCCCTCACAAGTAACCCCAGATTGAAAACTAGACCCCTCAAGGAACTTATCTATCTGTGAAGTAAGCACTTTGAACCCCCCAGGTGCTTCAGAGAAGTTTATAACATTGAGCTGTAAAAATGAAAAATCATTTTTTTCCACAAAAATGATTTTTAAGTCCCCAAATTTTAATTTTTGTAAGAATAACAGAAGTAATTGGAACCCAAAAATTGTTGTGCAATTTCACATGAGTACGCTGATGCCTCATATGTGGGGGAAAACCATTTTTTGAGGGCTCGGAAGGGAACGGACACCGGTATTAACTTTTTCAATGTCAAATTGACTGGAATTGAGACCAGAAGCCAGAATGGGCTTGGAGAGCCCCTGATGTGCCTAAACAGTGGAAACCCCTAACAAGTGACCCCATTTTGGAAACTAGACTCCCCCAAAGAACTTATCTAGGTGTGGTGAGCACTTTGAACCCCTAGGTGCTTCATAGAAATTAAAAATGAAACTAAGAAATTAATTTTTTTCCACAAAAATGATCTTTAAGGCCCACTTTTTTATTTTCACAAGAGTAACAGGAGAAATTGGACCCCAACAGTTGTGGTACAATTTCTCCTGAATACGCTGATACCCCATTTGTGGTGAGGAAAACCACTGTTTGGGTGCATGGCAGGACTCGCAAGGGAAAGAATGACGTTGTGGAATGTAGACTTTGATGCAATGGTCTGCGGTCGTCATGTTGTGTTTGGAGAGCCCCTGATGTGCCTAAACCGTGGAAACCCTCCCCCCCACTATATTGGAATTGATGTACTGTTTTCCTGGTACGTGAATTTTATTAATGTGGACATGTAAGTTGTGTAGTGTACGTCAGGTTGACATACGTGAGTTATGTAGTGTATGTCAGATTGGCATATTTGAGTAGTATAGAGTGCATCATGTTGGCATATGAGTTGTGTAGTGTACATCATCTTGGAGAAGTGAGTTGTGTAATTCAGAAATATATGTATTAATCCATGGATGAGTGGTACACTCTGAAACAGTCTTTCATACACAGACCAAGTTTGTCAAGTCAAGTGTCACTGGTGTTCTTTTGTATTCCCATTCTGTAACACACTTTGCACCTTTTTTGCAATCTTCCTCTCATTCCAGTTTGAGGGACCTCAGGGAAATTTTGCCATGGTACAACACAAGCACTTTCAGTTCTAGAAGTACTGAAGCCTGCTCCTTCCTGACTGCCAAATATTAGGGCCTTGATCACTAGTTCATAAACTGAAAGAAGGTCCCGGTCTGGCCTGCACATCATGATAGCATAAAAGCGTTGTACATTGCCATCTGTACGATGTTAACGGATAGCTTCATGTACCACATGCCTTTCTCATGGCACTGTACGGCTGGATGACTTGATCAGAGAGATCAACTCCCCCATGTTCTTATTGTACCCCAGTACTCAATCTCGTTTGATGGTTTGCTGCCATCACCATGTATGGTGGTCAAGGAAAGGACAACCCTTTTGTACTTGACCACCAGCTCATTGTTGCTATATTGGGCTCTGCTTTAACCCTTTCTGAGCAGCTGTTCAATTAGTATCCTAGGGAGGCCTCTCTGATTTATGCGGACAGTACCGCAGACTGTCATAACTCGCCTCAAAAGTGACTTGAAGAGTGGAATGCTGGTATAAAAGTTATCTACATAGAGGTGATAACCTTGATCCAGCAGTGGGTGCACCAAATCCCACAAGATTTTCCTACTCATTCCGAGGACAAGGGGGCATTCAAGGGGGTTCAATCCGGGTGTCCTTCCCTTCATAAACTCTAAACCTGTGTGTATACCCTGAGGTACTTTCACACAACTTACATAGTTTAATTCCATTCCTGGTCCTCTTACTAGGCAGCTATTGACGGAATTTGAGCCTCCCCTTGAAATGTATTTAGGGACTCATCCATGCAGATGTCCCTTTGGGGTTTGTACACCTAAGCAAACTTGTTGCTGAAATGCTCAATGACCGGCCTATCTGAAAAGTCGGTCAAAGTTAAAGTTGGTGTCATCTCAGGGAGGATACTTTGTATTATCACTGTATTGCAAAAATTTGTGGATAGCCTCAAAGCGTGTCCGTGCCATAGCCATGCGGAACACTGGAGTGTTATACAAAATGTCAACACTCCGATATTGCAGAATTTCATGCATCTTCACTAACCCAATGTGTATAACCAGGCCCCAAAATGTCATCATTTCTACTGTGTCTACAGGTGTCCAGTTGGCAAATGATGAAATCTGATTTTGGGATAAAAGTAGTGGTGCATACAAATTTGTCTGCAACACCATGAGATGTACAAAATCCTCAGAGAAGTAGATTTTGGAAAAGTGAATTTCTGTGAGACTGGTGGTATTAAATTTGTGCCACAAAATCAGGAATCTGTGGCTCATAATTTTGGGGAACTGAGGTCCATACGGGATCAATAACGATGGGCGCTGGTTCAGTTTCTGTTCTGGGATGTCTGCGTGGCAGTTTGGTATCTCTAGAGGAAGAGGAGAAGGAGTCAGAAAAATAAAGGAAGATGGGATCCTCACTGTCAGTGTCGGAGGCAAGGAAAGCGTATGCCTATTCTGCTGAATGTTGGGTTTGGGATGGGCGGGACTACATTTTTTCACGTATATGGTGTTTGTGTGCGCCAAATTTTTTTCAGATACGTGTGTAAGTGCTTGGTGTAAACTTCTTTTTTTATTTAGAAGAGGAAAAGAATATGGAAAGAAAAATCTTAAAAATTGGTAAAATAAAAAACAAACTTACTAAACAGACATCAGTAAAAAAAATTACTGAGCGTCTACAACCGACACTAAATTTGACTCAATTTAGTAAAAAATACTGTTGCAGTTGCCGTTTACTACAGTATATTTTTACTGTACCTAATCTACATTTTTTAAAATTCTTTTTTCACAATGAAAAAAGCAACAGCCGGAGGCTGTTCACTGATGTGCGTCAGCGATCAGCGCTCGATGGCTGTAGGGAGCATGCACAGATGTGATTTGCTTTCAAGCTGACAATAAGCCTAACTAATTTCAGTAAAGAGTACTGTAGTAGTTGACGATTACTACGGTATATTTTTACTGTCACTAATCTAAAAAAAATTTTTTTTAAATTTAACTAAATAAAGCAACAACTGGAGGATGCTCACTGATGTGCTTCAGTGATCAGCGCTCGATGGCTGTAGGACGCTTGTATGATTCTTTTTTTCTGTGCTGCCACCAGCTCAATTCAGTACAAAATACTGTAGTAGACAACGATTCTTGAAGTATGTTTTACTGTGCCTAATCTAAATTATTTTTTGAGTCTCTTTTCACAAAAACCCCCCCCAGAAACTAGAGGTTGATCACTGAGGTGCGTCAGTGATCAGCGCTCGATGGCTGTAGGATACATGGATCTGATTCTTTTTTTCTGACATTAACCCTAGCTCAGTTCAGTAAAAAATACTGTAGTAGATGACAATTACTACTGTATATTTTACTATCCCTAAACTAGTCCTATCAACTAATCTAAATTACTTTTTTTTTTACTCTTTACTATCTGGCACTAACTCAATTCAGTAAATAATACTCTAGTAGACAACAATTACTACAGTATATTTTATTGTCCCTAATCTAATCCTATCAACTAATGTACATGATTTTTTATTCGATTCATTTTTGACCAAAAAAAAGAAAACAAAACACAATCGGAGGCCTGTCACCGACAATTGCTCAAAGGCTGTAGGACGCACACACGGATGTGGTGCAAAAAGGTGATACAAAAAATTGGAAAAAAAAGTCCTTGCAAAAAACAAGCACGGGTGCTAATTAGTGGTGTGCGTCTGATCAGAGGCTCGGCAGCTGCAGGACGCACACACGGAGTGGTGCAAAGGAGGGGGGAAATATTGAAAAAAAAACATTGTGGAAAACTGCGAGCATGAGTGCGGAAAAGTGATTTGCATCAATGATTAATGCTCGGCAGCTGCAGGACGCATGAAAAAGGAAAAAAACTGCCAAAAATCGAGCGATCAAGTGCTGATCAGTGATCAAGTACTGATCAGTGCTTGGCGGCAAAAGAGGGGAGGTGTAAAAAGGGGGGAAAAGGTGGGAGAGGGGGTTTGGAATGGATTAGGAAAGATCAGGCAGGGATCAGGAACTCTTCTTTCTTCTTCAACAGGATCAGAAGGAGCAGCAATTCACACTCTTCTGTGGCACCATAAGGCCTAGCACGGCGCACAGAGCAACACAGTGAGTGCCTTGTACAAATCCTCAGCTAGAATGAGGAAGTACAGGGCGGTCACTGCAACGTCACACCTTGTCTGTGCCCTCTGAAATGTGCGATCAATGTCATTGTTGATCGCACCAATCAGAGCTGGCCCTGGTGACGCCGGCATTGCTAGGCTCCAGCCTATGATCGGGGCTCTTACAGCACCTATCATAGGCTGGACATCAGTGTATCAGGCAACCTGGTTCCCTGGAACATTGAAAAATGATGTGATTGGCTGATCAGAATTGAACAGCCAATTACAGCGATTGTAGTTGCCGGGGGGGGCATCGCCACCCCCCCGGGACGAAGGCGCCATATTTCCTGCTGTTAGAAACAGCATGGAGAATCAGGCGATCACCGTGCACTTAGGGTGATTTCATGATTGACATGACATATTTATATTCTGCATCGGTCAGGATGTCCTTCCAGACCATGACTGTGGAGACACGGGGTTCAGTGGGTGCTCTTGGCCACTGGCTCGGCTGTGTTTAGCAAGACTACATGGACCAGGGATCATACCACTGAATGCCTGCTCTCTCTCTCAACGTGGGCAGAATACTACTCAGACAACACAGGGTGAGGGTAAAACGGTGTGACAATACTTTTATTGAACCACAACAAACAATAGCATACAGATCAGTCCCAGCAAATACCCAAGATGGTGCAAATTTCAGAGTCTCACCCTTCTACTGAGTCGCTGGGCTTAGAGCCACTTCCACTGTCGCATATCCCTACCAGTGGCTCCCCAATTTTAACGGGCCCCCACAGCGACGAGGTAACGACAATCTTAGGAAGCTAACCGAGAGCAGTGAGGTATGTGGCCAGGTGACTTGATTGTCCCAACCTGGATTCTTTATGACATTTCTGGGGTTTCAGGAATGAAGCAGGCTTCCAGCTGGGTCCATAGTACCCTAAGCTGAGATCCTGAAGAGTCACACTGTCCAGAAGAAAAAGTCTCTTTATGTAGTGGCATGTAACTTATTTTTAGATTTAACAAGTGTACTTTAGTCAAGCATCACAGATAAGGGAAACAATGGTGATAAGATCAAGTAGCATTACTTGAATATTTAAACTATTTGCATAGTTTTTCCCTGTCTGCTTTCGAAGTCAACAAACTGGCTCCATAACACAATGCATAATTAGCATATAAGCAAACATTGTTCACCGGTCATGACTCACTATTTTATAAAGATAACTGAAGACATACTGTGGGAGACAACATCAGGGGCCAATATTCGTCCCAGAAGAATTAGTTCAGAAAAGTCAACAGTTTATGAATCTGGGCCGACACAATTTACGTCTGGCATAATTAAGAAAAAATGTTGAGTTGTCACAATGACATACTGTATATAAACTGGAAATGTTGGGAAGGGGTCAAGTAGATGAAGAATATTTTTGGATTGTTTTTACTTTCTTTGGCAATGAGCCTTTCTGTCTCATTCTTTGCTTCCTTTATTTTTTACACAATTTACTTTTTGCTCTATAATTATTTAATTCCTAATCACTACTCTCTTGCTTTAATTCCCTAAACGTTTTCTTTTTGTTATTTGTTGCACCTCCTACAGCCATAGTGGTTTCCTCCTATTTCTAGCTTGTTTATTTCCAAGTTCGTTGAAGGAAGCCTGATGATATAGGGTTGTTTCACAGCTAAAGGCATTGGATACTTGACCAGTATCGATAGTGACCTCAATGCTGAGCTATATGTGAGTATCTTACAAGCTGAGTTACTTTGTACACTGAAGTACTATGGGTATGAAAAAGACGATGTAGTGTTCCAGCAGGACAACAACCCAAAGCATGCATCTTGATTGGTGAAGAAATGGTTCAGTGATAATGAAATAGAGGTACTAGAAAGGCCCTCACAATCCCCAGACCTCAACCCAATAAAACACTTGTGGGTAGAATTGAAGAAAAAACTGTATACATACCCAAATGAGTCGACCAGACCTGAGATCAAATTTTGGTCAACACATGTTTGAAACTGATTGAGAGCATGCCCAGAAGTATTAATGCAGTGTTGAAAGCCAAAGGTGGATTTACAAAATATTAACAAATTAAGAAAAATTAAAATTTAGATCTTTAGGAACAAAACAGTAACAATGCAGTGACATGACAAGAAGACAAGAATCTGCTTAACTAATCATATGCTAAATAGTTGCAAGTCATATTTAAGTATGAGACATCCAAGATTGTCTATAAAATGATGGTAGTCTCAAGTTCAAAGCAAAAGTGGATAACGAGATATGAAGCCTGAAAGTCAAAAGTTGAAAACATTGTTACCCTCTTGCTCTTCACTGTAAGTACACAGTGCTATGTAATATTAATGTGATGATTACAATATATTAAGAGGATAAAAACTTTGATAGGATCCTTCCTTTATTGATTGCTTAGGTTGGAACACAGCAATGTATGGCATTAAGGAAATTTGAGTAGACAGTGGTCAACCTCTTTAATGTAATCATCCTGCAAAACTTGTATTTACACTGCAAGGTTATCGTGAATGAGCCTTGTTCAAAAATCTCGTTTCACGATTATCTTTCTGTGTAAAGAAGCTGCCGTCACCTGATAAATATGAAAGGAAACACACGAACACCGGATATGGATAATATATCTGCACAAATTATCTAAACAATAGTCATAACAATAATTTGTTTAATTCATTTATATACACTTCCACCAGTATTCAATGAAAGTAAGTGGTTTACCCACTGGTTACGAAAAAACCAACCCCAAACCACCGAAATGGACCCGTGGACAGGAAAGACCAAGCAAGATATAATCTTCAATAAATACCTTTATTAGTATTATATAAGTAGTGGTACAAAACACCATAAAAATGATAAAAAACAGTAAGCACAAGTGGGACAACTTTACCACAATTGTAAAGAATTATATTTTTTAGACCCAATTATATAGTATTTACATATGCATTCCTAAAAAAAATAAAAAAATAAAGTGTGAATTTTTTTTTTAAAAAATGAGTAATAATATACTGAAGTGAATATGTGTGTCAAATAATAAATCTCATAATCAATTACAATAACAGTGCTATATGAATGAACATTTAAATTATAAAACCACTGCTTACTAAAGTGCAGTGTGCCTGTGCAAAAAAAGAGGTACAATTCATTGCTGTGCAAACAAAGCCATAACACTATATATAAAAAGCCGTGCCTCAAAAAGGAATGCAAAAATTAGATGATATACCTTTAAAGTCCGTGACGTCCCATAAATGTGCTCCCCGACGCACGTTTCGGAGTTAATATTTCATGAAAGATTAACTCTGAAACGTGCGTCGGGGAGCACATTTGTGGGACGTGACGGACCTTAAAGGTATATCATCTAATTTTTGCATTCCTTTTTGAGGCACGGCACTTTATATATAGTGTTATGGCTTTGTTTGCACAGCAATGAATTGTACCTCTTTTTTTGCACAGGCACACTGCACTTTAGTAAGCAGTGGTTTTATAATTTAAACGTTCATTCATATTGCACAATTGCACTGTTATTGTAATTGATTATGAGATTTATTATTTGACACACATATTCACTTCAGTATATTATTACACATTTTTTTAAAAAAATTTCACACTTTATTTTTATTTATTTATTTTTTTATATTTTTTTTAGGAATGCATATGTAAATACTATATAATTGGGTCTAAAAAATATAATTCTTTACAATTGTGGTAAAGTTGTCCCACTTGTGCTTACTGTTTTTTATAATTTTTATGGTGTTTTGTACCACTACTTATATAATACTAATAAAGGTATTTATTGAAGATTATATCTTGCTTGGTCTTTCCTGTCCACGGGTCCATTTCGGTGGTTTGGGGTTGGTTTTTTTGTCACCTGATAAAGGAGCAAAATGCTTGTTAATCAGGTGAAATGATCTTTTGTGCAGCGTAAAAGGTCAGGTTCTCAGTTTTTCATCGTCCTGTGTAAACAAGACTTATGCTGCTGAGAACTATGGCAGCCTATGCAAACTGAGTGATCTAGTATAAATGGCTCCGTGCACATTGTTTACTTTGGTCTGCCTGTGGGAATCAGCAAACAACCGCCAATCGGTAAAAGCACGTGTCATATCGTCTCATCGGTCAATCCGTGTAAGTGTTTTGATTTACATGCTCCTCTATCTGAATACATTCAAGGTTATAGTTGGAATAGCGGAGCTCAAACATCATTATCATTTTCTTTTCATGTATTTTTACATTCAAAAATTGTTCTCTTTTCAGCTTTATGTATTAGTTTGAACACAGGAAGAGTTGCCAATCTCTCTGGACATGGAAAACGTAGATCAAGATCGACGGCTTATAACTATATATCATGGAATTTAGCACACCTTCCCCCTAGTGGGGGAGGATCAGATAGGGAAACATACAGTATGAGACCTGACGTAACTGCTTTAATTTTTTTTGTCTTTTTTTACAATTATTAACTATATTGTGTGCCTATAAATTATCATTTTATCATTATGCATCTTTAATGTTGCGTTGCTGACATGGAGCAATTTATATCAAGAAATTATATAGATAGATAGATAGATAGAGATAATATATAAGCTCATATAGACACATGGTTGTGCTGCATGTGACCTATATATTTAAATTAAAGTTGTAAATGTAGCATTGAGCATACTTAGTGACTGCGATTTGTATCTGTATAAATAACTCTGTATTTGCATAAGATACAGATCTCTCATTTTTATGTTATTTGTTCTGTGTTTTATTACCGTACAGGAAACACTGCCCCTGCGAACTGCACAGTTGTTAAGCGAATTGGAAAAGGCAAGGAAGCCATGGTTATATTTCAAAGTGTTCGTCCACCATTGGTACAGACTTCTGGAATAGAAACCACCCAAGACATTGCATTGGATAAAGAATACCCTTCTGTTCCAGTAGAGACAAAGCAAAGTTGCACAGTTCTTGAGAAACCACCTGTGTTGCAGAATAGTATTTCTCTACCTGACCTAAGCATATCCCTTCAACAGCACAATTTTGCTATAGAGAGTCTAATAAAGTCTTGCATGGTATATATATCAAAGTATAAGAAAGACCCAAGACTCTTAAAACGAAGTGATCAGGAAACTGTAAAACCAGTTGATCAACCAAATCAGAACAGTGAGCCTTTGGAAAGTGAAGCATCTTGTTACATTCAAAAGAATCCTAGTAAAAGAAATATTTATAACTTGGAAGATTTAAATGAAGACTCTTTATACTTAAGTTTTGAAGAGAGGCGTGTTCTTGATTGCTATGTCGTATCTGAAGAACTGTGTGTAAACGATTTAAAGAAATGTTTATCAATTTCTACAGACATCGAACACGAAAGAGATTCAGGTGTTGAACCTTTTCTCAGCGTAATTAATGAGGAGAAAACAGAAGATTATTTAAAAGTGACCAATTCTGAGCAATTTTGTGGAGCATATTCAAATCTGTTAGAATCTGAAAAGAATTTAGAATTTGCTGTTCCCATGTCACTTAGTACCTCAATTTGCATTAACAAAACCAGTGAAAGTGGAGGAAACTATGGAGATAATCCATGCACATTTGAAAACCCAAAGCTAATTAATAGAGATATTGTAAGGCCACTGCATTTGACAGTCAATGGAAAGGAAAGAGATGCTAGCACTGAGTCATTGCCAAATACGTCTTGTGAAGAGACACCAGAGCTTGCTAAACAACTGTGTGAAAATAATAAACTGTACAAAATATGTACAAGTGAGTTGGATATTGAAAAAAATCAGCAATCTCCTATACCAGATGTAATGTCATCAGACTACGCTAAGGAAACCAATGAAACTGGAAGAAAATGTGAATCTTCTCCAAAGCTAAGAAACAAAAGCTCTCCAAGGGCAACATTTTTTTCACGCAAAGAAAAAAGTAAGGAGATCAAGTATTTACCAAGTACCTCAAGTGAAGAAAAAACAGCACTTTCCAAGAAGCTAAACAGTGATGATAAATTCTACAGAAAACATTCAAACAATGTAAGAACTGAGAAAAATCAACAAACTCAAGCATCTGGATCCATGGCTCTTGATACATCAAATTATACTAGTGAAATGGTTGAAAATGGAGAAAAATATGAACTCAGACAGTGCAAATCTAAAGAAACACATCCACGAAACAAAGATGATGGAAGTAGATTGTCTTTGTTATGTGAAAGGAAGGATAAAGCTAAGAAAATCGAGATTTCACAAAATACTTCCAGTATACAAACTCAAGTCGTCAATTCCATGTCTCCCAAAACATCGAGCAACATTAAAGAAACCAACGAAAATGGAAGGAAGTCTGAATATCATAGGTGTATTTCTCAAGGCACAATGCTAAAAAGCAAAGGTACTGCAAAAACAGCTAGTTTAATAGATTTTTCCAAAAAACAGTGTATGCTTTCTGAAAAACATTCTTTGAAGGGTAATTCATTAATGGCAAGCACAATAAAACTGATTAATAAAACCAAAGAATGTGTTACTGGTGTAAAGCAAAGATCATGTGGTACAGATAAATCTCGAATATCCAAAGCTGCACCACAACATAGTAGTGAAAAAGCAGCACAAAATGTAAAAAGTCAAGTTGAAACATTTAACAATCACGAGTTTATACATGAAAAAAATGGTGCAATTACTGCTATAAATTGTGACGATAGTCTTTGTAAATTTGTTTCCACTACAACTTCTCATGAAAAGATAAAATTTCAGAAAGCCAAAGAGTCTTGCACTTTGAAGACCTATCTTGAAAAAGAAAAACTTGAACAGTATGCGCCCAGTGGTGTTGCAGCAACAGCAGAAGAACCTACACTGAAAGAATTAACGTTAGATAGCCATGGTAATTATACACTTAAAAGCTTAACTGATGGTTTAGATGCACAAACTACAAATAAAAATGTTTTACATGAATCAACCAAAATCAATTGCGTGAACAGGCAGGAGGAAAGTTTACATCAAAGCCAGTCTAGCCCAATAGTTATCAGTCCCACAAGAGCAGGCGTGCCTAGTACTGAGAAAGCAATACAAGCTCCATGTTCAATGAATATGAGAAACCAACCTTTGGCATTTCCAAAAATTACATGTGAAGATATGTCCGGTGGGGATTTATGTTTTGTAACAGATTTAGAAAACCGTATAGACTGGAATTCTATTTTTGGAATGGAACTTGAGAAAGTTAATGCAACGCTAAGTACATTACAGAGCAGCTCCTTAAGACAAGAGAAAGAGCCAAGTGGCTTGAGAATTTTTCCTGATATGGAAATTACTATATCAAACAGTTATTATTTATGTACAGGTGGTTATAACAACAGCCTGGTTGGAGAAACACAACCATCAATGGAAGCCAAAGAACCGATGATTAAACCTTTTAGGGATTTTAACGATGTGCCACAGGATAAACTAGTAATCGATTTGATACCTGTAATTAATTTACCAACCGAATCTCCATTTTTACAAGATAGTAATAATTCCTTGAATGACAACCTTGATCCACTTTCAACCAAAGTAGTTAACATTGTTCAATCGAGCGCGAAAGCTGTCACCAGTAGCCCCATTCCATCAAAAGGAGTGGTTACTAATGTAAATAGAGGTAAAATCTTGCACAAATTGAATCACCCAACAGTGAAGAAAAGACTGAATATGAAGAAGAGAAAACTGTCAGTACTTGTTAAAAAATCGACAAGGATTTGCAAGTTCTCTCAGTCAGAAGAAAACATTAAAGTTGTTTTAGGTATGCTGTCTGATGAAGTCCCTCTATGTAAAAGCAAGCGCATATCCAAAAAATTAGACCGAGCTATATTACACTTAAGAAAAGCACATAAAAGAGTTAAAAAGTCTCTGCAGCTTGTGGCAAAAGCTGGTGAGAGACGAAATTTGGCCAAATCTTCTAGTGTACAGAAAAATCACAGTGTTACTCAGAAAGAAGTAAATGCAAAACAGGTTGAAAGTACAAGCTGTCAGATCTTACAGACCGAAGATTCTTCTCCAAATATGAGAGCTGCTGACATCCAGAAGTCTCCATCGATAGACAGAAAATGTCTAAGTGAATCTACTCAAGTGATGATTAATGGGGCTTCAGTTCAAGATTCCCAACATATCAAGGTAAATGGCAGTTCCCCAACAAAAATATCACTTACACCTCCATGCAAAGTGTCTGTTTTCTCCCCAGAAACGCTGGAAGATCATTCTAGTTTTTCCAGTGTTATTGTCCCAGATAAAGAAAATACTGTTCCTTCCTTGAAATTGTCTTCTGATGGCAAAGAAAAGCATTCAGTGAACTGTGAAACTGAAGACAAAGATCGTACATTGCAAGATGGACGTAAAAGAAGGCATGCCTCAAAAAGATTATTTTCTAATGTCAGAAAAGTGAGTTCTTCCTCTACCAAATCCATTACTCAATGTTCAAATAAAAAATCACATAGAAAATCACATAGAGTTAAGGAGAACTGCCTGAAAGGAAAAAGAAGCAAAGAATCTGCATCTGTTCCAACAAAAGATGCTAACACATCAGAATTGTTGTTGAAAAAAATATCAAAAATTTTGCAAAAAGCGAGTGATACAGATTCCTTAAAATCCTTGCAGGACTATAAACTAATGTGCCAGAAAATGATGGCTGCTTTCATTAAAGCTTTTGAGAAGAAGCAACAATGCAGTCTGAATGACGTGGTTGTGGACAGGAGACTGTTAGTTAAAAAAAATCTAAACACATCTTTCAAATGTACCCTGAAACCTCAAGCTGTCGAAGCCTTTCTTGAATTGCAAATGGTAATAGAAACCCAACAATATGTTGAGAGCAGGATGCACTATATTGAAGGGCGACCTACATTTCGTAGTTTTTTATGGTATGATGGGTCCCTCTATGCAGAATTATTTTCAGGAGAATCTGGCTATCAACAGCAATCATATCTTTATTCAGCCTTTCAAGAAAAACTGAAGCTTAACCCATTGAGTACTCTGGAGAATCATTACAATCAACTTTCCCAGTATCTACAGGCAATTAATGAAACAAATAGCTGCTACTATGTATTCCTGAAATACAAGAGAGAACTGCAAGAATGTGAAGATGTTCTAAAACATAACTGTGACCATGCTAAATTTTCACTTTCTGTTCCTTTCAGCTGTGGAGTAAATATTGGAGACACATTAGATGACCTGACAGCCTTGCAAAAAAGTACTTTAGAGATAATAAGAGCATTTATTAATCTTCCTGTTTATAATCCAGGAAAGAAGGAACATGCAGTCTCCCTCCTAGAAGTTATCTCTGCAAAAATTGATTACATTAAGTCCTCTGCATCTACAAGCATTCAGCTGTCACTTTTTGGTATTGAACACTTACCATTTGATGCAGCCAAAGTTATGGCTTTCAATGAGAGAAAAAAATATAGTGGCCAAAGAAATATTTCTAATGAACTACTGAGCCAAATTAACAGCATTGCTTTATCAAAGTTATATGAAGTGTATTGTGTCCAATGTGAGCAACCAGTCAACACAAAAAGGAGCTTTTCAAGTGAGGTCTTTAATGTACGCAAAAGTTCTGAAGTCTTTGGGAACCAGGATGTGTTCTTCTTTGGAAAAATCATTGACCAAGCTAGATGTGCAGATCCTGATGTTCTGAAGATTATGATTGAAGACTGCAATCATCATCTGGAATTTCAGAGTACATGCTTCCAGATCTTACAGGAGTGCATTGTGGATGAAGTCCTAATTCAAGAGACCAATGTTCTACAAATGACTGAAAGGCAGAACAAATCTACAAGTCTTTTAAAGCCTGAAGCTGTTGAAGCATATATTGACTTAGCAATGACATATGAAACATTAAACTTTCTCAATTGTCTAATGGCTTCAAAAAAGAACCAAGTGAGAACAAGGGGATTACTCTGGTACGATACGTCTCTATTCTCCGATTTGATCCACAGCCAAAATAGAGTAGAATCTTATTTGCAAGGAAACATCATGCCTAGTGCCACAGATATCATAGACAGCACAATTTCAGATATAAAGTCAGAATTGGATATCATTTCCAACTGCTCAGATTCTGTTAATTACTCCTATGCCTTTCAGATAATGACAAGAGAACTTTCAGAGCTTTCAGAACTCAAAAATTTCATGAAGTCTAAGCCTGCAATCTCCACGTACATCAATTTTTCTCCATTTGTTGCCTCTTTACATTTTGGAAACTCATTAACAGAACTGGACCACAATTATAACCAGTTATCTGACTATCTTGGAGTTTTATTGTCTGCCCCAAAGAAAGATTTAGGGAAATTGGCTCATACAATGAAAATAATGAAGATAATTGAGATGGCAAAATCTTTAACATTCAAACCAGGGATATCAGCATTTGATTTTATTACCTGTAATATTCAACATAATAAAAAGAAGCATAGCCAAGCCTTAAAAAGACAAAACCAGGAAGAACTTCAAACTTGTCAGTCGCCCCTGAAAAGAATTTGCACTACAATGACTGCAGGGCTCCCTGTTTCTTCAAGCTCCAGAAAGCAAAAGGTTTGTGTTTATAATTACCAATATACTTAATTCATTTATCATAAAACCAAGGCTGTGATTGAAAAAAAAGAATTGTTTCTCACATTTGTGTTGAAAAACATTCTTAAAAATCTTTAAAAAAAAAAATAAAAAAGCTGTCATAGTGTCTGCCATTACTACCTCTTATGGTAGGGCACTCCACATTCTGACTGCTCTAACTGTAAAGAACCCATTCCTATTTAGCTGCCGGAATCTCTTTTTTTCTCCACCCATAATGAGTGCCCCTTGGTCCTTATTATGGTCTTTCGTTTTTGTATTTTTTTTTCCCACCCCTTCTTCCAAGAGCCCAGACTTGTTAATTTCTCTCTTGATCTAGCTATAAGAAGTCTTGTTTTGTGCAGGATGAGTTATAGTCTAGAATGACAAATTCATTTTACTATATTGGTTTCTGAAAAATGGGAAAAATAGTATTTGTGAGATCAGGCCCTTGTATTAGATGAGACGGTCCGGTTTCCAATTCATTCTGAATATTATAAAAGCGTTGAGGTCAGGGCTTTGTGCCGGCAACTCGAGTATTGCCACAACAAATTTGTCAAACCCCATACAATGTTTGTGTACAGGGACACATGAATACACATGGGTCTTCTCCAAACTGTTGCCACAAAGTTGAATATATACAGTAATCTAGAATATACTAGTTATTAAATGTAACCCCTTCATTACCTTGCGATTTTCCCGTGTTTTCATATTCGTTTTTTCCTCTCCTTCAAAGACGCATAATTTTTTTATTTTTCCATCCATATTGTCATTCGAGGGCTTGTTTTTTTGCAGGACGAGTTGTATTTTTGAATGACGTAATTAATTTTATCATGTTATGTAATGGAAATCAGGAAAATAATTTTAAATTTATTTAAATGGCAAAAAAGTGCAATTCACAATTGTTTTTTTTTTTTTAATTTACCATGTTCAGTATACAGCAGGTGAAATAAATATTGATAACTTGACCAATTTTATAAGTAAATATATTTTCTAAAGGTGCTTTTGACATTAAATTCTCATCAGTTGTCGGTAACAACCCATCCAATTCACGCACGCAAAGAAATCAAGCATACAGCTCTGGCTAAAATTGAGACCATTGCAAAATTTTCAGTTTGTCTGATTTTTCTATTTCTAGGTATATTTTTGAATAAAATTTAAATTTTTTTTTTTATTCTTTAAACTACTGACAACATGTCTCCGAATTTCCAAGCATTAAATTTTGTATTTTTTTTCTAAAAATGATAAATGGCCAAAATTAATTAAAAGAACCAATGCTTTCAGACTTAAAATAATGCAAAGAAAACAAGTTCATAATCATTTAGAAACAACAATACTAATGTTTTAACTCAGGAAGAGTTCAGAAATCAATATTTTGTGCAATAACCATGATTTTTAATCACAGCTTTCATGCGTCTTGGCATGCTTTCCACCAGTCTTTCACATTGCTCCTGGCGCAAAAATTTAAGCAGTTCTTCTTTGTTTGATGGCTTGAGACTATCCATCATCCTCTTGATTACATTCCAAAGGTTTTCAATGGGGTTCAGGTCTGGAGATTGGGCTGCCCATGACAGGGTTTTGATGTGGTGGTCTCTTAATTTTTGCCAGAGCTGTAGATGTCCATAAATTAAGTTATGTATAATAATTTTAGATGACCCGGGGAAAAAGTATTGATCACGCTTACAAGGCAAAAGGGGGTGATTTGAACTTGTGTGTTATTTTTCAAATTTGTTTCATATTTTAAAAAACTTTTTTCCCCCACTATTTATTGTATATAGTAATCCCCTTAGGGGACTTGCAGCTGTAATTTTCTGATCGCTTGTGGGCAGCACGGTGGCTCAGTGGATAGCACTGCAGCCTTGCAGCGCTGGAGTCCTAGGTTCGCATCCCACCAAGGACAACATCTGCAAGGAGTTTGTATATTCTCCCCATGTTTGCGTGGGTTTCCTCCGGTTTCCTCCCACATTCCAAAGACATACTGATAGGGAATTTAGATTGTGAGACCCATCGGGGGACAGTGATGATAATGTGTGCAAACTGTAAAGCGCTGCGGAATATGTTAGCGCTATATAAAAATAAAAATAGAGATTTACTATACAGGGTGGGCCATTTACAGTGGGGAAAAAAAGTATTTAGTCAGTCAGCAATAGTGCAAGTTCCACCACTTAAAAAGATGAGAGGCGTCTGTAATTTACATCATAGGTAGACCTCAACTATGGGAGACAAACTGAGAAAAAAAAATCCAGAAAATCACATTGTCTGTTTTTTTTTCATTTTATTTGCATATTATGGTGGAAAATAAGTATTTGGTCAGAAACAAAATTTCATCTCAATACTTTGTGATATATCCTTTGTTGGCAATGACAGGTCAAACGTTTTCTGTAAGTCTTCACAAGGTTGCCACACACTGTTGTTGGTATGTTGGCCCATTCCTCCATGCAGATCTCCTCTAGAGCAGTGATGTTTTTGGCTTTTCGCTTGGCAACACGGACTTTCAACTCCCTCCAAAGGTTTTCTATAGGGTTGAGATCTGGAGACTGGCTAGGCCACTCCAGGACCTTGAAATGCTTCTTACGAAGCCACTCCTTCGTTGCCCTGGCGGTGTGCTTTGGATCATTGTCATGTTGAAAGACCCAGCCACGTTTCATCTTCAATGCCCTTGCTGATGGAAGGAGGTTTGCACTCAAAATCTCACGATACATGGCCCCATTCATTCTTTTATGTACCCGGATCAGTCGTCCTGGCCCCTTTGCAGAGAAACAGCCCCAAAGCATGATGTTTCCACCACCATGCTTTACAGTAGGTATGGTGTTTGATGGATGCAACTCAGTATTCTTTTTCCTCCAAACACGACAAGTTGTGTTTCTACCAAACAGTTCCAGTTTGGTTTCATCAGACCATAGGACATTCTCCCAAAACTCCTCTGGATCATCCAAATGCTCTCTAGCAAACTTCAGACGGGCCCGGACATGTACAGGCTTAAGCAGTGGGACACGTCTGGCACTGCAGGATCTGAGTCCATGGTGGCGTAGTGTGTTACTTATGGTAGGCCTTGTTACATTGGTCCCAGCTCTCTGCAGTTCATTCACTAGGTCCCCCCGCGTGGTTCTGGGATTTTTGCTCACCGTTCTTGTGATCATTCTGACCCCACGGGGTGGGATTTTGCGTGGAGCACCAGATCGAGGGAGATTATCAGTGGTCTTGTATGTCTTCCATTTTCTAATTATTGCTCCCACAGTTGATTTCTTCACTTCAAGCTGGTTGGCTATTGCAGATTCAGTCTTCCCAGCCTGGTGCAGGGCTACAATTTTGTTTCTGGTGTCCTTTGACAGCTCTTTGGTCTTCACCATAGTGGAGTTTGGAGTCAGACTGTTTGAGGGTGTGCACAGGTGTCTTTTTATACTGATAACAAGTTTAAACAGGTGCCATTACTACAGGTAATGAGTGGAGGAAAGAGGACACTCTTAAAGAAGAAGTTACAGGTCTGTGAGAGCCAGAAATCTTGATTGCTTGTTTCTGACCAAATACTTATTTTCCACCATAATATGCAAATAAAATGAAAAAAAAACAGACAATGTGATTTTCTGGATTTTTTTTTCTCAGTTTGTCTCCCATAGTTGAGGTCTACCTATGATGTAAATTACAGACGCCTCTCATCTTTTTAAGTGGTGGAACTTGCACTATTGCTGACTGACTAAATACTTTTTTTCCCCACTGTATATGGATAAATCTGGGTGAGCCATGTATATGGATACACCTAAATAAAATGGGAATGGTTGGTGATATCCATATACATGGCCCACTATATTATACTATGCTATACTATACAGGGTGGGCCATTTATATGGATACATCTGGGTGGGCCATGTATATGGATACACCTAAATAAAATGGGAATGGTTGGTGATATCAACTTCCTGTTTGTGGCACATTAGTATTTGGGAGGGGGAAAACGTTTCAAGATGGGTGGTGACCAACTTTATAAATGGCCCACCCAGGTCTATCCATATAATTGTCCCACCCTGTACATAGCAGTGCAATGTATACACAAAATCACAGTCTCCTATGAATGCCAGCCAAGGCACTGTCACCGCAACCCATCGGCGCCCCATGATCACATCACGGGCTTGCCGATTGGAGTGTGAAATGGAGCTCCCCCTGCCGGTGTGTGTTACTTTATTTCTCCCAACAGCTTCCGGGTCATACACGCGGTTTCAGTCAGTGCCCTGACATGCAGTTCAGCAATTCTTCAGTACTGACCTGGCTGTCAGTGCCAGGGTGTGGTTACAGCCGCCACTTATTGTGTACTGAGCGGCGACTGAAGCCGCCCGCTCTATGACTGAAAAGCAGAGCCTGCCGGGATGAATAAAGTTATGTGCAGCTCAGTAACATTTTCTGACATGCAGGCCATTTATAAGGCTGGGTTCACACTCAGACGATTTTTCCACAGTCGTGTATTTTTCAGCAAATATTCAGCAAAATCCATTTCTTTAGATGTGAATTTTTCCCACGAATTCACTGTGGAATCACCATGATTTGAGTTGTTACCGCTAATCTAGGCATACATTTCACCTGCTTCAGGCTAAAAATAGCATTTCAAAAATGTAGTATAAGATGTGATACTGCAATATTTAGCAAGCTATTCTTAAACCCTATATAGCATAGAAAAAAACTCTTGGTGCAAGAAAGAGTGAAGTCCAGAGTATTTTCCACAAAAAAAGTAACTTTATTAAACAAATTATTTTTATAGTTTCCAGAGTATCGCTAACCAAGCAGGGTGAAGGGCGCATTCAACCACATAAGTTAGATAAGTTGTGCACATATAAATAGATCAATAATAGTCAGCCATAATGAAATTGATCATATAAATTAAATGCAAACATACAGGTTGTCCCATAAAAGGACACACCCAATCAGTGTAATAGTGAGCATGATCAAATAGGAAATGAAATTATTGCACAGATTATCCCATAAACAGTATAAGGTGCCAGTGCACAGGAGCCTAAGTGCATTAAAAAGAAATATAGAAAAGCTGATAAATAGGTAACAACACTATTGCACTAACTGTCTCATGAGAAACATATGGTGCCAGTGCACGGAAGCCTCGAAGCAATAGAAAGACCGCCAAAAGTGCCTGTAGTGCAAAACAATTAAATAAAGCATTAAGTGCATGTGCTAACATATGACTCACATGTGATGGAAGACCTGGACTCCAGCCTGCTGCCTCAACGCGCGTTTTGTCGTTCTTCTGAAACCCTGTATTGAAATTCATGGTTTTAAATATACCATTTAAAAATAATTATTTGTAAGCTGTTTTGGCTGTATTCTTTTTTTCTAGGTTCTAACATCCCCTGAAAAGCCCTTAACGAAGGAAAAAAAAGAAAATCAAGTGAATTCCCATTTGAGGTATTGTTGTTATACTTGTATGGCTAAGTTCACATATGTTAAAGGCTGCATAACTCATTAGAGGGGTAACTTTTAAATTTAGCCTTTATTAAAGGTTAAAGCGTCTTTTTAATTGTCACCTCTATTAGCAATCGATAATGTGTGTGTAGAATGTGCATTAAAATACTCACCTATTTCAGTCTTCTGCCGTTTCCAGCACTGCTCTGGTCCTTCCCTTTATCATTTGACTGCAACTCTGACTTGCCGTTTTTCACAGCGAGACCGTTAGTTCTTTTCGTAATGTAATGTTATGTGAACATCAGTCTGAGTCTCATAAACATACGTTGAGAAACTGACTTCCATGTGTCCGTGTGACACGTAACCGGCACCTGGGAGGAGCAGTACAGATGTGCTGATCTCAGGCGCCGACTGCTGAAGGCTTTTCTCATCATTGTCTCCTGCTCATGCTGAGATCAGCACGACCAGGAGACAGTGATGAGAGTTGTATTCAGCAGCAACTGTGTAACTTCTGTGAGAATAAAGAATTAAATGAAAAAAAAAAATGGCATGAGCTCCCCCAGCAATCTTTGTAATCAGCAGAGGGAAAGCCCAGGGCTGGGGGCTGATGTTAATAATCTGGGACAAAGGACAATAGCCCATAAGGTTCCCAGGCTATTAATAACAGCTCACAGCTGTTTGCTTAGCCATTCCTGGTGAATTTACGGGTGACCCCAGAATAAAATGACGTAGGCTCCCCCCTGTAAATTCAAGCCAGCAAAGGCTAAACAGACAGCTGTGGGTTGATAATAATTGCCTTAGAAGAGGTTACAGATATTATTTCCCTCCCTTCCCTCCCCCCCAGGCTACCCACATCAGCCGCCCCAGAAATGGCGCATCCATAAGATGCGCCAAATCTGGCACTTAGCCTTGCTCTTCCCACTTGCCCTGTGGCGATGGCAAGTGGGGAAATACGGTTGGGGTTGATATATCAAGCCGAGGGGTGGATAGTGGAGAGGTGTCTATAAGACACCCCCATTACTAACCACATAGTAAGTGTAAATAAACACACAGCAAAAGTTTATTTAAAAATGAAAAACAGTTATGCCCACCTTTACTCCTAAAATCCATTGAAGCCTTTGTCACGTGTAAAAAATAATAGCTATATCCGTCACCTGTCCCAACATAAAGGTAATCCTCTGCTACCCATGTTGCCTGTAAAAAAAAAAACAAAAATTACAAACAACCATATCTCTCACCTGTCCAAAGTGAAGATTAGCCATACTGTCCAACGCCGTATTCCATCTGTGTGAAATCTGCTTTCCAACCTGAACGTTGCCATGATGCGACTGTCCAGGCTGAAAATGATAAAACTTTGAGGTGTGATGAAGCTGGAACGATGAAGGCAGCAGAGTGCAGGGGTAAATGCCTGGGGACAAAGTCTCTTTTAGGGTACCGTTAAACTTAGCGATGCACCAGCGATCCCGACAATGATATGACCCGGTCAGGATCGCTGGTGCATCGCTAAGTGGCCGCTAGCGAGCTGCCAAACAGGCAGATCTCACCAGCGACATAGCAGCGGTCGGCGGTCGCTACTTACCTGTCAGACAAGGCGATGAAGACGTCCGCCCGTGTCCACGTGTCGCTCGTCGCCACAGCAGGAAGCCCAGCAGGAAGCAGACGACGAGAAATGGCCCAGGACGTTCTCGCGCGATCAGCGATAACCAGCGGGGGAGCCGGTCGGAGGTAAGTATCATATGTAGCGATATCGCTAGCTGTCACGTGGACCCGTCCTGTGTGACGCGACCAGCAGGCCGGTAACTGAAACAACAAGACACGGCACGTGAAACTGTCCTGTGTGACACGGCCCACAGGCCGGTAACTAAAACAACAAGACACGGGGAAAGGGGAAACAGTTACAACGGTGGGCCCTGCGATAGTGAACGGGGACGTGGAGACCTCCTGCACTCCCCTGAGTTAGGGTCCCTCACACTCCTAACGTTCCCTAGGCTGGTTCCGCAGCGGGCGAGCGATCAGGATACCTGTCACCCTAGCACACCCTACACCTATCCCTTGCTAGGGAGCTGGGAGATGCAGGCACTGGCCCCACCGCTGTACTAATACACACCAGGGAAAAATACAGACAGGGAAACACCACTTAGCTTTGCTCTGTTGCTCTTGCTCCCAGCAATAGAGTCCACCACCAGAATGCAGCTTTCCTCCTGAATAGCTGCCACTAAGCTCTGTCAGAGCTGCAAGGAAATCCCCTCTGACTCCTTCCACAACAGGGCTCTGACTGAGCTGCCAGGACCTCTCTCTAGATCCTTCCTCCCACAAGGATGGTTGAAATGAACACTATCACCAACAGTGATTGCAACACCTGACAATCTTATAGCAGAGCCAGAGCAATCACACCTGCTTTATAATCATGTGCAATAACGCTCACCACCACCGGGGGCAAACTAGAACAAAAGACACCACTGTGTAATAATCCTAATGGCCACCAGGGGCAAAACCAAACTTAAGCGCACAGCTTAAGGAAAAAAAAAAAAAGGTTACCTGTGCTTTTTATCTGTCATGATCCAGCATGGATCATGACACTAGCAATATCGCTGCTGCGTCACAAAACCAGTGCCGTTATAGCGATATTGCTAGTGATATCGCTATGTGTAACGGGCCCTTTACATGTCCCAGGTTTTCATAATTTTGCCCCTATGCAGAGCCCTTTGCTTAATCGCAGAGGCCCCCTGCTTGCATCCACGGAGTAACTGTTTTACAGTGGAGTGGGTTGACACTAGAATTTTCAGCAAGACAGATCAGTATCAGAGAGACAATGAAAGAATCAATAAGCAAAGACATGGTCAGGAAGATAGCTGGGGTAAAGCCGATAAGGTACAAGAGGTGTCAAATATTTCATGGTCAAATCTAAAAAGGCACCCGAAAGGTACATGAGCAGAGTTTGGGGATTTAGAGCATAGTCAGAATACAGAAGATCAATCATTAATAAATGTAGCAGGGTGCAGTGTTCTGCTATTAGCTACGGAGCCATGTCCTACCATTTATCCAAGGCTGGATAATTTATCCAATGACTGTAATTTGTCAGGATTTAAACACAATAACATGCATTAACACATGGGTGTCAATCACACTACCCAGCAGGAGGAGGTTTTACAAACAGCAGTGTCATGGTCCAGTCCGGAGTTTATTTTCTGCTGTCTTCACTCTGGACTGGTGATGCGGGGGTTAATCTCAGCTTCGTTGTGGAGCTAGCTGGGCTATTTCAGTCTCTCGCAGCCTGCTGACCAGTGTTAGTGATAGCTCAAGCTTACAGTTTAGAGCCTCTGACCCTTCTACCTTGGTGATCCTCCTTCCTTTGACTTGTATCCACGTGTATGACCCGGACTGATCTCTGACCCCATCTCTTGGTATTCGTCCATGCTGCTACGTTCCTTCTCTGGCATTTCATTCCCCGGCTTGTACCCCGACGACGTATTTCGCCTCACGTTTTTGGACCCCGTGCACATGTTTGGCTTTCTGACCCTCGGCTTCGTATTTTGACTACGTGTACTGCTGCTGCTTCTGGTACGTCTGCTCCTGACTCTGTTCGTCTGACCATTCTCTCTCGTTCCCTGTGACACCTGTGCTGTTGCTCAGTGTTGCTACTCTTAGTGTGTAACCTCTCTTCCCTCACCAGATCCCCCAGTAGAGGTTTCACTACAAGCAGGCTATGGGGACTTGTCTGTGCAGTAGAACGATCTCTTTCCTAGCTGAATGACAAAACTATGTCGTAAACAACTTTTCGGGATATCACAAAGCGTCAATAAGAAAGGAGCTAACTAGTAATGGGCGAACCCCCTGATGGTCAGGATCGACGGGTTTGCCCGAGTTTTTTTGTAAAGTTCAAGCTCGGGGCTGGAGATGATGCGAACTTGCATCCGAACCCCGAGCTTGTACTTTACAGATATGGGGGGGCTGTAAAACAAAGCATAAAATTAATAATTAACATTATAATTATACTTACCGGTCCAACGACTCGTCCTCCTGTCCTGCTGTCTCCTGGCCGCATCTACTTGTGGGGCCGCTCATTAACTTTCGGGTTATTCACTCCACTGCTCGGCGCTCGTCAATTTTCGGCTCGCGTCGGCAGTGTTCGTGAGGTGACATCAGGGTTCACCCCCAGTTCATAGCCCGAGCCATGAACTCGGGTGAACCCTGACATCACCGCACGAACACTGCCGGAAAAAGCCGAAGACTGCCGAGTGCAGTGACTACCGCTGGAAGTTAATGAGCGGCCCCGAAGCAGATGTTGCCGGGAGACAGCGGGATGGGAGGACATATCGCTGGATAGGTAAGTATAATTATAATTTTTATTATTAATTTTATGCTTTTACAGGCCCTGGACCCGAACTGTAACACGGGTTTCCCATGGAAACCCGTGTTCGAGACCTTTGAAGTTCGGGTTCGCCTATCCCTAGATCTAGCTCAATATATTTTCTGTTCTTTATTGTCTGCTGGATAGAGCATACAGAGTGTACTGGAGTGCTGATGCTTGATCGTTATCATTATGTATTTGTTTTTTCAGACCAAGCAAACTTATCACTGAACCACAACGCAGTGACCAGAAATCTGTGAAAATGGATTTTGTGGGACGTTCACAACAGAAGAAAAGCAAGTTATTTTTACATGCAAGTCCAAAACGTAGAGAAGATGATTTACGTACTGCTTCAGAAATGGAAAGACTAAATGTGAAGAACAGCGAAACGAGTCCATCTGACGAGAGTGAAGTAAAGAGGGGCTATTCTTTTGCTGGCATTTGTTCACCAGCCTCATCTATTACAGACACATATAACTTTACTTTGGATTCCAAAGATCAACCTCCGTCAGATACAAAATCTGTTAATAGATCCCCAGAATCTATTAATTCTATTGGATCAGATAAAGGCAGCAAAGAATCTGACATTCAAGATGAGAGAGTAAGTGATGAGTTCCCCAAAGAGAAAAATTCTTCCTTAGATGACAATATAAGTACCTTTAGCATGTGCTCCATGGATATTAGCATGTCAGATGAACAGGAAAGCACAAAGCAACAAAATTCTTCTGCTGGAGGAGAAAAACTACAGAATGACTCAGCTACTGGGACCAAACCTCTTCAGAAGGATAAATCTACCCTCTGGAATAATCAGTCAGTCTCAAGATCCATTGTCCAGTATCCAGGTTTACCTGTTTCTGCCAGTCCTTGGCAATATCCCATATATAACTGGTACCAACATGACAGTAATACTCAAGGATATGCAAATGTTTTTTACAGTACACAGTCAACTAATCCATATAATCAGCCATCTGCATTTCCAGTCTCAAATTCCTATCTTACAAACCAACCTTACACTGGTTTTAGTGGACAGATACAAACGCCTATGTATTCAGTTGCTGACCCTTTTGGTACCAATATGCCATACCATTACACAAATGCATCCTCTTCCAATCAGAATCCGGTGCAAAGTCCATACTCTTACAGATCTGCAAATACTGGCTGGCCATGGGGTAAGTAAATATGGACTTAAGAAGGAGTTTATGATAAAGAAAAACCTTTCTCATATACCGTACATTACTCACAAGAAGTTAGGGATATTTGGCTTTCACGCAAAATTTCAGGATGAACCTAAAATGCACTCTAACCTTTTCAGGTGATCTTAATGTGACCTTCTCTGAACTTTTGATTGTCTAGCTGTTCAGTGTTTGAGCACTTTTTGCATAATTTGTTCTCTAACAAGGAGCTTAATGGCAAAATTCACAACAGGTGTTTGGTTCATGAATTGCCCAATAAATTTAGGATTCTCAATTAGAATTTGTATTTAAACAGTCCTCCTCATCATGCTGTTCACATCTTGACATCATAAGACCAAGACGACACCTACCAATTGATCAACAGTACCTGAGTAGTAAATTCTCAGAAAGAAGTGGCCACTGAGCTTAAAGTGTCATATAGTGTCATCAGCAGTTTGCAACAGTGATATAGAGACTGGAAGGATCACAGAAAAGTGGACGTCCTTTGACCACATCCCATAATGAAAACTGCTTCATTATGAATAATGCCCTTTGGAACCGGATGATGAATGCCACTGAACTCCAGGTACATTTAAGGGAGGTGAGAGTCACTCAAGTGTCATTTCGGACCATTCAAGACCATTTACATCAGCGTGGTCCGCGTGCTAGATGACTTGCAGGGGTATCTGACCACACCACCAGGCACAGGCGTCATAGTCTTGGAAAGGCCATGGAGAATCCACACTGGACGAGAGACCAGTGGGCCTCAATGCTGCTTACTGATGAAAGTCGATTCACGCCGAGCAGAAATGATAGCCACCAGCGATGTTGGGAGACGTCAAGGAGAGTGCTATGCATCAGCCACTGTTACCAGACGAGTCTTTGGTGGTGGTGTAGCAGTGTGGGCTGGTGTGTCTAGTCAATACAGAACTGCCCTACACTTTTTGAATGGTACAATGACAAGCCCCTATTACTTTAATAACATTATTAATCCTGTCATGGTGCCTCTGTACGAACAACACAGGCCTAATTTCAGCTTCATGGATGACAGTGCTCCAGCTCATCAAGGTCCCATCATTAGGGAATGGCTGATTGAGTCTAGGGTACCTCAAATGGAGTATTCAGCACTTTCTCCAGACCTGAATCCCATAGAAAACCTATAGGATCATCTGAGTCACCGTGTAGAAGCTAGTAACTTTATAAACAAGAATATAAGTGGCATGAGGGCCGCCCTTCAAGAAGAGTAGCATGCCATGCCTCACCAGACAATAACTCGACTTGTAAATAGCATGAGACGTCATTGTCAAGCTGTAATTGATGCTCAAGACCTCTTGACAGGTAATTGAGACATTGACATTTTTTGTTGGGGTATACATTGGCTTTTGTTTCAATAAATTGTTTGAGATGAGGAATTCACCATTGCATGTTTCTATTTAAATTCCATACTTTCATAATAAAATGTCACTGTTGCGTGAACTTTTACGTTTTCCATAAATTACACAGAAAGCCAAATATTCCTAACTTTTTGTGAGTAGTGTATAATTAGGGAAAATGAAAGCAAAACCTGACTAATTATGATATGATTTTCAACTTTTACCTCTTAAAGATTGCAATTATTTCCTTTTTATGCTTTTGTTTTTTCCTCCCCTTTCTCCAAAATTTTGTCCGTCAACTTAACCGTATGAAAACTTGTTTTTGAAGGACAAGTTGTAATTTTGAATGATGCCATTTATTTTAACATTCAGTGCACAGAAAAAAATGGAAAATAAAATTCCAAGTGCTGAGAGCGTTTTTTTTATTTTTAAAGGCGGAAGAGAGGCGTGATTCGAATGTTTATATTATTTACATTTGTTTTATATTTATGAAAACTTATTTATTTGTTACTTTTATTAATCCCCTTAAGGGACTTGATCCTGCAATCGTTTAATTGTTTGTTCTAAATACTTCCATATTAAACTCAGCTTGTGGCTGAGCTTCACAGGATTACCAAGATAGCATCAACCGGAGCCTTCATCAAGCTTCTGATTTGTCTGACAAGCCATCATGGGGCAGATGAGAGCCAGTGTGCATATGCTTTCCACTAAAGGCCCCGTCACACATAGCGATCGTGCTAGCGACATCGCTGCTGAGTCACAATTTTTGTGACACAACAGCGATCTCTCCAGCGAGATCTCTGTGTGACAGCGATCAGCGACCGGCCCCCCTGCCGGTATCGCTGATCGCTGCAGGAAAGGCCAGGACTTTTTTTTGGTCGCTGGTCTCCCACTGGCCACCACGCATCGCTGTGTGTGACAGGCGGGAGACCAGCGATCTGCTGGTAACTAATGTACACATCGGGTATCCGAGGGACGCGCGTCCCTTAGATACCCGATGTGTACGTTAGTTACCAGCACACTGATGCAGGGAGCTGGTAACTAACGTACACATCGGGTATCTAGGGACGCACGTCCCTTAGATACCCGATGTGTACGCTAGTTACCAGCTTCCTGCATCAGCGCGCTGGTTACTAATGTGCACAGCGACGCCACGCGCTCGGCGTTGCTGTGCTGATCGCTGGTGAAGCTGTCTGTTTGACAGCTCACCAGTGATCACATAGTGATTCACCAGCGATCCTGACACATTGATATCGTCAGGATCGCTGGGGAGTCGCTATGTGTGACTCCAGCCTTAGACACCCCTGTCATAGATTGACAGTGACTTTAAGTGGTTAACAGCAGCTATTGGAGCTCAGCTCTGGCCACTGCTGTAATAAAGCTGACATCTGCTGCTTCTGGAGAGAACTAAGGTCTTGAAACCTCTCCACATACAGGAATTCCTGCAATCACGTACATGTATGAGATTTTGTGTTAACGGGTACATTTGGGGAGAAGAAAGGCAAATAAAACTGACATAAAAAATTCCTCTCACAATGAAATCTCCTTATGGTTTTGACTTATTCTATTTTTTTTTTAAATAATAATTTTAGTATTTTCATTGTTTTGCAGCTACTTGGCAATAATATAAAGAAGACACGACAGGAAAACACTCAGGGGATGCCATATCTGTGTTTTCAGTTGAAAAAACCTTTCAGTTAACTACTTGCAGGAGAACGTTTTTGTAGACGGTGGCACATTTTTTTTTACCGTAGCAGATTTTTGTTGTATGTGTTTGCAGTTAATGTTAAAATGTCTGCATTTGATGTCTCCAGTATTTTCTTTTTTACAAGCAAAGTACTTATTTTTATATTTTCTAATGTTTTATACCGGAGTTTTCCTCAGGGCACGCTTATAAAGTGGCCGGAACTATTTTATATATGTGTTTCTAATGAGTCGCAGTATTTTTTTTTTCTAATTGTTACTCTAAGAGATCTCAAAGATTTCATGGTTTGGAAATGATTGTTATGCCTTTACTGTCTTTTTATAAAAAACTGAATGAACGCTTGTCAGCTCTTCTCAGGTGAAATATTAGCAAGGTCTTATCGTCTATTCGGTCATTATTCTAGGTCATAAGCCCAGATCTCTGAACTGAACAGTAAGAAAAATTAGCTGGTCTAAGAAGAATATCCATCTTTCCTACTTAAACACATTCTTCATTGCTACTTAATGTTTTATATTTTAAAGCCATTGTATGATTTTATAGAAGGAACTGATTGTAATTAGCATCATAGGTATCATCAGATTTTAAGGACAGTGGCCAATCATTTAGCACTATTTTATAGGCATACATCCTCTCCCCAGCAACCTGTATACATTTGACGTGACGTTATTTGTTCCTTTTAAATGTATTACTTTCTTCACTGATGCCTTTTCCATAGTTTGTAGGTAGTGTTAGTGCTGGTTTTGTACTTTTACAAAATATTTTAAGACAGACTGAAATGTCAAGTTTGTTCTGTCAAAATTAGTAGTGTTTCAAAATAGATAAAAAAACAACATAAGGACTACAATCTAGAGCTGCTGTTATAAAGACAGTAAAATGTGATAACTATTAGCAGGTCATCTTTAGTATGTAGGTTTGATGAATCGGTGAGTGGTTGTATTGTGTGTAGTGTTATTACTATTGTGAAGTTTATTAAAATGTTTACCTTCTGATTCAGTATTTATTTTTCTTAATTTACAAAATGCTTGGTTTCTTTGAAGGTTTTGTCTGCTATCTTTACACACTTCTTTCTTAACCCCTTCCCAACATGCGCCATATATGTACAGTGCTGTGAGATTGCGCAAGCTCACGCCAAGCACCGGCGCAATCAAATGTGGGTGTCAACTCAGTTAGCTGATGCCCTGCCAACACTGATCGCAGGCGTTTAGCCCCTCTGATGCCGCAGTCAATAGTGACAGCTACAACGATGTGCATCGCAGAGGGAGGGATCTCCCTCTGCTCCCATCAGCACAATGCATTTGACATTACATTGTGCCGATGGTCTCCATGGTGACCCCAGGATGAAAGATGGCTGCAGGGTCCCCAGGGACGGTGGCCTGTAAGCTCCTGCTGAGCGCAGGTGCTAACATACCTTCTCCCTGACTGCAAGATGCTGATCTGATGTCCTGCATTTTAAAAGCATGTCAGAGTATTAGATCAGCGATCAGGGCAGGAGACGTTGATGTCCCATACTGGGACAAGGTAAAAATGTATAGGCATGTCCAAGGTTACCTCCCCCTGTTTGATGCGGGTTCCGGCGACGAGTCTGAAACTTTTCCACCATCCACCTGTGGCTGTTAACATCTTAATTGCCGCTGTCAATCTCTGACAGCGACATTTAACATACCCGCGCCGGAAGAATGTCACAAACCCCGCCAATTGACTTCTAGTCTCCCATGGAGACTATTGAAGCCAGTAAAAAGTAAAGTGAAAAAAAAGTGTTAAAATTATTTAAAAAATATAAAAGTTTAAATCACGCCCCAATCAAAATAAAAAAAACATATAAAACTTTCAGTATCGCCCTGTCAATATATGAAAATAATTGATCCAATCGGTAAATGGCAAAATGAGAGAAAAGATCAAGACGCCAAAATTGCGGTTTTTTTTGGTCACCACAACATTTCATTAAAATGCAATAACGGTTAATCAAAACGTCGTATCTACCCCAAAGTGGTATCACTCACCCAAAAAATAAGCTCTCACCCAGCCCCAGATCATGAAAAATGGAGATGCTACAGGTCTTGGACAATGGCAACATTTATTTTTTTTTACAAACTTTGGGGTTTTTTTTCAACAGTTAAATAAAAAAAGAACCTACGGTATATATTTTTGGTGTCTACAGACTCATAATGACCTGGAGAATCATAATGACAGGTCAGTTTTAGTATTTTGTGAAATTGGTAAAAAATAAATATATAAAATAATTGCACTTGTTTTGCAATTTCACTTCACTTTGAATTTTTTTCTTCTCCACCCAATGGTGTAAGGTTCTTTGGCACCTGTGGTGTGAAAGTGATCACTACTCCCTTAGATGAAATCATTGAGAGGTATAGTTTAAAAAATGAGGTAAATTATCGGGTATTCTGCTGTTCTGGCACCTCAGTGGCTCTGCCAATGTGACATAGGACCCTCAAATCATTCCAACAAAATGTGCCCTACTATATGGCGCGCCTTAACTTTGGAGCTTTGCACTGTGCCTCTAAAGTACTTTTTGACCACATATGAGGTGTTGGCTCATTCAGGAGAAATTTCATAACATTTTTTGTGTTCCATTTTCTCTTATCCCTTTTTAAAATTGAAAACTTGAGGCCAAAGTAACATTTAATGGCAAAAAAGGTAATTTTCCATTGACTCAGCCCAGTTTTATACTCCTGAGGGTAAAACTGCTCACTGCACTGCTAAGATATGTAGATTCCAAAATGGGGTCACTTGTGGGGGTTCTCATTTTTTGGCATGTCAGGGACATTCACAATCTTTTCCAGCCAAAATTACTCTCCAGAATTCACTTGGCTGTCCTTCCCTTCCAAGCCGTGCTGTGTGCCCAAGCAGTAGTTTTCCACCATATATGGGGCATCTATATACTCAGTCAGAACTAATTGGACAACAATTTGTACGTTGTTCATTTTCTCCTGTTTCCCTTGTGAAAATGAAAAATATTTTTTCATTTTTCTGACTCAACGAAATAAAATTCTGTAAATCACCTGTGGATTGAGGGAGCTCTACAAATACGGCATGGTGTCCGCTATCTACTTCAGCCAATTTTGGGTTCCAAAAGTCAATTTGCACTCCTCTTCTTAGCCCTGCCATGTGCTCAAAGAGTAGTTTTCCACCACATATAGGGTATCGGCGTATTCATAAGTAGCTGCATAACAAATTTTGGTTTCCATTTTCTCCTAATACTCTTTGTTAAGAATGTAAAGAATTGATAAACATATACAAATTGAGCACATAATAGAACATATATAAATCAAAATGGCGATTGTGTGCTCAGTCACACCTGTTGTTAAATTAGAAGACTTCTGTGGACTTTGACATATTTGCTCCAACATGTCCTGCTTTTTGCTAATAAATATTAAAATATTGATAGTTTTTGCATCACCACATATTGAGAGCTATAATTTTTCCGTATTTTGACCCACCGGGTCATGTGAGGTCTTATTTTTTGCGGGACGAGTTGACGTTTTTATTGGTACCATTTTCGGGCACGTGAAATTTTTTGATCGCTTTTTATTCCGATTTTTTGGACGCAGAATGAAGAAAAACCAGCGTTTCATGAATTTCTTTTGGGGGGGTGCGTTTACACCATTCCGCGTGCGGTAAAAATGATAAAGCGGTTTTATTCTTCGGGTCAGTACGGTTACAGCGATACCTCATCTAGGTCGTTTTTGTCGGTTTTATGCAATGAAAACTATTTTATATAAAAAATAATTATTTTTGCATCGCTTTATTCTGCGAGCTATAACTTTTTTATTTTTTCGCTGATGATGCTGTGTGGCAGCTCGTTTTTTGCGGGACAAGATGACGTTTTCAGCGGTACCATGGATATTTATATGCGTCTTTTTGATCGCGCGTTATTACACTTTTTGTTTGGCAGTATGATAATAAATCATTATTTTTTGCTTCATTTTTTATTTTTATTTTTTAAGGGGTTCGCTAAAGAGGTTAACTAATAGGACAGTTTTATAGGGCGGGTCGTTACGGACGCGGTGATACCTAATATGTGTACTTTTATTGGGTTTTTTTTTATTATTTCCAAAAAATGGATTTATTGGGGGAATATTTTTTTTTTTTCTAATTTATTTGGCGATTTTTTTTAAATTATTTTTACACTTTTTTTTTTTTTTTTTTTTACTTTATTAAATAGTCCCAGGTGGGACATCACTGTCCTGTGACAGATCGCTGATCTGTCACATCACAGATCACTGTGACAGATCAGCGATCTGACACAGGCACTGCAGAAGGCTTCCTCATGCCTGCGCTTTGCAGGCACTGAGGAAGCCAGCTTCCTCAGGCCCCCGTCGCCATCTTGGATTCGTGACCGCCCCTGACACATTGTGCCGGGTGTCAGCTGTGATAATCAGCTGACACCCGGCCGCGATCAGCGGCGCTCACCACGTGGGCGCCGCTGATCGCGCCCGACGTACTATCCCGTCCATGGGCATAGGGGCCCAGGTCCCATGGACGGGATATACCGTCTGATGTCAGGAAGGGGTTAAAGATGCCCTTAATCTGGTTGACTGAGACAATGTCTTCAGAAATAAAAATACAGATAATAAATGGGAAATGTTTAAAAACATCCTAAATAGGCACTGAAAGCGGTTTATACCTTGTGGGAATAAAAGGACAAGAAATACAAAAAACCCAATGTGGCTAAACAAAGAAGTAAGAGGGGCAATTAACAGTAAAAGGAAAGCATTTAAACTACTAAAGTAGAATGGCACCGTTGAAGCTCTAAAAAACTATAGGGAGAAAAATACTTTATCTAAAAAACTAATTAAAGCTGCCAAAAAGGAAACAGAGAAGCACATTGCTAAGGAGAGTAAAACTATTCCCAAACTGTTCTTCATCTATATCAATAGTAAAAGAATCATAAGTGAAAGTGTAGGCCCCTTAAAAAATTCTAAAGAATGGTTATAGATGACAAAGAAAAAGCTAATATATTAAACATCTCCACGGTATTCACGGTGGAAAATGAAATGCTAGGGGAAATGCCGAGAGACATCTGACGTACTATCCCATCCACGGTACCCGAGCCCGTATTACCTGGGACGGGATAGTACATCATCGCGATCAGCGGCGCCTCCAGGGGGAGCGCCGCTGATCGCGGCCGGGTGTCAGCTGATTATCAGCTGACACCCGGCACATTAACTCCTGGCACACTGCGATCAAACATGATCGCAGTGTACCGGGGGCATAGGGAAGAAACGCACAGGGGGTTTCCCTGCAACTCTCGGAGCGACGCGATGTGCTGCGTCACTCCGAGGCTCTACTCCCTGCAGGCCCCCGGATCCAATATGGTCATGGGGTCCTGCAGTGAGGCAGCTTCCTCAGTGCCTGCTGAGAGCAGGCACTGAGGAAGTCTACAGCGCCTGTCAGATCGCTAATCTGACACAGGGCTCTGCAAAGTGTCAGATCAGCGATCTAACATTTTATAGTAAGTATAGTAGTATTTTATAGTATAGTAGTAGATGTGTGGTGAGCACTTTGAACTCCTAAGTGCTTCACAAAAGTTTATAATGCCCGGGCGTGAAGATAATCTAAATAATAATAATCTTTATTTTTATATAGCACTAGCATATTCCGCAGCGCTTTACAGTTTGCACACATTATCATCACTGTCCTCAATGGGGCTCACAATCTAAATTCCCTATCAGTATGTCTTTGGAATGTGGGAGGAAACCGGAGTGCCCGGTGGAAACCCACGCAAACACGGGAAGAACATACAAACTCCTTGCAGATGTTGTCCTTGGTGGGATTCGAACCCAGGACCCCAGTGCTGCAAGGCTGCAGCGCTAACCACTGAGCCACCGTGCTGCGCTAAGATAAAAAAAAATAATATTTTTTCTACAAACATGATCTTTTAGTCCCCAGTTTTTTTTATTTTCCCAAGGGTAACAGGAGAAATTGGACCCCAAAAGTTGTCCAATTTGTCCTGAGTACGCTGATACCCCATATCCCCATATGTGGGAGAAAACTACTGTATGGGCACACGTCGGGGCTCGGAAGGGTAATGATGTTTTGGAATACAGACTTTGATGGGATGGTCTGCAGGTGTCATGTTGCCTTTGGAGAGCCCCTGATGTGCCTAAACTGTGGAAACCCCCCACAAGTACTCCATTTTGGAAACTAGACCTCCCAAGGAACTTACCTAGATGTGTTTGGGAGCACATTGAACCCCCAAGTGCTACACAGAAGTTTATAACGTAGAGCCATAAAAAAAAAAAATTCATATTTTTTTCCACAAAAAATGATATTTTTGACCTCAATTTTTTATTTTCCCAAGGGTAACAGGAGAAATTGGACCCCAAAGGTTGTGCAATTTGTCCTGAGTAGGCTGATACCCCATATGTGTGTGTAAACCACTGTTTGGGCGCATGGCAGAGCTTGGAATGGAAGGAGCACCGTTTCACTTTTTCAACGCAGAATTGGCTGGAATTGAGATCAGACGCCATGTTGCGTTTGGAGAGCACCTGATGTGCCCAAAGAGTGGAAACCCCCCAATTCTAACTCCAACCCTAACCCCAACACACCCCTAACCCTAATCTCAGCCCTAACCCTAATGGGGTGATAATGGGGGGTTTGATTTACTATTTATAGCGGTTTTTATGTTTTGCAGCTGTTGCACGCTAAAAGACGCTTTTTATTGTAAAAATAGTTTTGCATCACCACATTTTGAGAGCTGTAATTTTTCCATATTTTGACCCACCGGGTCATGTGAGGTCTTATTTTTTGCGGGACGAGTTGACGTTTTTATTGGTACCATTTTCGGGCACATGACATTTTTTGATCGCTTTTTATTCCGATTTTTGGGACGCAGAGTGAGCAAAAAACAGCATTTCATGAATTTCTTTTGGGGGGGGCGTTTACACCATTCCGCGTGTGGTAAAATTGATAAAGGAGTTTTATTCTTCGGGTCAGTCCGTTTACAGCGATACCTCATTTATGTTTTTTTTATGTTTTGGCACTTTTATGCAAAAACAATTTTATATAAAAAAATTATTTTTCCATCGCTTTATTCTGTGAGCTATAACTTATTTTTTTGCCGATGATGCTGTATGGTGGCTCATTTTTTGCGGGACAAGATGACGTTTTTCGCGGTACCATGTTTATTCATATGTCTTTTTGATCGCACATTATTGCACTTTTTGCTCGGCGGTATGATGATAAAGCTTTGTTTTTGCTTCGTTTTTTTTTTAAGGGGTTCACTAAAGAGGTTAACTAGTGGGACAGTTTTATAGGGTGAGTCGTTACGGACACGGCGATACTAAATATGGGTACTTTTATTTTTTTATTTACAAAAAAATTTGTTAGGGAATATTTTTTTTTAAGTTTATTTGGGAATATTTTATAAATTATGTTTACCCATAATTTTTTTTTTTTTACTTTATAGTAATGTCCATATTGGATCCGGGGGCCTGCAGGGAGGAGAACATCGGAGCGACGCAGCACATTGCTTCGCTCCGAGGGTCACAGGGAAGCACGCAGGGAGCCCCCTCCCTGCGCGTTTCTTCCCTATGCCCCCGTTACACTGCGATCATGTTTGATCGCAGTGTACCAGGGGTTAATGTGCCGGGGCGGTCCGTGACTGGGAGTGCTGCTCATCACTTAGACGTACTATCCCGTCCCCGGTCAGGTCATACGGGCCCGGGTACCATGGATGGGATAATACGTCTGATGTCAGAAAGGGGTTAAAGCAATTTGAGAAAAAATGAAAATTTTACTTTTTTCCACATAAGTATTGCTTTAGCCTAAAATTTAACATTTTCAAAAGGGTAACAGGAGAAAATTGACCATACAAGTTGTTGAGCAATTTCTCCTGAGAACACCAATGTGGTGGAAAACTACTGTTTGGGCATACGGCATGGCTTAAGTGCACCATTTGACTTTTGCAGGGCAATATTGGCAGGAATAGTTAGTGGACACTAAGTCACTTTTGCACAGCCCCTTATGTGCCTAAGTAGTGGAAACCTCCCACAAGTAATTTTGGAAACTGCACTGCTAAAGTAACTTAACCAGAGGTGTGGTGAGCACCTTAAACACACAATTTTATAATGTTGAGCTGTGAAAATGAAAAAAAACAAAAAATCATTCTTCCTGCAAAAATGTTGTCTTAGCCTCAAAGTTTTCCTTTTCACAAGAGTAGCAGAAGAAATGGACCTTAACATGTGTTGTGCAATATATTCTGAGTACGCTGATATCCCATATGTGATGGAAAACTACTGTTTGGGCACACAGCAAGGTTCGGAAGGAAAGCAGCTCCAATTAAATTCTGTAGCGCAATTTTGGATGGAATAGATTGCGGATGCCATGTCACATTTGAAGAGCCCCTGACATGCCAAAACAGCAGAAACCTCAACAAGTGACCCCATTTTGGAAACTGATCATCTTGAGGTATTCATCTAAGGTTGTGGTGAGCATTTTTAACCCTCAGACGATTCGCAGAACTGAAATAATGAGAAAAAATTACAATTTTTTTCACTAAAATGTTGCTTTGGCTCCAAGTTTTTAATTTGCTACTCAATTTCTACAGAGTATGCCAATATTCCACATATGATCGAAAACTACCTTTGAGGCACAGGGAAGGAGCACAATATTGGAATTCAGATTTTGCTGGAATGGTTTGACGGAGCCATGTCACATTGACAGAGCCCCTGAGGTGCTAATACATCAGAACCCCTCCATAATTGACCCCATTTAACAAACTACACCTCTCTTGAATTCAACTAGGGGTGCAGTGAGCATACTGACACCACATGTGCCTCACAGAATTTTATACTATTGGGCAAGGGTGAAAAAATAATTACATATTTACCACTAGTATGTTATTCTAGCCCCACGTTTTTAATTTTTATTAAGGCTATCAAGATAAAATGGACCTCACAGTTTGTTATACAATTTCTCCTGAGTGCGCCAATACCCTACATAAAATCGGGAAATATTTTTCAGTCACAGTGCAAAGTTCAGAAGGGAAGGAGTACCATATTATAGTGCAGATTTTAGTGTTATGGTTTGCGTGTGCAATGACCCACTGGGAGCGCTCCTAAGGTTTCAGAACAACAGAACCCCCCATAAGTGATCTTACATTATAAACTACACCTTACAATGAATTCATCTAGGGGTGCAGTGAGCATATTGACCCCACAGTTTGGTCACAGAATTTTTTTAGCACTGGGCAGTGAAGAAAATATAATTACATTTTTACATACCATGGAAGAAAAAAAGGACAAAGGCACAGCTGTATGACCTCAGGTTAATGAAGCTGCACACACATCAGGGAACACAGGTGCGACTTCCAAGAAAAATAGTCTGTATATTCATAGAGAAGAAAGTGGATCGGCACAATCCGTCCTGTGCAAAAACGACGATCATTTCGCACTTACATTGCACTTCAACAAGTCATGACCTGTTGAAGCACAGTGTAAGCGCGAAACGATCGTCGTCTGTACTTGCTCCATGGTTTTATCTGCCTGCTGTTGGTAACTTGATGCCATAATAAAGGATATTTTTGCACAGGACAGATTGTGCCTATCCACTATCTTTATGAATAATTACATTTATACCATAAACATTTTGTTTTAGCCCCAGATTTTACATTTTCACATGGGAAAGTGGATAAAAATGGTACCCTATACACACAGCCAGGAAATATGCACAGAGCAGAGAGGAGACAAGAGGCACAGAACATGGAGCTGGCAGCAGACAGAAATCACAGCATGGCCTAGAGCAGTGAGAAAGTTGGTGAGTGTGGGGGATGGGAGGCCATGCAGCGATGCCAGCAGGGTTGTTACACATACTATTGGATTAATAATGGATAGGTGTCATATTGACACCTCCATTATTAACCAGGCTTAATGTCACCTTACAATACAAAGGTGACATTATCCCCTTATTACCCCATATGCCACCTCTACATGGCAGTGGGAAGAGAGAGGCTAAGTGCTGGAATTGGCACATTTACAGATGCGCCTTTTCTGTGGTGGCTGGAGGTAGATGTTTTTAGCCAGGGGGGCAATAACCATGGTCCCTCTAGGTTATTAATATCTGCCCACAGTCACTGGCTTTGCCTCTCTGGCGCAGAAAATTGAGCGGGAGCCCACACCAGTTTCCCCGTGAATACATTCTTTTAGTAAATACCTACAGGTCCCAAACTTTACACACATATACTACTAACACAATTAGTCACTGACATATAAATCTAATTGTTCTTCAATGGTTTACGGATGCTTAGATGGAAGGAAATCGCATCGTTGCATTGCACACGGATGACATACAGATCACTGTTCAGGGAACATTTCTGCGATTCTCGGCCATGAAAAACGGACCGATTTATTATACGTTATGTGTGACACCGGCCTTACTTTTTTACTTAGTACCTCTATGGGACTTTAACTTTTATTACTTTGATCATTGGTATGGTGTGACACTGACAGGTTACAGGCATGGTCTAACAGGCTACTGTAGCTGACAGATTCGGAAGTCGTCATAACAATAGGGCCCTCATGATGAAGTTGCTGATTGGACAAGAGAGGGAGCCTCCCCTTCTAGCCTCCTTAATGCTGTGATCGCTATCAATTGGTGCGGGCCCCACTCTTGGCTATGATAGTAGAAGCTTGGCTATCACTTATGCCAAGCTTCTGCTATAACTGTGCTTGCACAGCTTCTGTGCTCGCATGATGACCATGACGTAGCTTTCCTGATGGATTGTGAATCCCATCCCGACTTTGACGTAAACTTACATCAAAGGTTGTGAAGGGGCTAAGGACTCGGTTTTCTAATAAGTATTCACAATGAAAACACACTCCTCCAAACTGAATCTGTACATTGTTAACCAATTAAGGAATTCAGCAGGAGTGAAATGCAACTGCTAAACATTAACTACCGACACGTAGAAAGGCGTGCAGCCAGTCTATCTGTAGTGGAGACAACTGGCGAGGCGCGAGAATGTTTCTCGTCGCTGAGGTTAAGTCTAAATTTCAGTATAGTCGACCATCTCTTTTAGATGTTACACCAAAAAAGTAAAGTAGCAACTGAATCACCCTGTATTAAAATTATAATATAAGTCACTTCCGCTTCAGGGATGTGGAGCAATGGCATCTTTTTTACATCTATATACAGTATACCTGTTGGAAAACACAATCAGCAAAAATGGTTAAGTTAGCCATTAAAAAGGACATGTTGATGGGTCAAATGTGGCAATTTTTTTGCTCTTATTTCATACCCACTGTTAAAAAAGAGCATTTTATTTACTTGTCATTTTTAAATCTGTCAATCGTTTCAGAGATATGGGTCTTTGGCATTGGCACTGGCAAGTGGCATCGCCAGTCAGGATTCTCTAGGGAGTGATCTTAGGCTTTTTGCATTATTACCCTGTAAGCAATGACCTCTTGATAAAGACTATAAGAATTAACATAAAATAAAAAGGCCCATATTTCGGGAACCAAACAGTGGATTTATTTAAAATGAATACTCAGGAGCAGCTGGATAAAATAAGAGCAGAAAACTGGTCATGTTTGACCTCATGACAGCTTCTCTTTAAAGAAATTGTCTTTTAATTCTATTCTAATAAATAAGCGTATGCAGTGCCAGAACAAGGTATTTTGGTGCCCTAGGCAGATGAAGCCGATGGTGCCTCATCCACATGAACCCTCCGCCCCCATGTAAATGAATAAATCAGAGAATAAGGTAACAGGATCCCTAGCACATCCACTTCCTCCAATGGGTCAGGTATGGAGTTGAGCGAAACGGGTCGGTCAAATTCAAAAGTCACCAACTTTCGCTAAAGTCGGGTTTCGCCAAGCAAAACCCGACCATAGCGTGAGGTTGGCCATGCGGTCGCCGACCCGAGTGCCAAAGTCGTATTTCCCCGCATGCTTGTACGTGACATTTCAGCCACTGAGCAAGGACGTACACTGTGGGCAACGAGATGACGTGCAGCGTCCGGGGACAGAGAGAGAAATTACTGTCCTCCACTCCCTGCCGACTTTGCTTCCCCATTGACTTGCATTGGGTTTCGTGTTTCAGTTGGACCTTCGACTTTTCACGATAGTCGGCCGATTTCATTCGACTCGACTTTTGAGAAATCCCGACTCGACCCTAAAAAAGGCAAAGTCGCTCATCTCTAGTCCGGTAGCAAGCTCTGACAACCACTTCCACTAGAATTGTTACCTGTCACCATCAAAGGTAACAATAATATTGTACTTTAGAGGTGAGGCTCAACAGGGAGTGTGTTTTCATAGCTAGATATGGAATCATTAATTGCTTGCAGATTATTTACATGATACCAGGGAAAAATAGCGATATTCATCACTGACATTCTATATTTTAAATAGCAAACCCAAGGACAGTTATAGAAACTAATATTAATTAACCCCTTCATGACCCAGCCTATTTTGACCTTAATGACCTGGCCATTTTTTGCAATTCTGACCAGTGTCCCTTTATGAGGTAATAACTCAGGAACGCTTCAACGGATCCTAGCGATTCTGAGATTGTTTTTTTGTGACATATTGGGCTTCATGTTAGTGGTAAATTTAGGTCGATAATTTTTGCGTTTATCTGTGAAAAAATGGAAATTTAGTGAAAAGTTTGAAAATTTCACAATTTTCAAAATTTGAATTTTTATTCTGTTAAACCAGAGAGTTATTTGACACAAAATAGTTAATAAATAACATTTCCCACATGTCTACTTTACATCAGCACAATTTTGGAATCAAATTTTTTTTTCGTTAGGACGTTATAAGGGTTAAAATTTGACCAGTGATTTCTCACTTTCACAACAAAATTTACAAAACCATTTTTTTTAGGGACCACCTCACATTTGAAGTCATTTTGAGGGGTCTATATGGCAGAAAATACCCAAAAATGACACCATTCCAAAAACTGCACCCCTCAAGCTACTCAAAACCACATTCAAGAAGTTTATTAACCCTTCAGGTGCTTCACAGGAACTAAAGCAACATGGAAGAAAAAAATGGACATTTTAATTTTTCCAACAAAAATTTTGTTTTATCATCAATATTTTCATTTTCACATGGGTAACAGGATAAAATGGATCCTAAAATTTGTTGGGGAATTTCTCCGGAGTACAGCGATACCTCATGTGTGGTCATAAACCACTGTTTGGGTGCACAGCAGGGCTCAGAAGGGAAGGAGCGCCATTTGACTTTTTGACTGGAAAATTAGCTCCAATCCTCAGCGTACACCATGTCGCGTTTGGAGAGCCCCTGTGTGCCTAAGCATTGGAGCACCCCCACAAGTGACCCCATTTTGGAAACTAGACCCCCCAAGGAACTTATCTAGATGCATAGTGAGCACTCCGAGCCCCCAGGTGCTTCATAAATTGAGCCGTAAATATCAAAAAGTATCTTTTATTTCACAAAAATGTTCTTTTAGCCTCAATTTTTTCATTTTCACATGGGCAACAGGATAAAGTGGATCCTAAAATTTGTTGGGAAATTTCTCCTGAGTACAGCGATACCTCATATGTGGTCATAAATCACTGTTTGGGTGCACAACAGGGCTCAGAAGGGAAGGAGTGCCATTTGACTTTTTGAATGGAAAATATGCTGGAATATTTAGCGGTTGCCATGTCGCGTTTGGAGAGTCCCTGTGTGTCGAAACATTGGAGCACCCCCACAAGTGACCCCATTTTGGAAACTAGACCCCCCAAGGAACCTATCTAGATGCATTGTGAGCACTCTGAACCCCCAGTTGCTTCACAAATTGAGCCGTAAATATAAAAAAGTACTTTTTTTTCACAAAAATTTTCTTTTAGCCTCAATTTTTTCATCTTCACAAGGGCAACAGGATAAAATGGATCCTAATATTTGTTGGGAAATTTCTCCTGAGTACACCGATACCTCATGTGTGGTCATAAACCACTGTTTGGGTGCACAGCAGGGCTCAGAAGGGAAGGAGCGCCATTTGACTTTTTGAATGGAAAATATGCTGGAATATTTAGCAGTTGACATGTCGCGTTTGGAGAGTCCCTGTGTGCTGAAACATTGGAGCACCCCCACAAGTGACCCCATTTTGGAAACTAGACCCCCCCAAGTAACCTATCTAGATGCATAGTGAGCACTCCGAACCCCTAGGTGCGTCACAAATTGAGCCGTAAATATGAAAAAGTACTTTTTTTTTCACAAAAAATTTATTTTAGCCTCAATTTTTTCATTTTCACATGGGCAACAGGATAAAATGAATCCTAAAATTTGTTGGAAAATTTCTCCTGAGTACAGCGATACCTCATATGTGGCCATAAACCACTGTTTGGGTGCACAGCAGGGCTCAGAAGGGAAGGAGCGCCATTTGACTTTTTGAATGGAAAATATGCTGGAATATTTAGCGGTTGCCATGTCGCGTTTGGAGAGTCCCTGTGTGTCAAAACATTGGAGCACCGCCACAAGTGACCCCATTTTGGAAACTAGACCACCTAAGGAACCTATCTACATGCATAGTGAGCACTCTGAACCCCCAGTTGCTTCACAAATTGAGCCGTAAATATGAAAAAGTCCTTTTTTTTCACAAAAATGTTCTTTTAGCCTCAATTTTTTCATTTTCAAATGGGCAACAGGATAAAATGGATCCTAAAATTTGTTGGGAAATTTCTCCTGAGTACACTGATACCTCATATGTGGGGGGGAACCACTGTTTGGGCACACGGCAGGGCTCAGAAGGGAAGGAGCGCCATTTGACTTTTTGAATGGAAAATTAGCTCCAATCGTTAGCGGACACCATGTCGCTTATGGAAAGTATGTAGTGTATGTCAGGTTGGTGTGTGGTGTAATATACACCACCCACACACACGACAACAACATGATGTACACTATATTGCACCACACACCAACCTGACGTACACTACGCCACACACCAACCTGACACACTATGTCAGATTGGTGTGTGGTGTAGTGTACGTCAGGTTGGTGTGTGGTGTAGTGTACATCAGGTTGGTGTGTGTGGTGTAGTGTACAGCACACATACTCACCAACCTGACGTACACTAGGCCACACACACCAACCTGATGTACACTACACCACACACACCAACCTGATGTACACTACACCACACACACCAACCTGACACTATGTCAGGTTGGTGTGTGTGGTGTAGTGTACGTCAGGTTGGTGTGTTTTGTAGTGTACGTCAGGTTGGTGTGTGTGGTGTAGTGTACAGCACACATACTCACCAACCTGACGTACACTAGGCCACACACCAACCTGATGTACACTACACCACACACACCAACCTGACACACTACGTCAAGTTGGTGTGTGTGGTGTAGTGTATGTCAGGTTGGCGTGTGTGGTTTAGTGTACATCAGGTTGGTGTGTGTGGTGTTGTGTATGTCAGCCTAGTGTGGGCGAGTTCTGTCGTGGAATGTCTGGATGTGTTTAGTCCATGGACGTGTGATGAATTCTGAAGCATTCATTCAAACACAGTCCAGGTTTGCCAGGACACGTTTCACATTGGAAACGAGTCGTTCTTCTTGTCCCCTTTTATAGCACACCTGGCACCTTTTTCTTGTTATCCCTTCACTGGGAAAATGTTGCCCCGGTACCATATGGGAAACTTGAGTTCCAGGGGTGCTGGGGCGCGCTCCGTCCTCCTCTCCAAAAATCATGGCCTTTATCACCGCCTCCTGGAACTGAAGGAAGGTGTGGGTCTGGCCTGCACATCGTGATAGCACGCATGCATTATACAGCGCCATTTGTACGATGTGCACAGCCAGTTTTTTGTACCACACCTTCACCTTCCGCATGGCACTATAGGGCTGGAGGCCTTGATCAGAAAGATCAACTCCCCCCATGTGATGGATGTACGCCAGGACACAGTCCGGTTTGTGGACCGGTGCTGGGGTACCTCGAACGGTGGTGGCCGTGGTGCCGGGACCATGGATTGTGGTCAAGACAAAGACATCTCTTTTGTCTTTGAACTTGACCACAAGCATGTTGCCGCTACATTGGGCTCGGCTCTCACTCTTTCGGAGAGGCTGCTCAATTAGCAGCAAAGGGAGACCCCTCTGGTTTCTGCGCACGGTACCGCAAGCGACGGTAGCTCTGGCAGAGAGGGATTGAAATAGTGTGATGCTTGTATAAAAGTTATCAACGTACAGATGGTAACCTTTATCAAGCATTGGGTGGACCAAATCCCACACTATTTTCCCACTCACCCCCAAAGCAAGTGGACATTCTGGGGGCTGGATCTTGGTGTCCTTTCCTTGGTAAACTCTAAAGCTGAGAGTGTACCCTGAGGTACTCTCACACAGCTTGTAGAGTTTTATCCCGTACCTCGCCCTTTTGCTGGGCAGGTACTGACGGAACTGAAGCCTCCCTTTGTAGTGGACGAGGGATTCATCCACACAAATTTCCCTTTCGGGAATGTACACTTCAGCAAACTTGTTGCTGAAGTGTTCGATGAGCGGCCGAATTTTGAACAATCTATCAAAATACGGGTCATCGCGGGGAAGGCTTTCAGTGTTGTCCCTGAAATGGAGAAATTTATGAATCGCCTCCAAAACGTTTGCGAAACATAACCATGCCAAATACTGGAGTTTGATATAAAATATCGGTACTCCAGTATTGGCGAATTTCAGGTTTCTTCACAATCCCCGCGTGAAGAACCAGTCCCCAATATTTAATCATTTCTACAGAGTCCACGGGACTCCAAGTAGAGAATGAAGAAATTGGGTGTTCGGCCAAAAATTGCTGGGCATACAAGTTTGTTTGCTCCACCATGAGACTGACGATTGACTCAGAGAAAAAGACTTTGAAAAAGTCTATTTCCCTGAAGTTGGCAGTCTCAAACTGGATTCCTGATTGGGGAACGAAATCTGGAATCCGTGGAGCAAAATTTTCAGGGACGGGGGTCCAGGAGGGAGCACTAGTGCTAGGTTGGGCGTGACTAGCACTAGGTTGGGGGAAACTCACACTTGACTGTGGGACTTCCTCCAAGGTACCCGACTCTTCCTCTAAGGCCTCCGACTCTTCCTCCCTGGGCTCCGGACGATTTCTCGTCCTGCGACATCTTGGTGGTGGCAAGTCTATGTCGCTGGAAGAGGAAGAGTGGGAGGTATAGAGAAAGGTGGGGTCCTCCTCACTATCAGTTTCGGAGGCAATAATTTCATATGCCTCCTCAACTGAGTAGACCCTTTGTGACTGGGATGAGCGGGACATTGTGTGTGTGGTGTGCGTGTGTAAAAAAGCTTTATTATAGTGTGCGTGGGCGTGTGTATGTGCGAGTGTTTGGTGAAAAACTTTCTACTGCAGGACGGGGCTGTCAGGTGCGGGTTGTCAGGCGGGGGCTGTCAAGCGCGGGCGAGGGCAGTCAGGCGCGGGCGGGGGCTGCAAAGCGCGGGCGGGGCTGTCAGGCGCGGGCGGGGCAGAAGGGGAGTAAGGAACCAGCTACAGATGGAGCCGGCAGCAGCAGGTGATCAGGGGGTGATCAGGGGGGCACGGGGTGATCAGGGGGGCACGGGGTGATTGGGGTGATCACTGGGGGGGTGATCACCAGGGCAGGATGGGGCTATCAGTTGCGGGGGGGGCAGAAGGGGAGCCGAGGACCAGCTACAGATGGAGCGGGCAGCAGCAGGTGATCAGGGGGGCACGGGGTGATCAGGGTGCATGGGGTGATCAGGGGGGCACGGGGTGATTGGGGTGATCACCAAGGGAGGATGGAGCTGTCAGGCACTGGGGGGGCAGGAGGGGAGCAGAGGACGAGCTGTTTTTATGGAGCCGGCAGCAGCAGTAGGTGATCAGGGGGTGATCAGGGAGTGATCAGGGGGGCACGGGGTGATCACTGGGGGGGTGATCACCAGAGGAGTATGGGGCTGTCAGGTTCAGGGTGGACAGGAGGGTAGCAGAGGACCAGCTGTAGATGAAGCCGGCAGCGGGTGATCAGGGGGTGATCAGGGGGGCATGGGGTGATCAGGGGCTGATTGGAGTGATCACCAGGGGAGAATGGGGCTGTCAGGTGTGTTTGGGGGCAGGAGAGGAGCAGAGGATCAGCAGAAAATGTATATGGCAGCAGTAGGTGATTGGGGGGGCAGGGGGTGATTAGGGGGTGATCAGGGGGTGATCACACAAGGGGAGGAGGCCAGAAAATGGAGCTGTCAGGCGCAGGGGGGGCAGGAGGGAGGAGGGGAGTAAATGGAGCCTGCAGGAGAAGGTGAGCAAATGCAGCAGGTGATTAGGGGGGGGCAGGGGGTGATCACCCATTCAGGTGGTGATCGGGGGGCAGGGGGGAGGGAGCGGAGGTCTGGGGGAGTGGAGGACAGGAGGGGGGAGTACCTGTCCTCAGCACACAGCAGCGGTGGTGCTAGCGGCGGCAGTGGCAGCAGCGGCGGCGATCGCGGGCTCTGTCGGGCAGGTCAGCGGTCAGGCACCTCGTTCCTCGGCTTCCACAGATGGGATGAAGCTGAGGAGCGAGGCAGACATTGTTTTTCTCCGCCCCTCCACATCTGATTGGAGGGCTAGCGTCACATGGACGCTAGCTCCAATCAGATCAGAGGGGGGTGACAAAAAGGTCACCAGGAGTGATCGTAGACCCGGGGGGCTAAGCCACCCCCCCTGGGGTCAAGTATAGGTCCCCCTGTACCTGCATGCCGGGTGACCTTTCATTCACCCCGGTCACCCGGCCCGCAGGAGGGCGATCATTCTGTGACACAGGGTATGCGTCACAGGTCGGATTGGCACCGACTTTCATGACGCATACGCTGTGTCACAGGTCGGGAAGGGGTTAACTATAATTAGGGCCATTTGGTTTCAATTAAGGTGAGAAGCATTTTGCGGCTACCACAATGAAAGCTAAACAGACCCCATTATAAAGGGATATGTATTATGGTTTTTATATCCTTCATGCAACAAATTCAGTGTTCAACAAAACTGATGATGGTTAAGATGCCATATTCCTGTATGGATAGTGGTTCTGGTCATGTGCTCATGTGCTAATGATGGTTCTGGTCTCATATTCCTGTACTGATGGTGGTTGTGGTGGCATCTTCATGTAGTGATCGTTGTTCTGGTGATGTATTCATGTACTATTGATGGCTCTGGTGAAGTATTCATCACCAGAACTATCAGTATATGAATATGAAACCAAAATCATCCTCAGTACATGAATATATTACCAGAGCATCAACAGTGCATAATATGGCGTCATGACCATTATCAGTAAATTAAAAGGTCACTAGAACGAGGCATCACAGAAACACTATCAGTGCATTAATGCATCACCAGACCTATCTGTACATGAAAACATCTCAAGAACTACAGTAAAAAGCTTAGTACAGCAATTAATTGTAATATCAAGTCAGGCCTATATACATTTGCATCTCAGGAACCTAACTCTCAGTATGTCCTTAACAACAGTAAGGAGATTCTGAGAGTTGTTATCAATTATTATCAGACTGTGGACCATAGAGGAACCGCAATACTGATGAGACATTGTCAGTATCAACAAGTCAACATTTACATCCAGGTATCTTATAGATGACATCTTCTCTGATTGAGTAGTTTCTTTATTTTTGTCCTCATCTTGTCCAGATGAAATGGTGACTTTTCACATCCACAGCTCTTCTCTGCAGACTTCCCTCTTCTCTGGCCTTTTTCAGAACATACCGACATGGTGCCTTTAAAAATAAGGGTGTTATTAAAATGCCTTATGCATAAAAAAAATCTGTTCATAATATGATCTAAATAAGCCTCTTATGGTATATGGCCTCCACACTGTCTGCTCTTATGAGCTATGCCCGCAACCCTGTCCACCTTAATGAGGTATAACCACCCCGTTATCTGCCATCATCCCCTATAACTGGCCCACTATCTGCCATTATCAGCTATAACTGCCTCATCTGCCCCTATGAACCATGGCCTATACCATGGCTGTCCCCACTCCACTGTTTTCTCTAGTACTTTCTATAGTTCCACACTGACCCACCACCATGCTAACTTCTCTCCTTATTGTGTCCGCATTTCACCCTGTCCCCTCTCCATATTGATACTTTGCCCCTTTTTCACACTATGTCCCTGTCCTGCCTACCACTTTTTCCTCTCAAAACTGTGCCCCATACTCACACTGTCCTCGTACTCAGTATAATACAGTATGCATGCAGTATAATATTCACAACAGCCCCAAATATACACTATGATGTCCATCACAGTCCCCCATGCAGTATGATGTCCATCACAGTCCCCCATTATATAGCATAAGAACCCCCACGTCACCCCTATACAGTATTATAAGCACTAGTCATTGATACAGTATAATGGCCCCACAGTGCCTTATATACAATATAATGACCCCCGCAGCACCCCACATAGTATGATATCTTCCATAGCCTCCAACATACAGTCCCGCAAGGCCCCCATACTATATGGTCACCACAGCCCCATTGCAACATCCTATTACCTATGCGTGCGCCGGAGTTCCCGACAGAACAGGGAACTGATTACAGGTCCTCTGCTCCTGTGCCAGACACTTGCTGAAATCAATTGTTGTCTTATAGACGCAAATATAATTGAATGCAGGGAAAAAGCAACGGCCAGAGCATAGGTAGAGAGAGGAGTGAGCGGAGTCAGTGACTGACAGTGCTCCACTGTTTGCCTGCACCCTGGCTGTCACTGTGTTGACTGCCCGCGGATGGAAGAAGGTGTCTGGCGACCGCTTGCATTCAGCAATGTCAAGGTTTTTATTTTTCTGTGATATGCGTCCCCCTAGGGTAAGCAGGAAGTAGCAACCTAGGCAGGTGCCTACATCTCGACCCGGCCCTGAGCACACAATACCGGCAACAAGCCTGGTAAGGATATTGATCTCATCCAGCTTGTCATCTGTTATATGACTGAATTGCAAATATAGCCTTGGGTTATATTACAGGCAACTTTTTGCATATGAGATATGTAGTGTAATGCTGCTAAGTTATGGACAAGCCCTGAGTAGATCACTAATGGTGTATTCATTCAATTATGTGTGAAGCAATGTTGTCGTAAGGCAAGTGTTTACATTCTTGTTACTGAACTTGGTCTCTTCAATGTTTAACTTGAGAATAAAGCTTTGCTGATCTTGTGTTGGTGGGTGGAGCGTCTCTCCTGGAGACAAATTCTTTTCATAACTTGTAAAAGAGTTGTACTGAGGACACTAACCATAAACTAGCGATTAAACTAGTAGAGCGTAATGTAAAAAGAAGCAGAGTTCAGCTAAGAAACGTAATGCCTAGAATTCCATCATGGTAAGTAATTATTTAAATATTTGGCACACATATATGCCGTATATACATGGATCACTTTACAAGAGATTTTCGTTTTTAATATTATACTTAAACACTGAGTAAAACAGACAGAACTGCCGACATAATCAAACATATATAAAATACATTCTTGTGATTGAAGTTGCTATCTATTTTGGATAAAGAGTCACTTTAAAGACACAAGATGAGTTATCCCTATAATACTTACATTCCACAGAGTTGAATGGAGGATCACAATCTAATTTGTTTTTCTAAAGGACTGGATTTTAAAACTTCTAAAGCATCCATTTCTGCTGATAAGCTGATCTTTCTATTCTGATTTCTATTCTGATTAAGAAATAAAAATCCAATTTTATGTGCATTTTTTAACGTTTGTGCATGCTTCTAAGTTTATGATCCCAAGTGGCTCCCCTTTCTATTTTATCTGCATGTCTGTGAAGCATGTATTTTCCATCTATAGCCATGGCCCTGTATGTTATTTGACAGCGAGGCTACTGCTTTTGTGGCCTCTGACACCCTACATTTTATCCCTATAATTGTTGCACTCCTGAATTATTGTGACATAAATTAATGGGACTCCCTCCTGCCAACAAGATTCTGAGTTTTCCAGTGTCCACGGGAACCCCTGTGCAGTCAGCACAAAGGACCTAGAAGGAACACTAGATATGACTCAACAGTAAAATCCAAAAGTACCTGCTTAAGTATAACTACCATCAGAAAGCCCTTTTCCAGTGGTTATTAAAGGGCTGTAGACTTCAGCACAGTCTTCTTATGATACTGCAAGTTAAGTAAATTGCGACCCCCTCCCCCTCCTTCCCCAATGAGCAAAAATATAGAAAATGTATATTATAGCTGGCACCCTGATACACAGACCACAATTGGTCTTTCCACTGATCGTGGAGGTTTAAGCTCTTGGATACCACTGACAATCATGACAGCAGCATCTAAATGGTTAAAAGAGTAGAGAGGATAGGCTTCCTCTTTTAGCCTATTGAGGTCAAATAATGGGCACAGGGAATAAGCAGTGTCTAGCAGGCTGTGTCAGTGAAAAACTGCCAAATGTTATGCACTATAGTACAGCAGTATTGAAGTGTATGAGACCAGCAATCAAACTGACAAATGTTCAAGTTCTGTAAATGGCGTAAAAATGTAAAAAGAAAAAAGTTAATAAGATTTGTGAAAATTAAAAAAAAAAACAAAAAATAAGCATGGCACAAAAACTGTTTCTACACGAAAAAAGCAACTTTATGTAAAAAAAAAATACATAATTGGCATTGCCACAGATTTTTTTTTTAATTTAAGTAGTGTAAAATTTGAAAATTCTTAAAAAAAGAAAGAACTCACATTCTTATTGATGTGATTTTGGGGTAGCTACAATGTTTTGATCAAAGTCTCATAGCATGGGTCGTTCTGGACTCGGAGATACCAAATATGTGTACCTTTTTTTTCTATAGAACTACTCATTTATGGGTACTATATATATATATATATATATATACACTCACTGGCCACTTTATTAGGTACACCATGCTAGTAACGGGTTGGACCCCCTTTTGCCTTCAGAACTGCCTCAATTCTTCGTGGCAGAGATTCAACAAGGTGCTGGAAGCATTCCTCAGAGATTTTGGACCATATTGACATGATGGCATCACACAGTTGGCGCAGATTTGTCGGCTGCACATCCCTGATGCGAATCTCCCGTTCCACCACATCCCAAAGATGCTCTATTGGATTGAGATCTGGTGACTGAGGAGGCCATTTGAGTACAGTGAACTCATTGTCATGTTCAAGAAACCAATCTGAGATGATTCGAGCTTTATGACATGGCGCATTATCCTGCTGAAAGTAGCCATCAGATGTTGGGTACATTGTGGTCATAAAGGGATGGACATGGTCAGCAACAATACTCAGGTAGGCTGTGGCGTTGCAACGATGCTCAATTGGTACCAAGGGGCCCAAAGAGTGCCAAGAAAAAATTCCCCACACCATGACACCACCACCACCAGCCTGAACCGTTGATACAAGGCAGGATGGATCCATGCTTTCATGTTGTTTACGCCAAATTCTGACCCTACCATCCGAATGTCGCAGCAGAAATCGAGACTCATCAGACCAGGCAACGTTTTTCCAATCTTCTACTGTCCAATTTCGATGAGCTTGTGCAAATTGTAGCCTCAGTTTCCTGTTCTTAGCTGAGAGGAGTGGTACCCAGTGTGGTCTTCTGCTGCTGTAGCCCATCTGCCTCAAAGTTCGACGCACTGTGCGTTCAGAGATGCTCTTCTGCCTACCTTGGTTGTAACGGGTGGCAATTTGAGTCACTGTTGCCTTTCTATCAGCTCGAACCAGTCTGCCCATTCTCCTCTGACCTCTGGCATCAACAAGGCATTTCCGGCCACAGAACTGCCGCTCACTGGATTTTTTTTCTTTTTCGGACCATTCTCTGTAAACCCTAGAGATGGTTGTGCGTGAAAATCCCAGTAGATCAGCAGTTTCTGAAATACTCAGACCAGCCCTTCTGGCACCAACAATCATGCCACGTTCAAAGGCACTCAAATCACCTTTCTTCCCCATACTGATGCTCGGTTTGAACTGCAGGAGATTGTCTTGACCATGTCTACATGCCTAAATGCACTGAGTTGCCGCCATGTGATTGGCTGATTAGAAATTAAGTCTTAACACACAGTTGGACAGGTGTACCTAATAAAGTGGCCAGTGAGTGTATATACATATATACATACATACATACATATACAGCTCTGGCAAAAATTAGGAGACCACTTCCAAATCTTCAGTTTGTTTGATTTTACTCTTTATAGGTGTATTTTTGATACAAATGTAAATTGTTCTTTTAGTCTACAAACTGTTTCCAAGCAATGAATTTTGTTGTTTTTTTTTTCTGAAAACGAGAAATGGTCAAAATTAAAAAACAAACAAACAGTACATTCAGACCTCAAATAATGCAAAGAAAACAAGTTCATAGTCATTTAGAAACAACAATACTAATGTTTTAACTCAGGAAGAGTTCAGAAATCAACCTTGATTTTTAAAAACAGCTTTCATGCGTCTTGGCATGCTTTCCACCTGTCTTTCACGCTGCTTCTGGCACAAAAACGTAAGCAGTTCTTTGTTTGATGGCTTGTGACTATCCATCATCCTCTTGATTACATTCCAGAGGTTTTCAATGGGGTTCAGGTCTGGAGAATGGGCTGCCCATAACAGGGTTTTGATGTGGTGGTCTCTTAATTTTTGCCAGAGCTGTATATTTCATTACTATTTTGTGATTTTTTAAAAAAAATCTTTAATAATTTTTTTTTTTTACTTTTTTACTTAGTCCCACTATGGGACTTTCACTTTCACACCACTGATCACAGTTATAAAGCATAATAATACAGGATCATTGCTATGCTTTAGAACTGCCAGGGCTGCACTGACACAACCACGCACTGTGCATGATTAACTAGCTTGCTAGCCCTGGTGACCCGGATGTTGTCATGAAATCATTGGGTCACCATGGCAACGATTGGCTACTCACGATAGTTCTGTGAGGGAGCCGATTGGAGGGGAAGGGAAACCCCTCTCCCTCTGTCTTCTAAATACTGCGATTGATATCAATAGCAGCATTTAGGGGGTTAAACTGTCAGAAGCTGTGCGGGCACCACTCCTGGCATGCACAGCTTCTGTATTTGAAAAAATTGCCATGACGTATCCCTAAGTCCAATGTTGGGAAATATCCTGGACGTATGGATACATCTAAGGTCGTGAAAGATTTAAATATGCAAATTGTTCATCAAAAAACACGCCATTATACAGTTATGTGGCCTAAATAATAAAAAAATTGGGCTTGTGGCAAGAAAGATGAAAGGAAGGAATGAAAACCCAGAAACAAAAAAACAGTAATAAATCGTTAAAAGGTTAAATTAAAAAATCCAAGTGTTCAAAGTGTATTTGGTAGAGGGAAAGCTATTATGTTATGGTGTCAATACCATGTGCTCTTGTCAGACTGACAATCTAACTTCCTTTATCAGACATCAGTTTTGGGCCCGCTTCTTTTTAACATATTTATTAATGACCTTGTAGGGGGCATAGAGAGTAGAATTTCAATATTTGCAGATGACACTAAACTCTGCAGGGTAATCAATACAGAGGAGGACAATTTTATATTACAGGAGGATTTATGTAAACTAGAAGCTTGGGCTGATAAATGGCAAATGAGCTTTAATGGGGATAAATGTAAGGTCATGCACTTGGGTAGAACGAACAAGATGTATAATTATGTGCCTAATTGTAAAACACTGGGCAAAACTGTCACTGAAAAAGACCTGGGTGTATGGGTGGGCGACAAACTCACATTTAGTGGCCAGTGTCAGGCAGCTGCTGCAAAGGCAAATAAAATAATGGGATGCATTAAAAGAGGCATAGATGCTCATGAGGAGAACATAATTTTACCTCTATATAAGTCACTAGTGCGACCACACTTAGAATACTGTGTACAGTTCTGGTCTCCGATGTATAAGAAAGACATAGCTGAACTGGAGCGGGCGCAGAGAAGAGTGACCAAGGTTATTAGGGAACTAGGGGGTCTGCAATACCAAGACAGGTTATTACACTTGGGGTTATTTAGTTTGGAAAATCGACGGCTTAGGGGTGATCTTATTACAATGTATAAATATATGCGGGGACAATACAAAGACCTTTCTAATGATCTTTTTACTCTTAGACCTGTGACAGGGACAAGGGGGCATCCTCTACATCTGGAGGAAAGAAGGTTTAAGCATACTCACAGACACGGATTCTTTACTGTAAGAGCAGTGAGACTATGGAACTCTCTGCCATATGATGATGCAGTGAGTGATTCCCTACTAAAATTTAAGAAGGGACTGGATGCCTTTCTTTAAAGGTATAATGTTACAGGGTATATACACTAGTTTCCTTAATATTGCGTTGATCCAGGGAGCTAGTCTGATTGCCCTATGTGGAGTCGGGAAGGAATTTTTTTCCCCAATGTGAAGCTTACTTGTTTTCCACATGGGTTTTTTTTTTGCCTTCCTCTGGATCAACATGTAAGGGCAGGTTAGGATAGGATATGGGTTGAACTAGATGGACTTAAAGTCTTCCTTCAACCTTAATAACTATGTTACTATGTAGATGCATAAATTACAAAATAAAGCCAAATAAATATGTAGTCCTTTTTTATATTAATTTGTCTACTGGAGACATGATAGAAACTGCAAAGAGGAGATGAAACCCAAACTCCATTTATTACACCTTTATTGAACAGGATCTTCCATTGTCAAACAACACTGCTAAGGCCTGTTTCACACATCAGTTTTTTTCAAATCAGTCAAAATCCGCCAAAAAGTGAAAATGGCGGATCCGCTAAAAATGTGTAAAAACGGATGCCAGCTGATGGTACCGATCCATTTTTTTGACAGATTTTTGCACGGATCCCTCAAAAAGCGGATCCGTTGCATCCGCTGGCATCCGTTTTTTCCATCCGTTGGATCCGTTTTCTTGCGGATCCGTTTTTCCACACCTCCAAAATGGAATGCTCCCAAATATGATTGGCTCTTGGAAAATGCTCCCAAATGTGATTGGATCCTGGAAACTAGGGAAAACTATATCTAGGGTGTTGTAATACAATACCTTTGAAAGGTTTTAGAGCTAGTGGCAGTGATGGAAAGAGTTATTGCGAGTATTAACAGCTTCTGTGTGGACTTTGATCTTCACTGCAATCGGTTGGCAATTATTGCTCTCCAGAGGGAGAAAAGAAGACTGCAAATCCTGCGAATTAGGAGACGACGGCAGTGGATTCATCCGATAAATGCGCAGAGGTTTACCCGTGGCGTGTTTTCTACACTATACCTGGAATTGAGGGATAATCCGGACAAGTTCTTCAACTATGTGCGCATGAGGCAGGACTTGTTCGAGATATTGGTGGAGCGTGTTGGAGAACAAATCCGGAGAAGGGACACCTACATGCGGTTTTCTATTTCACAGGCAGAGCGTTTGATGGTGACCCTTCGGTAAGTTATCTAGTTTTTAAAAGGTTTCAGATTCTGCAGACTTTTATTGTTATGTTATGGCTTGTATTTTATATTAATTTTACTTTTTCCCCTCTTTTTACAAGTTTCCTGGCAACTGGAGAATCCTTCACCTCCCTCCATTACCAGTTCCGCCTTGGGATTTCAACTAGATCTGGAATTGTACAACAGACCTGCCGGGCATTGTGGGATTGTCTACAGGAGGAATACATCCCACAGCCAACACAGGAGAGGTGGCTGGAGATTGCCGACAACTTTGAACAAATCTGCCAGTTTCCAAATTGCGTTGGTGCTGTAGATGGGAAGCATATCAGGATTGTGAAACCCATTGGATCTGGTTCAGAATTTTACAACTATAAGAAATTCTTTTCAATTGTACTTATGGCCATTGCAGACGCAAAATGTAAATTTATTGCCGTGGACATTGGTGCATATGGTCGTTCAAATGATTCTCAGGTCTTCAAGATGTCCGCAATGGGCCGTCGTTTGTATGGAGACAATTTTGATTTCCCACCTCCAAGACCATTCCCTGGAAAAACAGTCCCACCAATGCCATTTGTGTGCGTTGGCGACGACGCATTTCAGCTGTCCAAACACCTTCTCAAGCCATATGGTAGTCGTGGATTGACACACCTCAAAAAAAATTTTAACTATCGATTGACCAGAGCGCGAAGAGTGGTGGAGTGTGCTTTTGGGATTTTAACTGCAAAATGGAGAGTACTGTTAACTGCCATTAAAATGAAAACAGACTGTGGATGAGGTGGTGAAGGCGTGTGTCATCCTGCACCACTTTGTACTTTCAAAGGAACCTGTTTCCATGGAAGAAAATCTTTCTGATACCACCATGTGGGATTATCAGCAGCCAACTGTTCGGAGTACTGGGTCAGTGGCAAGAATGAGGGACACATTTGCAGATTATTTTCTGACACCAGAGGGAAAACTTGACTGGCAAGATGACATGGTATAATTTTTTTATTTTAATTATTTTATACTAATTGTGGGTAATAACAGTGTTGTGTTTTTTAAACCTTTTACACCACCGGTGTACTTTTGAAATGTTACCAAGTGTTGTGTTTTTTTACCTTTTACACCACCGGTGTACTTTTGAAATGTTACCAAGTGTTGTGTTTTTTTTTTACCTTTTACACCACTGGTGTACTTTTGAAATGTTACCAAGTGTTGTGTTTTTTTTTACCTTTTACACCACTGGTGTACTTTTGAAATGTTACCAAGTGTTGTGTTTTTTTTTACCTTTTACACCACCGGTGTACTTTAAACCTTTAACAAGAAATAAAGAAAAAAAAGAAACTACACAATAAAGTTCTTTTGAAAAAAAAATGTGTATTAGTGAAATTTTTTTCATAATTTTATATTTGAAAACTGTTATTTTTTTGGTAGAAATTTTTTAAATTTTTTTTAGAAAATACATAATTTTTTTACATTACACATTACAAATGCTGGTATTGTTGGGTGGAGATACTATCAGAGAGGTTAACAGGGTTGACCACATCGAGGGGGGGTGGAGGACTGAGAACAGAGTTAGTGAGGATCAGGAGTGGAAGGGGGGTTGAAGACATGAGGTTGGGACGGGTGTTGATGGATAGACGAGGTTTGTGGGAACTTTGAAGGTGTGTGTGGGGGTGGGTATGGTGAGGGCATTGGGGTATAATGCAATGGGGAAGGAAGGTACTGGGAAGAATGGAATGAGGAACTAGAGAAAGAAGAAAGAGTGGTAGGAGGATGGATGGTGGTGGAAGGATGGACGGTGGAAGGATGGATGGGGGAAGGATGGACAGAGGGAGGATGGACAGAGGGAGGATGGACAGAGGGAGGATGGACAGGGGGAGGATGGGATGCTTCAGAGAGTACCTCCACTAGAGCATTGTGACAGGCTTGCATCACACACATCTGCTGGTGAGTACTTAAACCTTCCATTTGCCGGACAACTGATTGAAAAAATATATGTCTCGGTGTCTGGTTTGAGTCTGAATTCATCCGTTCCATGTATCTTCTGAGTTCCATAACACTTTGATTGATCATGTTCAACCCAAAAGATAACTGTTGTCCATAAGTGTGGAAACCATTCTGGACGGATGAGTTCAGACTCAGTCAGACAAGGTTATCCTTTCCTGACCACTCAGACGCTGCCGGCCAGAACCAAAAGTTGGTCGAGATGTTGCGGCAGTGTCAGAGGGGTGGGGTAAATGGGTAAATGGTACTGTAAGTCGTTACCAGCAGCTTCATGTGATGAAGTCTGCCCTGCTGCTCTAGTGCTGGTGGAGGGGATAGAGGGATGAGACAAGAGGGAAGGTAGAGAGGGGTCGGATACCTCGATGTGGTTACCGGTGGCGGTCTCCGAAGGGATCTCTCCAGAGGGAGGCAACTCAGAAGCAGGCTCCCGAGTGCTGCAGACGGTGCTAAAAAAAGAGAAAAAAATATATTAAGATATTGATATTTCATTTTACATTGCTGAAAAAAAAATTGGTTAAACATGTAAACATTTGTACTACAGAAATGGTGTGTGGAATATTTACCTTCTGCTCACCATCATCGACCGGAGGAACGACAGGGCTCTGTAATTTTTATACAGGGTGCTCCTGTGTCCTCCCAATCCACTCGGGGCCTGCATCTCCTTGTTGAAGTCCCTCTTGAAGCGATCCCTGAGCGATCGCCACCGTGTGATAACCCTCTCACCTGTGAAGGAAAAAAACAAAGTGGTTAGTATTCAACAATAAACATGCTGTAATACAAGTTACTGAAATTGGAATACTTACGCACAAAATCCCTGGCCCTCGCATCAAGGTTGTCTACAACCTCCGAACACACCTCATCCCTGAGCCGTCGGGTGGTTGGTTGGTCGGCATGTAAACGGTTTGCCATGTTCCACAGCGGCTCCCGTGGTTGCACTGCCTGGATGAGGTCGTCAGCGTCAATGATAAGACCCTCTTCAAATGGTCTCTGGGGAGCACGCTGTGAAACCTGTGAAGAAAAAAAATAAAAAACAAAAAAAAATTATTACAGTCAAACACATGAGGTTCATTAATCAATCACCCAAATAAAGGGTTAATTACCGTTCGCCGACCACCAGAGGCAGCACCTCGACGACGCTGGGATGTCCTGGGAGTCGCTCTAGTGCGGGCACCAGATTGTGAAGACTGTAAAAAAAAAATAAAAAAAAAATATTGGGTTAGATGGATGCGTAGTTATTGTGTGTGCTGTGATTAATGTTTGTGTTGGTTGTATTATTTATGTATGTATGTATGTATGTATGTGAGTTTTTGTATGTGTTAAACTTACACTCTGCGTGCCCCCTCCTTGAATTTCTCCACCCTGCATGTCTCCTCCTGGAAGCTCCTCAGCTTCAGCTTCCTGTGAAAACATAATAGGTAAAAAAAAAAGATAAAATACGCATAAACAAAAACTAAGATGTAATAAAAAAAGAAAAAATTACTTACCTCTGTTCGCTGATGATGTGAGGGGGAGCTCTCAGAAGAAGACATTCCTGCGGCCTGGCTTGTGGGTCTGCTGCGGTGTGGCTGGCAGGTCCTTCAACGGATCACTGGCGGTTCTGCTGCGGCCTGGTGGGTCCTTCCTGAACGGATCTGCAAGTATAAAGAAACTTGTTAAGCTACTATACAAAGGGTATTAAAAGCTTTCAGGCCTTTATACTTACTGAGAACACTAAAGTTGGTTGTATGCAGGTATGCTGCTGCCTGGCGGTTCTGCTGCGGCCTGGCGGGTACTTCCAGAACTGATCTGCCAGTATAAAGACACTTGTTTAGCTACTATACAAAGGGTATTAAAAGCTTTCAGGCCTTTATACTTACTGAGAACACTAAAGTTGGTTGTATGCAGGTATGCTGCGGCCTGGCGGTTCTGCTGCGGCCTGGCGGGTACTTCCAGAACGGATCTGCAAGTATAAAGACACTTGTTTAGCTACTATACAAAGGGTATTAAAAGCTTTCAGGCCTTTATACTTACTGAGAACACTGAAGTTGGTTGTATGCAGGTCTGCTGCGTATGCCAGGTATGCTGCGGTTTGGCGGGTTCTTCCTCAAAGGATCTGCAAGTAAAGAGAATTTTAATAACATAAAAAAACTTCATTGGTATTAATGTATGTAATTTCCTGAAACTCACTGAGTATACCAAAGTGTTTGCATGTGTTTAAATTCCCTGAAAATCTCTCACTGAGAGTGTAACCACACTGTGATTGCAGGTATGTAATTCCTGAGTATACCCACAATTTTAGTGTTTGCATGTGTGTTAATTCCATGAAAAACTCTCACTGAGAGTGTAACCACACTGTGATTGCAGGTGTGTAATTCCTGAGTATACCCACACTTTGTGTTTGCATGTGTTAATTCCCTGAAAAACTCTCACTGAGAGTGTAACCACACTGATTGCAGGTGTGTAATTCCTGAGTATACCCACACTTTGTGTTTGCATGTGTTAATTCCCTGAAAAACTCTCACTGAGAGTGTAACCACACTGTGATTGCAGGTGTGTAATTCCTGAGTATACCCACACTTTGTGTTTGCATGTGTTAATTCCCTGAAAAACTCTCACTGAGAGTGTAACCACACTGTGCTTGCGTGTGTGTAATTCCTGAGTATACCCACACTTTTAGTGTTTGCATGTGTGTGAATTCCATGAAAATCTCACCGAGAGTATACCCAAGTGTTTGAATGTGTAAATTCCAATCTCTCACTTGAGTGTATAACCACACTTGTACACCAAATGCCAAAAATTAATGTACCTTTTTTGTACATATTAACCATGCTTAATTTTACCGGGTTTTAAAATGATACTACAGAGTTTTTAAAAACAGTTTTTGTTAAAAAAAATTTTTTAGTATTTTTTTGATTACACAAGTAGGAGCTACTCTGCTCTTTATTTTATATACCACAATAAATGAAAAATAAAAAACAGTGATATAGAAGAGAAACACCACATACAATACACAACACAACCACAGCACAATTGCAAATATTAAAATAAAATTCAGTACACATGAAACAGATAAAAATTAAAATATGAAATAAAATCCTACTAAAAATACACACACACAGACATGCAACACTAGGAGGCCACGAACATACATGCAGGAAGGCAGACCACACACACACACAGACAGACAAGCCACAAACACACACGGACATGCCCCACACAAATAGTTTAGCACAATTGCAAATATTGAAATAAAATCACAGTACTATGAAAATAAAATTCAGTACACATGCAACAGTAAAACAAAGTATGAAAAAAAAGCATAATAAAAATGCACACACACACAGACATGCAACACTGGGAAAATACATGCAGGAAAGCAGACCACACAAACACGCAGGCCACACACAGACAGACCACACACACACAGAGACAAGCCACAAACACACACAGACATGCCCCACACAAATAGTTTAGCAGAATTGCAAATATTGAAATAAAATCACAGTACTATGAAAATAACATTCAGTACACATGCAACAGTAAAACAATTAAAGTATGAAAAAAGCATAATAAAAATGCACACACACAGTCATGCAACACTGGGAAAATACATGCAAGAAAGCAGACCACACACACACAAACACGCAGGCCACACACACGCAGGCCACACACACAGAAAGTCCACACACACAGGCAGACAAGCCACAGACACACAGACATGCCCCACACAAATAGTTTAATACTCACACAATTGCAGGCTTTGGTAGCAGGCCTCTCCATCCTGGCTTGGTGCTGGGCAGCTGGGCAGGTTCTGTCAGGACTCTTGCTCCAGGAGTCTTGCAGCTGGGGGTCTTGCTGCTGGGCAGGTTTTATAACTCAGCTGGGGGTCTTGCTGCTGGGCAGGTACTGTCTGTCTGTCTGTCTCTAGCTCTGTCTCTTCAGTGTGGCTGGTGCCGGATGTCTGGGCCCAATGATTAATTAGCCCACCTTATATAGTTTTTGGACTGTCTGGAAAAGTATCTTTCTGAGCATGCTCAGTGCGATTTAGCGGATTCCGCCGGCGGATCCGCCGTCGTCCGCCATTTTGACGGCGCCAAAAAACGTTGCAAGGTCCGTTCAACTCAGACAGAATCCGCCAGGAATCTGGCGGATCCGCCGAATAGCAGACGTAATGGACGACCATCCGCCAAAATCCGCCACTAATGTATCTCAATGGGAAAAAATGGCGGTTCCGCCATAAGAAAAGCGGATCTGCCATTTTCACCTTTTGGCGGATTTTGACTGATTTGAAAAAACTGATGTGTGAAACAGGCCTAAGTAACGAGACCCCATGCTTTATTTTATTTATTTTGTTAATGTTAGTATAAATTGTTTTATCATTTAATTTTCCAGAGCCGTGTGGATGTTTTTCAATCCAGATCACAAAGGAAAAATATGTCAGTTTACCTAACAGATGATTTTGACAGTGGGTTTCTAAGGTAAACAATATTGAGAAACAGTGTTTTTGCAATGTAAATATCTTAAATAATCTATAAGTATTGTACAAATAAAATAGGAAATGTGACAAATTACACTTTTAATTCTTCCATGTCATAAAAATCAAGCAATCACCTGTTTGTTTTTTTTTATAACTGAATTTTTATTAAATTTTTTCATACAATATTACATACAAGAAGAACAAAATCATATCAATCAAAGCAAGAGAAGCAGTCAAGACAAGATAATTATAGCATGTACAATTTCTATCCAAGACTTCAATTCTTACCCCTGTTGGCAACCAGACTCCTACAGTCCTAACTAGAGATGAGCAAATATTTAGAAATTTTAATTTTCCAGTTTCATCAAATTTTTCATTAAAGCCTGATTTGCAACAAATCAATCATTGCAAATCTCTCAGAAAGCTTTCAATTCCCCTGAAATAAGGTGTAACACTCTGAGGTCTCCTAGGACTGCATACAACCTCTTTCATGCTCTTTAACAAAGGAGGAAGAAAAAGACTGGGATTTTCAATGTATCTGCGCTGACCACACAAGGACAGAAATATTCTTGAAAGCTATATTGTGCCGACGCGTTTTGTGGAAAATCTGCCACTTCCTCAGGGCCAAAGATTTGCCACAAAACGCATCGGTACAATAAAGCTTTCAAGAATATTTCTGTCCTTGTGTGGTCAGCGTGGATACATTGAAAAACCTGGTCTTTTTATTCCTCATTTGTGACATTGGTATCTACGGGAGTCTGCAGGACTGTAGTCGTGACCAGAGACACTGAAGCATCTGTGTCCTGAACGTGCCTCACAAAAAACTGTAATCCTCTTCTAAGTGTACCTGCATCTCCAGGTTCAGGTCCCCCCGGGCACTTCCCAGGCGGCGATGGCCCCTCTTCCAGGCGACCCCCAGTAATAGAGACACAGTCCAGGATAACTTGTACATTCTCTTTACTTAGTACTTCACACGTTACATCCACAGTGTTCACATCATGGAATTCAATTGTTTCCTCATCTTTCCCTACTTTGCTGACGCTTCTGTGCAGCACACGTCTGGACCGGACCGTCTTAGACTACTCCCCAGATCCTTCCTGGCCTAACCTTGCCATGATGACAGTTCCTTCTGCTTGTTTCGCCCCAGACTCGAAATCATCAGTCACCTGGTTTGGTTGCCTCTGGTAAAGCATCTGGTGCGTCTGTACCGTTCCCGTCGAAGGTCCAACTTCCTTCAGTTGCTCACTCCAACCGACTCCTGCCCTAAAGGCATCCTCCCAGGCTATGAGTCGCCACATCTTTCTTCTCCTATACTGGCCCATTGCAATGATGCCCAGTGGCCGTGGATACCGTGGGCTGCAGCTACTTATTGTTACGTGGCTTCCGAGCTGTCAGGGACCTATAGCCCATGTGGACACTTCAGGCACCCTGGCCCCATCTGACTTAACTTCCTAAAACTCCAGACTTACCACCCAGCAGCACCTATCTTTAATCCCCTATAAACTAGCTATTACCTATCCTAACCGTGCACACTAGTATGCCCCCATCTAGAAGGCCCACAAAGAAACTACACTTACCCTTATCTATGAGAACTATTATACTAAGGTGCCCCCATGTAATGTCAGAAGGGTGCACTTCACTTTCGCTAAACTGTACATGAGCCATAGTAAACATTATTACATTATATACAGTGAAGAACATGACAACACAGTAATGGTAACACCCAAAAGGGGTAGAAGTACCATAACATGAATTAGGTACTACATAAAATATGTAGCAATACCCAATAAGCAAACAGACATAAATAACGCAATGAACATTATTAAACCAACCTCTTTACAGGGCCCCATATGCTAACATAGTGCACTATCATACAGAAACATTTTGTTTGTATTTACATGTGCTGAGTTTAGGCAATTAAGGTACGTGATCATCAATATTGAAGTCGTTCAGTGCTTGTTTCCCGGCCCCCTTACACAGGATGTAGAATGATGGGGATAGAACAATAACTAATAGATCAATCTGTCCCCATACAGTATCATATTATCAGCAGCATATCTGCAGCTTTCACTGAGCAATGTGCTGCTGAGAGCAATGATTTTTTATGGCATAAAATCAATCACTAGATGAATAAACAGTATTTGCTCGTTCAGTACAATGCACCCCATAGTCCTCCATATAGTATAATGCACTCCCCATCGTCCTCCATATAGTATAATGCATAGCCCATAGTCCTCCATACACTGTAATGCACTTATAGTCCTCCATATAGTATACTACGCTCCCCATAATCCTCCATAATGTATACTTCACTCGTCATAGTTCTTCATACAGTATAATGCACAACCCATAGTCCTCCATATAGTATAATACACTCCCCATAGTCCTACATATAGTACAATTTGTAGCGCCTGTTGCCCCTCTTCCCCGGCAGAGACACCGACTTACTCATCATCGCGGCTTTCGTTTCTCACTTTCTGCTTCGGCTAACACCTGGGGTGCACGCACTGCATTTGTTTCCATTCACTTTAAGGAGCTGTCCTAAAGTGTCCCCAGCCGATGGCTGGGGGACACTCATTATTGAAGGCACCTTCACCCAAAGTGAGGCGCCTGTGCAACATTGTTAGTTTGTTCCTAAACACTCCCAGTGCTCATATTCCTGTATACTTGCCTGTCTATCAACTGTGCCCGTCGGCCTATTTATCAACCATGTCTGTCAGCCTGTCTATCAGCAATGTCCACCTGCCTGTCTACTAGCCATGCCCACCTGCCTATCTATTAGACGGTCCAGCTTACCATGGGCCAGTGCTCATAACTACGTCAGCAGGTCCAGCCTCACCTGCCTATTCTCATCTTTATGTCAGCCCGTCCAGATGCACCTGCCAGTGCTCATTTGGACATCAGCCAATCTCATCTGCATTCGCGGTTTCGGTGTTCTTACAGCATCTGCCTGCATCCGCTGTACGTTCCTTTGGCCTGTTCCAACTACCCATCACTAGGGGGTCAGCTGACATCTACCCATGGTCCTAGTGTAGCACCTGTTCCACCTCCTTGGTGTCTCCTCGGATCATGTTATCGTATGCCGCTGTGCATCTGAGGTCGGATTTGTTGAGGCTGCTAGTTATGCCCCTCCAGGCTTTCCATGGACCCTGGCACAGTGGTTCCACCACTTAGCCCGCTACAGTTTGCACAGGCCATGGAATCCGCTGGCTCCCAGACCTCCCCGTCTGAGATCTGTACCTGGAGATCTCCCGCCATAAGGAGCAGCATGATAAAATTCTCTCCTACCAACGGACTGTAACCAGTCATCCAAAGGCCTTCAGGAAGGTTTTCAATTAGCCTAATCTTGCGTCCTCTGCGTCCTCTTCTCTCCTCAGTCTGCATCAGGGAAACCTTATAATGGGCCAGTACGCTGTACTTTTCCGCACACTCTCACTTGAACTCGCCTGGAATAACGACGCACTGGTGGCCACCTTCTGGAAGGGCCTTTCTGGGCGAATCAAAGACATGCTGGCCGGTCACGACATATCCTCCTCTCTGGATGACCTGGTGTCTCTAGCTACACAGATCGGCATCAGGTTCCAGTAGTGCTCCAGGGAGGTGATCCGTGAGAGAAGACCCATACGCTTGGCACCAACCTTTCAAAAGCCTGTCTTAGGCTATGTTTCCACGTTCAGTATTTGCTGCGGAAATGGACGCTGCGTACAGCCGCAGAACGATGGACAGTTATTATTTTATTTTTGTTTCATTACAAGAGACCATGGCTTTCATGGAGTAGGTGATGACTTGAGTATGGATTAATGTAGATTCATTAAAGGAGTCTGTGTCATTCTTTCAATTAAACAACTTTATTCTGCCTGTGTCTTTATTTACAATACAACTATAGGATTAGTAATGGATAAGCGTCTTATAGACGCCTCTCCATTACTTAATTGTGGGATTGATGTCACCTGATAATAAGGATGACATCAACCCCAGAAATATGAATTCCACTTGCTACCCACACAGGGCAAGTGGAAGAGCTGGGCAAAGCACCAAAATTATAGACGCCTATCCTTTATTAAGCCATGGGCTCGATGTTACTGGACATTACAAAGGTGACATCATCCCTACAAATTTCAACCCCAATTGCCCCCACCACAGGGCAAGTGGGAAGAGACAGGCAAAGTATCAGAATTTGTGCATCTAAAATATGCGCCTTTTCTAGGGCAGCTGCGGGATGCTATTTTTAGGCTGAGAATAGCAGCCCCTAGCTGTCTGCTTTAGCTTGTTTTTTAAAATTATTTATTTAACTAATTAAAAATTATGGTGTGGGGATCCCTCTATTCTTGATAACCAGCCTTGCTGACAGCTGAGGGTTGCAGCACGCAGCTGTCAGCTTTGTCTGGCTGGTTATCAAAAATACACGAGAACCCCATGTCATTTTTTAAATATATTTAGATATTTATAGTAAAGGTGGCGGCTGATGAATGCTCCCATCAGCTGCTGTCTGTTCTCACTGTTAACAGTTGAATACAACTCTCAACATTGTTTCCTGCCAATGCTGATCACAGCGCAAGCAGAGACAGTGGTGTGAGCTGTCTTCACTTCAGCACCCGGTGCTGGGGAACAGCGCAAACAGTAGCAGTGATTCCCAGGCACTGGTATGTGTCACACTGATGACAAAGGGATATCATCTGTGTATCATCAGTGTACTCATTCGCCACAGAGGTACTGCACCTTCTCCTAAGGTGTAGTGCCCCACCGCCTAGGTAAGTTGGGAACTCCTTTCCTCACTCCAACACATGCATCCCACACACAGGATAATTCATCACTGATCACATTGCGGCTCATGCTTAGAGGGTAGCAGAGCACCGCTGGTGATTCCTTGCTTCGTAACACGAGATGTGCTGGGAGGTGGGTGGAGTTGAGATCCATATAAAAGAGGGGGAAAGTTTAGAATTACAGATCAGTCTGGAGGTCAGTCAGTCAGGAGAGTCTGAGGATGGATCCCTGGAAGAGGGATGGAGGAAGGAGTGCTGCAGCTGCCTCAGTGATCTGAGCCAGCTGGCACGGGAAAGAGAACAGAAGGAGAAAGATGTAGAACTGCAACCTAAGCTTCCATAAGAGAAAGAAGGAACAGCGCGGAACGAAGGAGTAGGAGAACATCTAAGACTTGGGACACAACAGCAACACGGATAGAGAGCCGGGATCCAGGAGGTCCCTGATCAGGCTACAGCTGTCTGTCATACAAGTAGAGTTGTTAGGAACATCTGACAGGAGGAATTTCAGAGTAACCACGGTACTGGAGCTCTTCACACTAAGAGGCGCAATAGAGGAGTCGTTCAGGAAAGGTACATGTTGGCGGAGTGTTGGAGAGGAGAAGCCTAACTTTCCCGGGAGGTTGATTGAGTCTCTGCCCCGGAGGACACGGCATGGAAGCGGGCACCAGTGGTTACCAAGAACTGTGAGTAAAGCATTGAAACTGCAAGCCCTGGTGTCTTCCAGTCATTGTGCGCCAACACCATCATCACCGCTACATCTGGGTATCATCCTTTACACTACCTGTACCTACACACTGCCCTGGGGCTACAGCTTCACCTGTGGGGAGCTATACCATCTATGCTGCAACACACCATCAGCCCCAGAGGATCTGCACGCAGCATTGGCTTAACATCTTGCTTTCCAAACACCACAGGTGGCGTCATACACTAATCCATCCCCCATTACTTGGGCGCCCAGGGCCACGGACCGGGTCACTGCTGCTATGACACATCCCCCTGACATGGGCCCGGTACCGAGTACCCCACAGCCCTGGGAGAGCGACCCAAAAAAGCTTGGGAATCCGAACATGAATCCAAATGTGCAATTTTCATGCCTAATTTGAGATTGGCGAACGTTTTCTGAACAAGTTTCCTTATCTCTAGTGATAACCACACTGCATTATGGGGAAACCTGTGTATCAGCAGCTGAGGTCATGTCAGACTTATGCATCTTATACAATATTCTGCAATTTATAAAATGTCAAATGGCATTTTTTGCCAATTTGCGCAAATTGAATAGCAAATTGGTAGCATTGGCTAAGAGTTGGGAATTTCTTAAAATTTTACTTAAATTTGATTCATATTGAATCGATTTGCTCATTACTAGTCCTGACACTAACTTTCGATTTTCTTACAAGTTAACTATTTGGGGTCTGAACTTTCTGCAGGCATCAGTCACTATCTTTCATTCTCTCAGCCCACTAGCTTGCTCCTCATTGAGCTCATGTCTACTCTTAACTTCAGCTTTCAGTGCCACAGCATTTAGCATAATTTCACTGCAAGTCCTGAAGGACAAAGGCCCTGCTGAATGACACTTCCTTTCCCTGCAGGATGACAGCTAGTATCCTTATACCTGGGCCTGTTAGCTCAATCAGAACTCGACCATTGCAGAATATTATACTACTTTGCCTTAAATTACTCCTGGGTTGCTGTCGATGTACGTTTTGGATCATTGTCCATCTGTAATGTGAAGCACTGTCCAATCATCCATGCTGCATTTGGTTGAATCTGAGTAGACAGTTTAGCCCTATACATTTCAGAATTCATCCAGCTGCTTCTGTCTTCAGTCACATCATCAACAAAACACTAATCACCCAGTGCTGGTGGAAGCCATGCATGCCCATGCCATCACAATGCCTCTATCATGTTTTACAGTGGATGTGGTAAATTTTTTATCAGGAGCTGTTCCAAGCCTTCGCCAAAGTTTCTTCTTCCCATCATTCTTGTGCAGATCGATCTTAGTTTCATCTGTCCAAAGAATGCTTTTAAGAACCGGACTGGCTCCTTTAGATTTTTTTTGGTAAAGTCTAATCTTGCCTTTCTATTTTTATGGCTGATTTATGGTTTGTATCTTGTGGTGAACCCTCTTTATTTGTTCTCCTAAAGTCTTCTCTATATGGTAGATTTAGATTTTGAAACACCATTTTCCTATACAGTGTTCTTCACTTGGGTGGATATTGTGAAGGAGTTTTTTCTATTAACCATGCTAAGATTCTGCAGTCATCCACCACTGTTGTGTTTCATGGATGTCCAGGCCTTTTTGAGTTACCAAGCTTACCAGTGAGCTCCTTTTTTGCAGAATATACCAAAATCTTGATTTGGTCACTCCTAACATTTCTGCTATCTCTGATGAATTTTTTTCTTTTTTTTCATTCTAATGATGAGCCATTTCTCTTCCATTAAGTGCTCCTTTGACCACATGTTGCATGTTGTGGGTTCACAGCAACAGTTTCCAAATGCAAATGCCACACTTGGAATCAGCTCTAGACCTTTTAACTGTGTGATTGATGATGGATTAACAAGGGAATGGACCATGCAGCAGATTAAAAAGATTTTGAGATAATTGTCCTATTACTTTTGGTCCCTTGAAAAAGATGCACCAACACATCAAAGAGCTGTAATTACTAATCCCTTACTCCAATTAGGATTTGAATACCCTCAAATTAAAGGGTCTGCACCTTAAGCCCATATTGATTATATAACTGAATTTCTAATTTGTTTTAATAAACAGGTAAAATGCTAAAACTTGTGTCACTGTCCACTGTTCTCGACCTAACTGTATACTGTACTGTTTGTGAATTAATTTTTTCCTTACCTTAAGTTCCAGTAAATCCTCACGCAGTGGAATTTTGAAAAATGAACTTAAAAATGAGGTAATTAGGTCAGAAAAGCGAAGATCAGCTCTGGCAGGCAGTCTTAAGAATGCATACCATGCTATAGAACATCAGAAGATCTGCTTAGAGCAGCAAGAGCAAGATGCTACTAGTAGTAAATCAACACTTGAGAGTTTGCTGATGAGACAAGAGGTAGGTTTCTGAAAAGAAGCAAAACACAAAGCAATACAGAATTCACAATGTAATATGGGATTGTGAGTATAAGTATGAGTAAACTGTTCTGACTGCTTTACTTAATTTTATTGTGAATGTTTAATGCAATAGAGAATATTTTTGAACTGAAAAGCAAGTACAATCTAAACAGTTGTAGCTTGGAACAAAGTAACGATCTAGATATAGTTTATTGCATTAGGCTCTGTTCACATCTGTATTGTTCTTCTATGACATAGGAGCAGAATAATAAAAATAATGGAACTGCAGAATTCCTGACATGGCGGACACCAATAGAAATCTGTGGGGCTTGGCATTTTACCGGACTGCATGCTTGCATATTTTATAGAATCTGTGCCAGAGACTTCAAAGCTGATGTGAACAGATCCTCAATTGTTTGAACAAAAGATTTTTCTAGCTAAAGCATCCCAATTATCTATCTATATACTGTTGAAACTAGAAGTTTACATACACTATAAAAAGACACATATGCATATTTTTCTCAATATCTGACATGAAATCAGAATAAACTTTTTGCATTTTAAGTCATTTAGGATTACCATTATTATTAATATTTGCCAAATGCCAGAATAATGAGAGAGAGAATGTGTAAGGCATTTTTATTACTTACTACAAAGTCAAAAGTTTACTCACACTAAGATTATTATGCCTTTAAACAATTCTGGACTGCCCATATGATGATGTCCTGTGTTTGGAAGCTTCAGATAGGTTTTTTGGCAACACCTGAGTTAATTAGACACACACCTGTAGATGCATTTTAATGCACACCTGAAACACACTGCTTTGTGTAGCATCATGGGAAATCTAAAGAAATCATCCAAGATATCAGGAAGAGAAGTGTGAACTTGCACAAGTCTGGCTCAACCTTGGGTTCAATTTCAAGATACCTCATCTGTAAAAACAATTATACTAAATATTCCAAAGGAAAAAGTGCGTCACTCACCAAGTTGAGCATATAATGCAAAGTCCTTTATTTCACCATGTACGGCTTGGACAGTGAGTTGGATGTGCAGGTTATGGAGGCATGCAGAGAGAGAAAAAATGAACAACGGCCGTTTCACATGTGATCACTTCAACAGGTCCAAGTGAGTAATTACGTGAGGTCATTTCCTTTATAAGGAGTTGGACCATACAAAGAACTATAATAGACATATGTGAAATAAATATAGTGAGAAATACATAATAGATACAGTGTTCATTTAGTAATTACATTCTATTGCAGATGACCACTAAATGTTATTAGAGGAATATCGATAGATCTAGTCTATCATTTAGTCCAAGAGGACCTTGCGAGTTAGGTTTCATGATCCATTGGGCTTCCTGTCTAAGTAAGATTGTATTATGATTTGCACCATGTGATGGATAGTTAACTACTTCGAGACCTGCAAATTGCAGGGTTTTAGGGATTGGAATCATGTTTTTCTTGTTTATGCCTTATAAGTTTTAAAGAACCCTTACCTGAAGTGATTGATCAGTAATGTTCATGAAATCTGGTGGCTAATGGTCTTATTATTTTTCCTATGTAGTAAAATAAACACAGACAGAATAAAATATACACTACGAATTTAGTTTTACAGGATATGAAATCTGATACTGTTTGTGAAATTGATCCAATACGTAAGGAATTGATGGTGACATGTAAATGGCAGCTTGTACCATTTCCACATTTAATGTTCCCTTTTGGAGTATTAATTTTTAACCAATTGTTATTAGTAGATAATAAACGGGTGTGAACTAATATGTCTCGTTATATTATGAGTTCTTCGATGTGAAAATTGAGGATTTAAGGATCCAATTTTTTGTAGATCTTTGTCCGTTTTAATTTCTCTCTCCTCTGATGTGATCGCACATCAGAGGAGAGATAAATGGGTGCCTCTGATTTCCCCCAATACCTCCCAGTATCCCTGGACACTCCTGCATCCCCCTGGCTGTCGGCGTCTTCTTCCAGGAAGAAAATGTCAGGCGCATGCACAGTGTGCCCACCGAGATCTGCTGGCCGGCACCCGCCAACAATAGGAAATTTTTCCTATTGGTTAATTTTGATCACTGTGATAGACCCTAAAACAGTGATCAAAATAAAAAAATAGTAAATCAAACCCCCTTTATCACCCCCTAAGTTAGGTAAAAATAATAAAATAAAAGCAATGTATTTATTTCCATTTTTCTATTAGAGTTAGGGTTATGATTGGGCTTATAGTTGGGGTTGGGCTAAAGTTAGGGTTAGGATAAAGATAGGTTTGGGCTAGGGTTAGGGTTGGGCCTAGGGTTAGGGATGGGTGTTATGATTGGGTCACCGAGGAGGAAAACAAGACCAAGCTAAGCCACAGAAAACCAGAGAGGTTGGCAACTAAGCGGATTGCAGACCCCTGATCCTATCCACACAACTAGCAGTAGCCATGGAGCATACCTACGATGATTCTAGATGTCTCGACAAAGCTGGAGAACTAAATAAGCCTAAAGCAAGAAAGGGGAAATCTAAACTGCCCCAGAGCAGACCCCAAAGGAATAGATAGCCCCCAAACATATATTATCGGTGAGACAAGATGAAAACACAAACGCAGGTAGAAAAATAGGCTGAGCAAATGATGGGGCCCAAACTAACTAGACAGGACAGGAAAGGAAAGACACTGTCTGCAAAAAAAGCTCTGCAAAAATGCCCAACACGTCTGATAGAAAAAATACTGAAGTCACTAGACTTCGTCCACTATATCAGCATTCTGGTATATTCTGAAAACAGAGAAAAGAGAGGCCAATCTAATAAGGGACAAAAACAAACTGGCACAAACAGTAACATAAAGATGGAAATTCAGCACAGCCCCAGCTGGGGCTGGCTGACCACACAAAAATGAAATAGACAAAACCAAATCAAATGTGAACAATAGCAAAAGAACACTTAGCTTGAGCATGCAGGGACTGAGCTGGAACTAAGACCTCAGGAGGCAGGAAAAAACCACCAGCAGGGATAGAGGGAGTCGGCTGTCTTAAATCCATTCAGAAACTCCCAATGTTCAATCGCCCTCATTATCAGGTGGCAGGCCTCTGTTAATTAGATCAGCTCCATTACCTCCTGTAACCACCAGAGGGAGCCCGGAAAGAGAACTCGCGACCCCTCTGTCAATACAACCATCTCCACTACCTTCACTAGCACCCAGAGGTAGGCCAGAAAGTGAATTCACAAAAAATGGGCTAAAGTTAGGGTTGGGCTAAAGATAGGGTTTGGCAAGGGTTAGGATTGTGGCTATGGTTGGGATTACAGTTAAGGTTGGGATTAAGGTTAGGGGTAAGTTAGGGTTAGGTTTGTGGTTAGGGTTATGGTTAGGGTTGGGATCAGGGTAAAGGTTGTGTTGGGGTTAGGGTTGTGGTTAGGGTTATGGTTATGGTTGGGATTAGGATGAGTGGTTTGTTAGGGTTAGGGTTGGAGTTAGAATTGGGGAGTTTCCACTGTTTAGGTACATCAGGGGGTCTTCAAACGCGACATGAAGCCACCATTGATTCCAGCCAATTTTGCATTCAAAAAGTCAAATGGTGCTCCCTCCCTTCTGATCCCTGTCATGCACACAAACAGTGGCTTTCCCTCACATACAGGGTATCGGTGTACTCGGGAGAAATTGCACAACACATTTTTTGGTCCATTTTCTCCTGCTACCCTTCTGAAAATAAAAAAAATTGGTTCCAAAATAGATTTTTTTGTGAAAAAATGAAAAATGTTCATTTTTTCCTTCCATATTGCTTTAGTTCTCGTGAAGCACCTGAAGGGCTAATAAGCATCTTGAATGTGGTTTTGTGCACCCTGAGGGGTGCAATTTTTAGAATGGTGTCACTTTTGGGAATTTTCTCTTATATTGACCCCCAAACTTAATTCAAATGTGAGTTGTTCCCTTAAAAAAAATTGCTTTTGTAAATTTTGTTGGAAAAATGAGAAATCGCTGGTCAAATTTTAACCCTTATAACTTCCAAACAAAAATAAATTATGTTTCCAAAATTGTGCTGATGTAAAGTAGACATGTGGGAAATGTTATTTATTAACTATTTGATGTGACACCGCTGTCTGATTTAAGGGTACAAAACTCAAAAGTTTAAAAATTGCAAAATTTTCAAAATTTTTGCCAAATTTCTTTTTTTTTCATAAATAAACGCAAGTAATATTGTTCCAGAGCTATAACCTCATAAAGTGACAGTGGTCAGAATTGTAAAACTTGGCTTGGTCATTAAGTACCAAATTGGCTCTGTTAGAGGTTAAATATGACTCTCTGCAATTCATTTTCTGATTATTTTTGCTTGTTTTATTTTTATTTTTATTTTTATTATCCCTTTGAAGTAATTCCATTTGGGATAATATATTCACTCGATCATATGCCTCCATTAGTATTGATGCTACGCCTCTTTCAAGAAAGTGAGTTTTTAATTCATCTATCTGTTTGTTAAATATGATGTCGTTGTTTAATTTTCCGTAGTCTCAGCATTTGGCTGTACAGTAAACCTTTTTTTGGTATGCATGGGGTGTGTACTTTTATAGTGAAGCATCATATTCGTAGCTGTAGATTTTCTGAATACTTTTGTCCGTCCATTATATTAATTTTTACATCTAAGTGTTCCAGATTTTTTCCTCCAAAGCATGATGAAAAACGCATGTTTTCTGTATTGACTGTATTTAAGTATGGTATAATTTCTTGGAATTCTTTCTCAGTTCGATCACATACTATAAATATATCGTCTACAAATCTTAAATATGTGCGTATGTACCTAAGGTATGGGTTGGATATATTGGAGATATACTTTTCTTCAAAGGATACTAAAAACAAATTTGACACATGCTACTGGTGTGCCCATGGCAGTCCCGACTTGTTGCAGATACCTCTTGTCTAAAAATTTAAAACATTGTGGGATAGTATAAATTCTAATGCTTCTAAGACAAAAGCTATATAATCAGGACTTTTGTTAGTATTGGCTAACATTCTGCCTATAGCTTCAATTCACATTTTTTGGGGGGATACGAGTATATAAGCTCTCCACATCTATAGATACTAAAGGAAAACTAGTTTGCCAATCTATTTATTTTAGTGCTCTCAAAAAGTCTCCTGAATCTTTTATGAAGAATGGTATTTTTTCCATTAAAGGTTTTAGCAACTAGTCCAAATACTGGGATAGGGGTTCTGTAAGAGAGTTTATGCCTGACATAATTGGGCGGCCAGGGAGTTGTTGCATCAACTTATGAATTTTGGGAATAATGTACCAGTGAGGTATTTCTGGATATTTTGGTAATTATTTCTCAGCTTTCTTTTTTGAAAGAATCCCTTTTTCTACATTTTTTCTCAGTAAAGATCTTAAGCTACTTTTAAATTTCTGTATTGGATTATTGTCCAGAGGGAGATAAGTATTTGTGTAATTTAATTGTGATAAGGCTTCGGATATCTAGTAATCTCTTTCCAACAATTTCCGCCTTTATCAGCCCTCCTGAATATAGTTCAGATTTTTATGGAATAAATTCATGGACTTCAGTGCGCTGCTTGACAAATTCACGAATCCAGGTTATGAGAAAGATTAACTGTTTATTTTCCAACGCGTTTCAAAGTGTATACCACTTCTTCCTCAGGGGATGACATACAGTGGGGCAAAAAAGTATTTAGTCAGTCAGCAATAGTGCAAGTTCCACCACCTAAAAAGATGAGAGGCGTCTGTAATTTACATCATAGGTAGACCTCAACTATGGGAGACAAACTGAGAAAAAAAAATCCAGAAAATCACATTGTCTGGTTTTTTTTCATTTTATTTACATATTATGGTGGAAAATAAGTATTTGGTCAGAAACAAGCAATCAAGATTTCTGGCTCTCACAGACCTGTAACTTCTTCTTTAAGAGTCTCCTCTTTCCTCCACTCATTACCTGTAGTAATGGCACCTGTTTAAACTTGTTATCAGTATAAAAAGACACCTGTGCACACCCTCAAACAGTCTGACTCCAAACTCCACTATGGTGAAGACCAAAGAGCTGTCAAAGGACACCAGAAACAAAATTGTAGCCCTGCACCAGGCTGGGAAGACTGAATCTGCAATAGCCAACCAGCTTGGAGTGAAGAAATCAACTGTGGGAGCAATAATTAGAAAATGGAAGACATACAAGACCACTGATAATCTCCCTCGATCTGGTGCTCCACGCAAAATCCCACCCCGTGGGGTCAGAATGATCACAAGAACGGTGAGCACAAATCCCTGAACCATGCGGGGGGACCTAGCGAATGAACTGCAGAGAGCTGGGACCAATGTAACAAGGCCTACCATAAGTAACACACTACGCCACCATGGACTCAGATCCTGCAGTGCCAGACGTGTCCCACTGCTTAAGCCTGTACATGTCCGGGCCCGTCTGAAGTTTGCTAGAGAGCATTTGGATGATCCAGAGGAGTTTTGGGAGAATGTCCTATGGTCTGATGAAACCAAACTGGAACTGTTTGGTAGAAACACAACTTGTCGTGTTTGAAGGAAAAAGAATACTGAGTTGCATCCATCAAACACCATACCTACTGTAAAGCATGGTGGTGGAAACATCATGCTTTGGGGCTGTTTCTCTGCAAAGGGGCCAGGACGACTGATCCAGGTACATGAAAGAATGAATGGGGCCATGTATCGTGAGATTTTGAGTGCAAACCTCCTTCCATCAGCAAGGGCATTGAAGATCAAACGTGGCTGGGTCTTTCAACATGACAATGATCCAAAGCACACCGCCAGGGCAACGAAGGAGTGGCTTCGTAAGAAGCATTTCAAGGTCCTGGAGTGGCCTAGCCAGTCTCCAGATCTCAACCCTATAGAAAACCTTTGGAGGGAGTTGAAAGTCCGTGTTGCCAAGCGAAAAGCCAAAAACATCACTGCTCTAGAGGAGATCTGCATGGAGGCATGGGCCAACATACCAACAACAGTGTGTGGCAACCTTGTGAAGACTTATAGAAAACGTTTGACCTCTGTCATTGCCAACAAAGGATATATCACAAATATTGAGATGAAATTTTGTTTCTGACCAAATACTTATTTTCCACCATAATATGCAAATAAAATGAAAAAAAAACAGACAATGTGATTTTCTGGATTTTTTTTTCTCAGTTTGTCTCCCATAGTTGAGGTCTACCTATGATGTAAATTACAGACGCCTCTCATCTTTTTAAGTGGTGGAACTTGCACTATTGCTGACTGACTAAATACTTTTTTGCCCCACTGTATATGAACAGATAGAGCTGTCACAGATTGTATACATCCATGATTCAAAAAATTGGCGCCAATGATCACATGTCATACGGTACAAAAGTCAAAGTTCAAAGTACACCAAGTAAAATGTCATATTAATTAATCTTTGTTCATTAAAAAATATTATTTTTATTAATTCACAAATAAAAAACTCAAGGAAAGCTAAAAAATCAAGAAAAGAAAAAAAAAATATATATATATATATTTAAGAATGAACTCCTGCTGTTGAAAAGAGAGAAAAAGCACAATCTGCACTCAAGCGACTAAACCAAAGTCAGATCATGTCTGAAGGGAAGGAAAAAAAGAACGGCTGTTAAAAAATGTGTATAAAAATAATGAATAATAAATAAAAATGATTAAAAAACAGGGAAAAATATTGAATAAAAATATATTAAAAGTGTGTGTTTATATATATATATATATATATATATATATAATTTATATGATAATAAAAAAACTTTTTATTATCATATAAATTATATATATATATATAAACACACTTTTTTAATATATTTTTATTCAATATTTTTCCCCGTTTTTTAATCATTTTTATTCATTATTCATTATTTTTATACACATTTTTTAACAGCCGTTCTTTTTTTCCTTCCCTTCAGACATGATCTGACTTTGGTGTAGTGGCTTGAGTGCAGATTGTGCTTTTTCTCTCTTTTCAACAGCAGGAGTTTGTTTTTAAATTTATATATATTTTTATTTTCTTGATATTTTAGCTTTCCTTGAGTTTTTTATTTGTGAATTAATAAAAATAATACTTTTTAATGAGCAAAGATTAATTAATATGACATTTTACTTGGTGTACTGTGAACTTTGACTTTTGTACCGTATAACATGTGATCATTGGCGCCAATTTTTTGAATCATGGATGTATACAATCTGTGACAGCTCTATCTGTTCATATATGTCATCCCCTGAGGAAGAAGTGGTATACACTTCGAAACGCGTTGGTAAATAAACAGTTAATCTTTCTCATAACCTGGATTCGTGAATTTGTCAAGCAGCGCACTAAAGTCCATGAACTTATTCCATAAAAATCTGAAGTTCTGACGGAGTTGACCTTTGGACGTACAGCAAGCTGACTACGGATCTTATATGCCTGAACCTCTCCTGGAAAGGGTGAGTGAATTTTTATTTATTCTTCTAACAATAGCCCGGATAAGACCCTATTGCGCTTTTTGTTCCTATAGTTTATCTCCTGAATATAGTGTCATCCCATTTTTTCATATCTTCCAAGGCTTTCTACTCTGTGATTTTTACATTTTTTTCAGGTAATTTGTAGTATAATGCTTCCACGTCTTGGAATAAGTCTATCATATTTCCAGGTGAAATAGGTGGCATATAATTCGTTTGAACACCTACCGTAAAGGGTTTGTGATATGTGGGAAGGACAGAAATAACAGATGATCTGCAGCAAATTGGTTCTGTTATACTGACTAGTGTGGAGGCATCGTCAAAAAGTTCAGGGTGTTTAGGAGAGTTTACCATGAAACCTATTGTACCAATTGTAGTGGGAATTTCTCCCTCTGGACAAGATGAAACATCACTCATTTTAACATTTGCAAAAAAGAATTACATAAATGCATTTTTCTAGTGCCCTTGAATAAATCTATTTGAAATTCAGTAAAATCAAAATGTTCCTTCCTATAAACAGAAGTTTAGTCCTTTAGATAAAACTAACAGGTGATCTATAGTTAAATGTCTTTTGGTTAAATTCACAATGTGATGTTCTTTGTTGAGTGTGGTTATTTCTTCCAAGATACTTGTTTCAGTTTTTTTCCCAAACTTGCCGTTTTTGCCACCTCTTCTCGTACTTGTCCTAAATGGATCAATGTTTCTATGTTTTTTGATGAATTGCTGCTGCTTGATTTCACCTGTTTTTCAGTGGTGCTGGAATCTGAATCTGTGGTCCACCCATCTATATTGGACCTTTTCGTTTTAAGTTTTTGATTGCAATTTCTGTTATGATGAAAGTGTTTTTTATTCCAGGAGAAAACATGACCTGTATCGTAGTCATTTTTGTCTCGTAAAATTTTTTCTTTTTTCTTTTGCTTCGTTTCAATTTGAATTAATATTAATTTTCTTAAATTTTTTTTACAAAATTGAGATTTTGATTTTCAGTTAGACAATTCAGTTTTAGCCTTTTCCAGTTGTTCATCGAGGATTGTGTATTCTTGTTTATTTTTGGATGACACTAAACGTAGTAAATTTTGAGAGCATTGTAAATTAATCTGTTCCCATTCTTTTTGGAATGTTGGATCATCTTGGAATTGTGAAATTTCCTTGAACACACGAAGACCTCTTGGTACTCGATCACATTCAATATAAGATTTTAATGATTTCATTGTCCAAAAAAGCCTTATTTCTTTTTCGGCTAAAAAATATATTTTAGTCTCAAGGGTTTTTGTACTTATAATTTCTAGTTCCTCTTTATGGTTGTAATCTGCAAAAAACTCTCCTGCATCCTCACGCCCTGCTAAAAGTCCTTGTTTATCCGCTACATGTTCATTAGGATCAGACTCACTGTCCAAGCCGCACATGGTGAAATAACGAACTTTGGAATATTTGTTCAGCTTGGTGAGTGCTGCATTTTTTCCTTTGGAATATTTATCATACACTTGTTTTTTTCATACCAAGCACCACATACCAGTTGATGGTTCCGCCTCACTTCAGTAAAACAGGATCAATCATCTCTATGTGTGATATACACTCACTGGCCACTTTATTAGGTACACCTGTCCAACTGTGTGTTAAGACTTAATTTCTAATCAGCCAATCACATGGCGGCAACTCAGTGCATTTAGGCATGTAGACATGGTCAAGACAATCTCCTGCAGTTCAAACCGAGCATCAGTATGGGGAAGAAAGGTGATTTGAGTGCCTTTGAACGTGGCATGATTGTTGGTGCCAGAAGGGCTGGTCTGAGAATTTCAGAAACTGCTGATCTACTGGGATTTTCACGCACAACCATCTCTAGGGTTTACAGAGAATGGTCCGAAAAAGAAAAAAAATCCAGTGAGCGGCAGTTCTGTGGCCGGAAATGCCATGTTGATGCCAGAGGTCAGAGGAGAATGGGCAGACTGGTTCGAGCTGATAGAAAGGCAACAGTGACTCAAATTGCCACCCGTTACAACCAAGGTAGGCAGAAGAGCATCTCTGAACGCACAGTGCGTCGAACTTTGAGGCAGATGGGCTACAGCAGCAGAAGACCACACTGGGTACCACTCCTCTCAGCTAAGAACAGGAAACTGAGGCTACAATTTGCACAAGCTCATCGAAATTGGACAGTAGAAGATTGGAAAAACGTTGCCTGGTCTGATGAGTCTCGATTTCTGCTGCGACATTCGGATGGTAGGGTCAGAATTTGGCGTAAACAACATGAAAGCATGGATCCATCCTGCCTTGTATCAACGGTTCAGGCTGGTGGTGGTGGTGTCATGGTGTGGGGAATTTTTTCTGGGCACTCTTTGGGCCCCTTGGTACCAATTGAGCATCGTTGCAACGCCACAGCCTACCTGAGTATTGTTGCTGACCATGTCCATCCCTTTATGACCACAATGTACCCAACATCTGATGGCTACTTTCAGCAGGATAATACGCCATGTCATAAAGCTCGAATCATCTCAGATTGGTTTCTTGAACATGACAATGAGTTTACTGTACTCAAATGGCCTCCTCAGTCACCAGATCTCAATCCAATAGAGCATCTTTGGGATGTGGTGGAACGGGAGATTCGCATCAGGGATGTGCAGCCGACAAATCTGCGCCAACTGTGTGATGCCATCATGTCAATATGGTCCAAAATCTCTGAGGAATGCTTCCAGCACCTTGTTGAATCTCTGCCACGAAGAATTGAGGCAGTTCTGAAGGCAAAAGGGGGTCCAACCCCTTACTAGCATGGTGTACCTAATAAAGTGGCCAGTGAGTGTATATGTTCCAGTGGTGCCATTCACTTTCTTCTTTGCTTGAAAAACAAATAATTATATGCAAATACAAACAAGATGGGAATGTTTATAAGCGGGGGCCCTAATTCCCAATCAAGGTTATAGTCTATTTCTGAGAAAATTGGGATATAAAACTTAACCTCTGCAGTGGGCGGAGCTTCACGGAGGAACTACGCAGCCCTCCCCAGCTCTGTCGAACACAAATGTGAAGCCAGCCTTATAGCACAGTTATCAATATCCATGGGCGTCACTAGCATCAATGATAAGGGGCTCTAGCCCCGAACATTTTGCCAGAGCCCCGGATGTTCTGCAACTACCGCATTGAACTGTGTTCGCATCACCTTGACACCAATACAGTTCAAAGGGGGTGCCTTGCAGGAGAAGAACACAGGCCAATGAGCATCAGATGGAGAGAAGAGCTGATTGGCCAGTGCACCTGTTGTCCCGTGCGGTGCGACTCTGAGGGAGAGAGCTAGCAGTAATCGAGATGAAAGGTCAGTATTACAGCCTGTGTGTTTTCCCAGGGACAGATAGAATGTAGCTCCTGTCAGCACGGTGACAGCTTCTCCTGCTCTGCAGCATCCCAGCAGAGAAGGCGAGAGCGAGAGCGGGGAAGGTGCCTGGACAGTGCTGCTGTAAGCAGAAAAAGCTTAGGAGCTGCACATGTTCTTCAGCCTCCCCTGCACCAGAGAGGAGAGTGTGTGATGTGTGCATGAGGTATCTGTTTTGTGTATGATACTTGCTATGTGTGAGATGTGTGTGAGGTATCTTTATTGTGTGTTTGATACTTCTGTGAGAGGTATATGTAGTGTGTGTGAAGTGTGTGATACTTGTGTGAGAGGTATCTGTATTGTGTGTGTGTGTGTGTGGTATCTGTAGTGTGTGAGGTATCTGTATTGTGTGTGTGAGATATCTGTATTGTGTGTGTGTTAGAGGTATCTGTATTGTGTGTGTTAGAGGTATCTGTATTGTATGTGTGTGTGAGGTATCTGTATTGTGTGTTAGAGGTATCTGTATTGTGTGTGAGGTATCTGTATTGTGTGTTTTTGAGGCATCTGCATTGTGTGTGTTAGAGGTACTGTATCTGTATTGTGTGTGAGCTATCTGTATTGTGTGTGTGAGGTATCTGTATTGTGTATATGAGGTATCTGCATTGTGTGTGAGGTATCTGTATTGTGTGTGTGTGAGGTATCTGCATTGTGTGTGTGAGTGGTATTTGTATTGTGTGTGTGAGGTATCTGTATTGTGTGTGTGAGGTATCTGTATTGTTTGTGTGAGGTAACTGTAGTGTGTGATACTTGTGTGTGAGGTATCTGTAGTGTGTGTGTACACTTGTCCAGCATGCATGTGCTGTGTATATGATATGTACCTGCTGAGCATTTTGTTATACAGCACGTGTGTACTAAGAACATGTATGATGTCTGTGCCTGTGTGACTTTATGATGTGTCTGTAATAAACCTGTGTTGTACAGTATATATGGGCTACGGGACTCATTATACTAGATATAGGGAGTTGTAGGGGCCATCATATTGGTTATAGTGAACTGTGTGTGCCATAATACTGGATAGAGGGAGCTGTAGGGACCATGATACAGTGTATAGGAAGCTGTGGGGACCATGATACAGTGTATAGGAAGCTGTGCGAACCATGATACAGTGTATAGGAAGCTGTGGGGACCACGATACAGTGAATAAGAAGCTGAGGGGACCATGATACAGTGTATAGGAAGCTGTGGGGACCATGATACAGTACAGTGTATAAGAAGCTGTGGGGACCACAATACAGTATATAGGAAGCTGTGGAGACCATTGTATAGGGAGATGTGGAGATCATGATACAGTGCATATGGTGCTGTGGCGACCATCATACAGTTCATAGGGAGCTGTGGGGACCATCATACAGTGCATAGGCAGCTGTGAAGACCATCGTATAGGGTGATGTGGGGATCACGACACGGTGCATAGGGTGCTGTGGCGACCATCATACAGTTTTTAGGGAGCTGTGGGGACCATCATACAGTGCATAGGCAGCTGTGGCGACCATCATACAGTGCATAGGGAACTTTTGGGACCATCATACAGTGCATCGGGACCTGTGGGGACCATCATACAATGCGTATTATGTAGTCACCGTGTAGTGGTGATGGCGTTATAAACTTCTGTGAAGCACTGGGGGGTTCAAAGTGCTCACCACACATCTAGATAAGTTCCATGGGGGGTCTGGTTTCCAAAATGGGGTCACTTGTGGGGAGTTTGAATAGTTTAGGCACATCAGAGGCTCTCCAAACGCACATGACACCCGCAGACCATTCCATCAAAGTCTGCATTCCAAAACATCATTCCTTCCCTTCCGAGCCCCGACGTGTGCCCATACCGTAGTTTTCTCCCACATATGAGGTATCAGCGTACTCAGGACAAATTGGACAACAACTTTTGGTGTTCAATTTCTCCTGGTACCCTTGGGAAAATAAAAAAATTGGGGACTAAATGATCATGTTTGTGGAAAAAATACGATTTTTTTTTCACGCCCGGGCATTATAAACTTCTGTGAAGCACTGGGGGGTTCAAAGTAATCACCACACATCTAGATAAGTTTCTTGGGGGGTCTAGTTTCCAAAATGGTGTCATTTGTGGGGGGTTTCCGCTGTTTTGGTACATCAGGGGCTTTCCAACCGCGACATGCTGTCGGATCTCAATTCCAGCCAAAAACGTCAAATGGCGCTGCTTCCCTTCCGAGCTCTGCCATGCGCCCAAATAGTGGTTTACCCCCACATATGGGGTATCAGCGTACTCAGAACAAATTGCACAATAACTTTTAGGGTCCTGTTACCATTGGAAAAATAAGAATTGAGGGTGAAAAGATCATTTTTGTGGAAAAAATATGATTTTTTAATTGTACGGCTGTACGTTATAAACTTCTGTGAAGCCCTTGTGGGTTCAAAGTTCTCACCACACATCTAGATAAGTTCCTTGGGGGGTCTAGTTTTCAAAATGGGGTCACTTGTGGGGGGTTTCCACTGTTTAAGTACATCAGGGGCTCTCCAAACGGGACATGGCGTCAGATCTGAATTCCAGCCAATTTTGCATTGAAAAAATCAAACGGCGCTCCTTCCTTTCTGAGCTCTGCCATGCACCGAAACAGTGGTTCCCCCCCACATATCAGGTATCAGCGTACTCAGGACAAACTGCACAATACCTTTTGCAGCCCAATTTCTCCTGTTACCCTTGGTAAAATAAAAAAAATTGAACCTGAAGTATTTTTTTTGTGAAAAAAAGTTAAATGTTCATTTTTTTTTAAATATTCAAAAAATTCCTGTGAAGCACATGAAGGGTTAATAAACTTCTTGAATGTGGTTTTGAGCACCTTAAGGGATGAAGTTTTTAGAATGGTGTCACTTTTGGGTATTTTCTATCATATAGACCTTTCAAAGTGGCTTCATATGTGATGTGGTCCGTAAAAATAAAATGGTGTTGCAAAAATGAGAAATCGCTGGTCAACTTTTAACCCTTATAACTTCCTAACAAAAAAAAATTTTGGTTCCAAAATTGTGCTGATGTAAAGTAAATATGTGGGAAATGTTACTTATTAAGTTTTTTGTGTGCCGTATCTCTGTGATTTAAGAGCATAAAAATTCAAAGTTGGAAAATTGCGAAATTTTCAAAGTTTTTGCCAAATTTCTGTTTTTTTCACAAATAAACACAAGTTATTTGAATGAAATTTTACCACTAACATGAAGTACAATATGTCACGAGAAAACAATGTCAGAATCACTGAGATCCATGGAAGCGTTTCAGAGTTATTACCTCATAAAGGGACAGTGGTCAGAATGATAAAAATTGGCCCGGGAGTTAACGTGCAAACCACCCTTGGTAGTGAAGGGGTTAATAAACGAAATTAAAAAAAAAAGAGGGGCCCATATACGGTTCTTGCACAGGGGCCCTTTTCCTTTTGTGTCCACCACTGTTTTAACCCTATTACTGTTTTATGCATACAAGACATTCATTAAATGTAAATGAGCCACAGCTCATTATTAATTATATTATCTATTTCAAAGAATGTAAAGGGTTATACAAAATAGAAATTCATATTGTTTGTATCATTTTACAGTTTTTAGAGTCGCGATTATCTAACTTGAAAAGTGGGAATTTGTATCCAGATTGTCTTAATCTGTTTGTTAGTGAAAAGAATGTACAGCAGTCTTCTAGATACCCATCTGAAGTCAGAGATTACAGCAGGTATGTAATAGAATATAATACTTGTAGTCAGTACAGTATTTACCTCTCAAAGGCATGTAGGCACAGACTGTTTTAAATGACCCATCAAATGGACCACAATAATAGCCAAAAAGACATGAACCAGATATCCTCCATTCATAGACTAATCTGTTCACAGTATTTTTTTTTTTCCTCAAACCATATAATCACACTGGCCACTTCATGGTGACCTCTTTTATTTAAGTGCTTATTTTACCCATCAAGTAGGTGACACCTAAAAATGATAACAACCATTCTTAGGTTTAATACAACATCTTGCATTCTCTACAACCTTCCTCTTGTCTCCGCCTTAGAGTATTGTTAGTGTATTAAAAAGTTTTAGGCAGGCGAGGAAAAAAATGGTGCAAAGTGAGAATGTTTTAAAACATAGCAGTGTTTTTTCTAATTACTATATTTTTATACAAAGCGAATGAGTAAAAAGGAAATATAACTCAAATCAATATTTGGTGTGACCACCCTTTACCCTCAGTAGAGCATTCAAGCATTAATTTTCCTAGGCACACTTGGACACAGATTTTTAACGAACATGGCAGGGAGGTTGTTCCAAACATCTTGGAGAGCTAACTGCAAATCTTCTGTGGATGGTTTGAAAAAGAGAAAATTGGACTCTTTAAGTGCTTCAACAGTATAAAACATTTTGTTAATACACAACATTGAAAATAGAAAAATACATAAGAACAGAGTATAAAATGATCACAACAAAAGACTGACAGTGTGTCTGGTGCCAAAATGTCACGCAAAGGATCTAGTAACCAAGACCAGCAACAAAAATAGGAAACATGACCTCATAGCCCTTGTTATGAAAAAAATAAACCTTTGTGGGTGAAAATTATATGCATGCAATGACTCATTCTGATACACTATGAAATGATTAAAAGTCATGAGTACATAGTCCTAAATGCAGTGAGCAAATATCTACAGATAAATGTTACATAAATATAGTAGTCAAAAGTAGCATATCATCATAAAAGCATCAGAGGAGAACTCAGTTAGGAGATCAACCCCAGGGTCCCCAACGATGAAGTGTAATATGTGAAAGCACGTCGGGGACCCAGGATGTCCTCTCCTATCTTGTCTAATATGGAGTTGCTTCTTAGGCCAGTTGGGACAAATTATGTGTTGCCCACATATGGCCAAAATTCTATGACTACTTTGTACCTAATGAATTTTGGTTTACTAATAGATCTTCTGTAGATGTAGGCTTGCAAAATCTTTGTCCCCATATGTAATCTCAGACTCGATGTTGAGATCAGGGCTCTATGGGGGACATATAATCACTGCCATTACTCCTTATTCTTCTTCTTTCCTCTGAGGCTAGTACTTAATGATATTAGCTGTATGTTTGGGGTCATTGTTCAGCTGCAGAATATATTTGGAACCAATCAGACATCAACCCTGATGGTTGAAAACAAACCAAAAGGAGTAATAGCCAATATAAAGGGAAGCCACCCACAGGCACAATCATAGTGGGAAATCAGTAAGGCTTCCTAAAGGACACTCCTAAATATTAATATAACACCAAGAGAAACAAACTGGAGTACAAAGTCCATAATTATAAAAATTAATGAAATTTATTATAACCATTTAAAATGACACGAATAATAAATACATATACATATAATACAATATAAAGGTATAAAGATCAGGCAATAATGGCTGGGGTCAATAGTAATAAAGTTTCAGGCTATGTGCCCACGTTGCGTGTTAAAACGCACACAGAAAACCGGACTCCTTCCCAGAAATCGCGCGTTTTTTTCCGTGCGATTTCACCACGATTCTGTTTGCGATTTTGTCGCGATTTTCTCAAGCACTTTCCAAGCGATTTGAAGCATCGCTTGGAAAGTGATTGACAGGTTGGTCACACTCGTCAAGCATAGTGTTTGACAAATGTGAGCAGCTTTTTACTATTGAGGCCGCCTATGCAGTATCAATAGTAAAAGATAGAATGTGAAAAATGATAAAAAATTAAAAAATTGGGGTATATTTACCTTCCGACGTCCCGCGCTGCATTCCCGGGCATCAGCGTTCCCAGTAATGCCTTGCGAGACCTGTGATGACGTTGGTCTTGCGTTACTATAGCGAGCTCGTGAGAACGCTAGTGTCACGCGAGACTACGTCATCACAGGACCTTGCCGCAAGGCATTACTGAGAACGCTTAGGCCGGGAATGCAGCGCGGGACGTCGGTAGGTAAATATACCCCGATTTTTTATTTTTTATTCTTTTTTTTACAGGGGTATGGTACCCAGGGCCTGGAGGACAGTCTCCTCTCCTCCACACCGTGGGTACCAACCGCACATGAGACACTTAACTTCCCGCATGGTGGGCATAGCCACATGCGGGAAGTAAGCGATTCTCATGCATTCCTATGGGTGCGGAATCGCGGCAATTCTTTGCGATTCCGCACAAAAGAATGATCATGCTGCGATTTTTTCCGTGATGTGTTTCCTCTGCGGAAAAAAGCGCAGCATTAGCACAGCATGTGCGGAATGCCATAGGAATGCATGGGGTGCATTCTGTACACGATTTTTAAACGTTTTCGCAGTGTTTTCACGCCAAAAATCACGGCAAAAACGCTTAAAAATCGCATCGTGGGCACACAGCCTAAAGCAAATTTGCCTAAAGTACAGGCAGCACACAGGGCTAAATAAGCTCACACCTATTAAAATAACAGTCTAAATACAAGTGTATAAACCATAATCTAAGGTGTAAAACCATGCTCAAGCAAAGTGCTTACCCATGATAAACTGCCCAGGACCACAGACCGCCGCAACCGACGCGCGTTTCGCTCACTCTTTTTCAAGGTGCGGTATAGTGTGCCAGAACGGGCCACCCTTAAATATCCCCAAGACCAGCTGAGCACAATAATGGTGCATGTATCCGGGAACCGACCCCGGAACTTGCATCACCGGTAGGCATGGAAACACAACGCCGCAAGTCAGCGCAGACCGGAAGTCGTCACCGACATGCCTACGTCATATGCCAGCGCCCCCAGCGATGCTCCGAGACGCGTGAATCCGGAGACATGCGCACTGTGCACCGGAATCAGGCCAACACAAAATGTGCCCACAAATACCATAGTGCACAACAATATACATGTGGATAATATAAATAGTATATATAATAATTAAATTCGAACGCAATCAAAGATACCATTAAGTACTATAATATAACCATAAGTGCATAATATAAATTTACATAGATATATTATTATCAGTGCAAAGTGCTTAATAAAAAGGAGGAAGTGAAGGGAAAAAGGGGAAGAAAAAGGCTATAAAGCCAAATAACAAACAATGTCCAAAGACATATATAAAAGAGTACAGCAGATGAATCCATAGTCAGTGTAGCCCGTAGCAAATCTTCATCTCTGAAGTCATTCAAGGATGGAAAGAATGCTTGATCAATAACACAAAACTAAAATAAAAAGTATATATATATATATATATATATATATATATATATATGTCCTATAATAAATTTCATTAATTTTTATAATTATGGACTTTGTACTCCAGTTTGTTTCTCTTGGTGTTATATCAACCCTGATGGTATTGCACGTTAGATAAGTATCTGTCTCTGTTTCTCAGTAGTGTGGACACCATTAATCTTGATGAAATACTCAATTCCATTTGCTGAAATGAGTCCCAAAATTTGTAAGGCACCCTCACCATATTTCATTGTTGCCTGTAGACACTCATTATTGTACTGCTTCCAGCCCTTTAGAACATTTTGACTCATCAGTCCAGAATACCTGCTGCCATTTTTCTGCACCTCAGTTCCTATGTTTTCATGCATAACTGAGACATTTTGCCTTATGTCCATGTCATATGTATGGTTTTAGGCTGCAATACCATGAAAACCACTTCTGGCACAATAGATGAGTACAGATGAGTCTCACTGATTGCTCCCAGCTCTGAGTTAATGGCACTGCTGGACATCTTCCATTATTGATGTAAGCACGATATGTCTTTCATCTGCTGCACTATGTTTACTGACCAGCAACATTTACAGTATGGTCTTCAACATTGCTCTTCTCTTGGCATCCTCAATGCTGACAAATAAAGGTGAATACTTATCCATCACAGGTGCAATACTATTAAAACAACAACTTAGTAACCAACCAAATATCTGTGAGGTGGCTGCCTAGTATTCAAAATGCACACAGACTTGCATAGGGTGCCATTAACACCATTATATGAGATGCACCTTGTCCATATAATAGCTTGTTACCAACGCCCCTACTATTACATCAGGTGGGCTGCCAATACCATATGTACACCCACAGGACAGACAGCCCAGATTACCCAACCACTACTGAAGGGCCCGGTCTGCACTCGGGATAAAAAACATGGAAAAAAGATGTGTATAATTCATAGGGTATTAGTTAACAAACCATGTCAGGGGTCCTCATTAGCCAGCCGGCTAGACATGGTATTGCAAGTATGGCTGTTTTTTTTTCAGTGATGACTAAAATTATAATTTGTTCTTGCTCTTTAATGAAAAAAATTCTGCTTAATTACCACTATTAGATAATTCACATTTCTTGCAGCTTGCAGTGAATTAAATAAATTAAACCAAAGGATTATTTTTACATCTCCTTGGTAGTAAGAGATTACATTTTCTGATCGGCATGCTTATTAATACTTTTGTCATATTTATAGGATTAATGCTTTGGAAAGGGAAATGTCCAATTTTAAAGAGAAAATGAGAAGCTATGGCTCAATGCGGGCAAACAATACTGATTGCACTAAGAATTTATGTGAGGCCCGAAAATTGTACGAAGCTGAGGTATGTTGCAATGATTCTGTTATTCCATTACTAATGTTGAAACTTTTGACTTGAAATTAAGCTATGTTTAATAATGAAAAATTACACAGGGAAAACCTATTGAACAAGGGTATTTAATAACTTTGTACAAAAGCCTTTGTTGGTGATGACAGCTTGCAGATGCCTCCTGTATGGAGAAACTAGTTGCATGTATTGCTCAGGTGTGATTTTGGCCCATTCTTCTCACAAATACTCTTCAAATCCTGGGTTCCTTCTATGAACTCTGAGATTTACTTCCATACATCTTCTATTGGATGCAAGTCAGTTGATTGGCCTTTCCATTCTAGCATCTTTATTTTCTTTCTCTGAAACCAATTGAGAGTTTCCTTGGCTGTGTGTTTGGGATCATTGTCTTACTGAAATGTCCACCCTTATTTCATCTTCATCATTCTGACAGAAAATATCTTGGTACATTTATCTATTCATCCTTCCTTCAATTATATGAAGTTTGCCAGTGCCATATCCTGAAAAACAGCCCCACACCATGATGTTTCCATCTCCAAGCTTCACTGTTGGTATGGTGTTTATGGGGTGATATGCAGTGCCTTTTGACCTGCAATCATGGTGTGTATTAGGGCATCCAAACAGTTCAATATTGGTCTCATTTGACCCAACTATATTCTCCCAATATTTCACAAGCTTGTCTAAATGTTGTTAAGCAAACTTTAAACGCACTTTTTGTTCAGAAATGGAGTCTTGCATGGTGAGCGTGCATGCAGGCCATGGTGGTTATTATTATTATTATTTATTGTTATAGCGCCATTTATTCCATGGCGCTTTACATGTAAGGAGGGGTATACATAAAAACAAGTACAATAATCTTAAACAATACAAGTCATAACTGGTACAGGAGGAGAGAGGACCCTGCCCGCGAGGGCTCACAATCTACAAGGGATGGGTGATAATACAGTAGGCGAGGGTAGAGCTGGTCGTGCAGCGGTTTGGTCGATCGGTGGTTACTGCAGGTTGTAGGCTTGTCGGAAGAGGTGGGTCTTCAGGCTCTTTTTGAAGGTTTCAATGGTAGGTGAGAGTCTGATATGTTGTGGTAGAGAGTTCCAGAGTAGGGGTGATGCGCGAGAGAAATCTTGTACGCGATTGTGGGAAGAGGAGATAAGAGGGGAGTAGAGAAGGAGATCTTGTGAGGATTGGAGGTTGCGTGCGGGAAAGTACCGGGAGACGAGGTCACAGATGTATGGAGGAGACAGGTTGTGGATGGCTTTGTATGTCATGGTTAGGGTTTTGTAATGGAGTCTCTGGGCAATTGGGAGCCAGTGAAGGGATTGACAGAGGGGAGAAGCTGGGGAATAGCGGGGGGACAGGTGGATTAGTCGGGCAGCAGAGTTTAGAATAGATTGGAGGGGTGCGAGAGTGTTTGAGGGGAGGCCACAGAGCAGGAGGTTGCAGTAGTCAAGGCAAGAGATGATGAGGGCATGGACTAGGGTTTTTGCAGATTCTTGGGTGAGGAATGAACGGATTCGTGAAATATTTTTGAGTTGAAGTCGGCAGGACGTGGAAAGGGCTTGGATATGTGGTTTGAAGGAGAGATCAGCGTCAAGGATTACTCCGAGACAGCGAGCTTGTGGGACTGGGGAGAGTGGGCAGTCATTTACTGTAATTGATAGGTTCGTAGGGGGGGCCACGTGAGATGGGGGAAAGATGATGAATTCTGTTTTGTCCATGTTGAGTTTCAGAAATCTAGCGGAGAAGAAGGATGAAATAGTGGACAGACATTGAGGGATTCTGGTTAGTAGGGAGGTGATATCTGGTCCATAGATGTAGATCTGTGTGTCATCAGCGTAGAGATGATACTGAAAGCCATGAGATTCTATGAGCTGTCCCAGGCCAAAGGTGTAAATAGAGAACAGCAGGGCCCAAGGACTGAACCTTGTGGGACTCCGACAGATAGGGGGCGAGGTGAGGAGGTGGTGTGTGAGTGGGAGACGCTGAATGTCCGGTCTGTTAGGTATGGTGAGATCCAGGATAGGGCCAATTCTGTGATGCCGAGGGATGAGAGGGTCTGTAATAATAGGGAATGGTCCACTGTGTCAAAGGCAGCCGACAGGTCCAGGAGGAGGAGGACAGAGTAGTGTCGCTTGCTCTTGGCGGTTAAGAGGTCATTGGTGACCTTAGTAAGGGCAGTTTCAGTGGAGTGGTGTGACCGGAAGCCAGATTGTAAGCGGTCGAAGAGGGAGCAAGAAGAGAGATGGGAGGACAGTTCAAGGTAGACGTGTTGTTCCAGTAGCTTGGAGGCATAGGGGAGAAGTGATATAGGGCGATAGCTAGATACAGAGGATGGGTCAAGAGAGGGCTTTTTGAGGATAGGTGTGATGGAGGCATGTTTAAAGCTTGAGGGGAAAACACCAGTTGTTAGTGACAGGTTGAAGAGATGGGTTAGTGTTGGGATGAAGACTGTGGTGAGGTTTGGTATGAAGTGGGATGGGATCGGGTCGAGTGCACAGGTGGTGAGATGTGATCTTGAGAGTAGAGTGGAGAGTCGATCTTCTGTAATGGTGGAGAAGTTGGTTTTGAAGGTGGAGGGCTGGGAAGTTGGGGGGAAGGGCTCTGGGGGTTGTTGACCAAAACTGTCTCTGATGTTATCAATCTTCTGCTTGAAAAATGAGGCAAAGTCTTCAGCTGAGATGAGTGGGGAGGGAGGAGGTGCTGGGGGGCGGAGGAGAGAATAACTGTTTAGGGTTGTGAGACAGGGAGGATATGAGAGATGAGAAGTAGGTTTGTTTAGCTGTGGCGAGTGTGGTCTTGAAAGTAGTGAGGGACTGTTTGAATGTGATGAAGTGCTCGTTGGAGTGGGATCTTTTCCATCTGCGCTCAGCAGCCCTGGAAGCTGGTTGAGTGCAATACTTAATAATAATTTTCTTTGAAACAATTGTACCTGCTAATTTCAGATCTTTCTGTAGCTCTCTACTGGTGGTTTTTGGAAAACTCTTCTGATAATTTTTTTTTCACTCCTCTGTCTGAAATGTTGTGGGGAGAACCTGGTCATGGCCGGTTTACAGTGAAATTATGTTTTTCCACTTCTGGATTGTGGCCCCAATTGTGCTCTCTGGAACCTTCAGTACTTTAGAAATTCTCCTGTAACCAATGCCATCAGTATGGTTTGCAACAATAATGTTGCAAAGTTCTTGAAACAGCTCACTACCCATCACAAGATGTTTCTTGTGTGTCACCTTGTAATGAGACACCTTTTATTTTCCACAAAGTGGCAGGATTGCTTTCAAATTATTGACAGAGCTAGTGCCATGATTTTCCATGGCTTTTTGAATCTTTCTTTTTCCCTATGTCATTTCTCATTATTACACGTAACTTAATTTATGGACATCTATGGTTTATTTTTTTTTGCCTGTGTGGATAGCATAAGTTGCTACCAACATTTAATGAGAATTGCATGTCAATATCAATAGCACCTTTAGAAATATATTTGCTTAAAAATTTGGTGACATGTTAAATACCGTATATACTCGAGTATAACAAAACTGGGAAAACTTATTGACTCGAGTATAAGCCTAGGGTGGAAAATGCAGCAGCTACTGGTAAATTTCAAAAATAAAAATAGATACCAATAAAAGTAAAATTAATTGAGACATCAGTAGGATAAATGTTTTTGAATATCCGTATTGAATCAGGAGCCTCATATAATGTTCCATTCAGTTCATGATGGCCCCATAAGATGCTCCATACAAAACACGCCCCATATTATGCTGCACAAAGGTTAATGATGGCCCCATAAGATGCTCCATAGAATAATATGCCCCATATGCTGCTCCATAAAGGTTATGGCCCCACAAGATGCTCCATAGAATATGCCCCATATGCTGCTCCATAAAAGTTATGGCCCCATATGCTGCTCCATTATGTGTTGTGAATTCTCTTGCTCAGAGTTCTGAGCCGAAGCTCCCTCTGCTCCCCCTGGTGGTTGCTGAGAGTAGTGGAGCTGGCCAGATGGATGGAAGTTCCCCACCTGATGATGATAATTCGAAACCTGGGATTACTGTCTGGGAGCATATAATTGAGCTGGCTGCTCTTGGTGGTTGCTGGTGATTTCCTCTGTGTGCATTTGGAGCTCTTTTGTCCCCTGCCTGATCTACATGGTTCAGCTAAGTGATTCTTTTGCTAATCCTTTGCATCTAATCTGGTTGTGTCTTTTTTTTGCCTGTGTTTGTGTCTCATCGACAATATATGTTTGGGGGCTGTCTATTCCTTTGGGGATCTCCTTTGGGACAGTTTAGATTTCATCTTTCTGTCTTTAGGCTTAGTTAGTCCTCCAGCTGTGATGAAGCGTCTAGGGCATCGTAGGAACGCTCCATGGCTACTGCTAGTTGTGTGGATAGGGTCAGGGGTCTGTAATCCGCTTAGTTACCAACCTCTCTGGTGTTCTGGTGACTTAGCCGGTTCCTGCCATCCTCCTCGGTGACCCATTCATAACAGTTATGGCCCCATAAAATGTCCCGCAGAATAAGCCCCATATGCTGCTGCAAATAAAAAAAAAAATTACATACCTCTTGTCGCTGGGGGCTAGGTGCCGGTGTCCTGAGTAGGCGGGGACACCGGCACGTTATGGGGGGCAGGTTCCGGTGTCACTGCTGGCTCAGGGCCCCGGCACCTGCGATATTAACCTGTCCCCGTTCCACCGCCACGCGCCGCTCTGTCTTCCGGGTCCTCTGTCAGTGACTGTTCAAGCAGAGGGCATGCACTAACTACGTCATTGCGCCCTCTGACCTGAACATCACAGCCAGAGGATGCGGAGGACAGAGCGGCGCACGGCGGTGGAACAGGGACAGGTGAATATAGCATTGTTCCCCCGTCCTCCCCGTCATACTCACCCCCTTCTGGCGCATCTCTCCAGCCCCTGCTTCTGTGGTGGTCTCCAGCGCAGCACCTCTTCCAGTGTTCAGCGGTCACGTGGTATCGCTCATTAAAGTCATGAATATGACTGCTACTTGTGTGGATAGGATCAGGGGTCTGTAATCCGCTTAGTTACCAACCTCTCTAGTCTTCTTGTGGCTTAGCCGGTTCCTGCCATCCTCCTCGGTGACCCATTCATAACAGTTATGGCCCCATAAAATGTCCCATAGAATAAGCCCCATATGCTGCTGCTGCAAATGAAAAAAAAATTACATACCTCTCATCGCTGGGGGCTAGGTGCCGGAGTCCTGAGCAGGCGGGGACACCGGCACGCTATGGGGGCAGGTTCCGGTGTCGCTGCTGGCTCAGGGCCCCGGCACCTGCGAAATTAACCTTTCCCCGTTCCACCGCCACGTGCCGCTCTGTCTTCCGGGTCCTCTGTCAGTGACTGTTCAAGCAGAGGGTATGTACTAACTACATCATCGCGCCCTCTGACCTGAACGTCACAGACAGAAGAAGGGGAGGACAGAGCGGCGCACGGCGGTGGAACAGGGACAGGTGAATATAGCATGGCACCTCTTCCAGTGTTCAGCGGTCATGTGCTACTGCTCATTAAAGTCATGAATAAGCGCATTTTCATGGCTTTAATGAGTGGTACCACGTGACCGCTGAACACAGGCACTAGAGACCATGGGAGAAGCAGGGGCTGCAGAGACTGTGCCGGGGGGGTGAGTATGATCTGACATCTGCGATCCCCCTCCGACCCCCTGGTATATGACTCGAGTATAAGCCAAGAGGGGGCACTTTCAACCTTAAAAAATGGGCTGAAAATCTCAGCTTATACTCGAGTATATACGGTACTTATTTTACCCTCTGTATGTATACTGTAAATGTGTTAAAGGGGTTCTATAGTTACATGATATTGACTTTCCTCTGGATAGCATAAGATCAGTGGTGGTCTAACACCCAGAACTCCCAACAATTAGCTAATAGCCAGATGTAAATGTTGAACATATTAAACTAGAAGGTCCCGGCACTCACATGTTAGTTAATGCTCTTTAATGAAAATCTACACACAAGATATTTCAGCCTATCCCAGACTGATTGACAAAAGCCTGGGATGGGCTGAAACGTCTTGTGTGTAGATTTTCATTAAAGAGCATTAACTAATATGTAACTGAAGGGACCTATTTTAATATACAGTTGACTTTCCACGTGCACCTCAGCTTGAGTATGGAGTGCCAACCTTCTGGACTAAAATTGTAAACGTTGAACATATCTGTGACCCTGTTCCAGAGATGTATCACTGACAGGGCTTCTTTCTGTAGAATTGATAATTACAGCTTTATCTGATGCAGATATATAATTTATGTATATGATCTGTATAAACTCACCAATACCGATGAATGACAGTTTTTTGTTTGCGCTTTACATAGGCAGAAATCTATCGATGGTGTAAGTGAGGTTATACAGAGTTTATGAATATGACTTTTTACATGGCAGCAGGTTTACTAGTCCTATAGTGATAATCTCCTGCTGATTAAACTGTGATTTTATCAAAACTACAGCAAGAAACCCAATAAGTGACAATTTCTCTTTCTGTGGCTCTACATTATGCTGCCCTCGAGTTAGGTGGCAAAAACCTGGTGACAGATTCCCTTTAATTTCCTGTTCAACTTGTCAAAGTGAAAAAAGTGCCAGCAAAGTAATTCTAAAATCTTAATTAAAATGACCAAACATTACTTTGTATTCTAATATGAGTATTCTTTAATATTCTTTTTCATATTTTTACATCAAACTATAAAGGTCCATCTGTTATCTTAAAACTTACACTCTGTAATACACGATGGCTCAAAGCGGGTTAGGGGTAAAGGTTAGGCATCTCAAAACTTTACACCCAAGTCTAGTGAGCAAAAAAGTTCCTTTTACTGCTGTTTCCATTATTAAACATGCAATTATAGTATATTCATTTATAAAATTCAAATAAATACATTTAACTCACAGAGATTATGTCTCATGTCATCTGTTATGACACTGAACGTCATAATTATCTTCATTTTTAAGCCAGTTACCACATTGTTTTTAATTTGCAAAAAAAGTCCAGTCAAGTTTTATGCGTCTCTTTCTCTTTATATGTTATGCTACACTATAAATCTGCATTGTATCTGTAGAATAATAACTATTGTATGCTTGGAATAATAATTGTACCTTGAATAGTGCGCTCATGGACTTGTAAGTGCATGATGTTGTGATAGCCTACTGGAGTAAACGACTATTAATTACTGATTGCTTACGTTATAAAATACAGATGAACTGTTCCAAGATTTGAATGTTCAGACTTGAGTAATATATTCAGAATAAGAGTATTCTGCCTTCTGATGAATATACTTTATGTGTCAAACCTCCAATGAATGATATGTAGTCATGCAGGTGACCGGATGCAAGGAACAGAAGACACGAGGCATGAACAGTCAGTGTAATTTACAGTAGGTATAAGACAATTGGTGCTAGTAAACAATGTAAATCAACAATGAACCATATAACGATGCAACTGTAACAACAATAAAAGCTCTTCACTATATAACGCTAATGTTATCTTTACAAAGAGGTTACACCTGTTCACGGGAGATACCATGTAAGTTCTTTCTGCAATTCTAGCCCTAGTGAGGGTCACTGGGTTTTCCCGCTAGTCTTTCTAATTAGAGCACGTTGAGCCTCTCCTGCACCAACTGGCGCCTTACCCAGCTGATGTCTTAGCCCAGGCAAGCCTGGGTAACATACGTTATAGCTGAAAGTGACCGCCATGCTCACTTGCGTTGTACCTCTGCAATCGCAGTCGTGCTCCTCTGGTCGCCGTGTCTTCATGGGTCTTTGGTGTCTGACCCTTGGCAGATGTCTCCTGGACCTGGGGCAGGAAGGAATGAGTCTCAATTCTGGTCTCTAGAACTTGACCGGTGCTGTCTAGACTCTATTATTTCCGGTGCAATTTGGGACTCTGGGTCTTGACTGGTGCAGTTTGGACTCTGGGTCTCACTGGGTGTCATCTGGACCTTGTCAGGCAATGGCCGGCACCTTAGTGGCATAGGCTTTCTGCTGAGGCCTGTCATGCTGGCTTTGGTGCCTTTCATGATCCACGGCTGCTCCGCTCTCCTTCTTGGTGCCAAATCTTCCTGCTGTTTTTATATCTAGGTACTCTGTCATGTGAGCCACCTGACCAGGTTCAGCACAAAAACTTGCTCCCCTTGCAATTCTTCTGGTACACATTGGTTATTGGCTAACCAGAAAATAATATATGTTTGCAAGCTTTCAGAGCAGAGGCTCCTTCAGGCAGGATTATAAATAAATTAATAAGAAAAAGGCACAACATTTAAGGGATACTACAGCAGGACATTTGCTCATGAGGTGTGTGGGGAGATGCCTTCTAAAGATAAGTCAAGGAAATCAAATTAGGCATTTTCTTACAAATGGAGAGACAGTGGGAATTAGACAGAATAGCATTCTAAAAAGATTGAAGTAGAAAGTCATTACAACTAATTTTTTCTATCACTAACCAGCTATTATTTTCCATTCATTTCTTGCTAGCCTAAGGTGTGATGCTACTAAATATATAGAATTTGTGATTCAAGTTTAATATAAACCTTATTACTAGCTTTATTAACCCCTTAAAGACCAGAGGTATTTTTGTTTTTGCTCCCCTTCTTCCCAGAGCCATAACATTTTTTTTGTTTCTTTTTGGTCAATAATATGGCCATGTGAGGGCTTGTTTTTTGCGGGACAACTTGTACTTTTGAACGACTCAATTGGTTTTAACATATTGTGTCCTGGAAAACAGGAAAAAAATTCCAAGTGCCGTGAATTTGCAAAACAAAGTGGAATTCCACAGCTGTTTCTTTTTTACCGTGTTCACTAAATGCTGAAAGTGACCTGCCATTATGATTCTCCAGGTCATTACATCTTACAAAACATGTCTAGGTTCTTTTTTATTTAAGTGGTGAAAAAAAAAATCCAATTTTTTTTTTTTTTTTTTAAAATGGCACAATTTTTCAAGACCTGTACTGTCTCCATTTTTTGTAATCTGGTGCTGGGTGAGGGCTTATTTTCTGAACGCCGAGTTGACGTTTTTATTGATACAATTTTGGTGTAGATACTATCGCCCGGTATTACATAATATTGCAATGTAGCGGCGACTAAAAAACAATGTAAGGCAGAGAAGGGCGGGCCGGAGGGTGAAAGAAGGAGGCAATAGGATACAAGGGTGGGCTTGATTCACTTACACCTTCCCATTGAGGCACTTCGTCATCGAGACTGCTCTCCGCACCATATGCGATGACGACACCTGGCGTATAAGACGACATCTGACTTTAGAGAAGACTTTCAGGGGTTAAAAAGTCATCTTATACGCTGGGAAATATGGTAATTTACTAAGCTGCTTAAAATCATATCTTAATGCATTTACTGTGTATATTGATTCCTGGAATTTAGTGAGCACAGAAAAAAAGGGTACAAGAAGATCAGGCTGTATTTGTTATATACATAATAAAAATAAATCTTGTAATCAAATATTATACTACATACAATTAATTTAATAAATCACATGTATATCTGTCGCAATGGAAAGAAATTCATATAGATCAAAAGTACAGGTGCATAAATGTTTTCATACTAAGTAATACACACTAAAATGTAATAATCATGTTGGAATATTGTAAAACCATAATTATATGGAAGAAATTAATGTAGGTAAAAGTCCAAGTTCATAAAGACTCCTATGCACAGATAAAGTGGTTACCAAACAATGTTGCATCATAACTGTTACACACACAGGTGGTGGACGTGGTTTGTGGACCCACTGTGCCAGGCTTACCTAGGATGGGCATAGCTAAGTGGCTACCTGGTGTTCTCTGGGGCTTCTGATAATGGAGTCAGGCTTGAGCTGCAGATAGCCACCAGGTAGCACTCTTAGGCAGTCCCTGTTATTGCAGCTGCTGACCCTGGGGGTCAGGTACGCAGACACAGATATGAACACTGGCTCCATTCACTACTAGGTTCTAGATCCTCTGCAGAAGGTTACTGACATGGAGACTCAGACAGGACTGATTCGGAGACTGATTGTAGCACTCCGGATATACGGGGTGCTCAGATAGGCACCCACTCAGACACATGGGTATTGGATACTAATACTGGTACTGGCCGCACATGGACCAGAGACTTCGGGTTCAGGACTGGCCGCACAAAAATCAGTGATTTTGGGTTCAAGACTGGCCGAACAAGGAACAGGGTTCAAAGTCCTGCAGTATGCAGGTGCTGGGCCTCTCTGACCTTTCCCGATGCCTTTGCACTGCAGTACTTTGCTCTGCCCTTAACAGGGCGGAGAAGTACGCCTGCGCAGAAGCGCAATGCCGAGGAGACTGTGTTGATGATGCAGGGACGCATGAAGCAAGAAGGAGGACGGCGATCGTAAGAAGATGGGAGGCGCCGGACCAAGAAGAGTGACACCCCTTGGACGTCCTGCAGGTGAGTATAATAAAAGGTCTTTTTCTTCTCTTACAGGTCAGGTTGGGGGCAGATATACAGCATTATAGAGTGGTGTATATCAGCCCTGAATGGTGGCGGCCGTAACTCGTATCGGCCAAACATGGTGACAGAGATAAGCAGGGCAAAATTGTGCCACTGAAAACTCAAGGGCCACTGTTTTGTGATTGCTGCCCAGGCTGAAAAGTGCCAACCAGCCCCTGGGCGCGAGTGTAATAAAATTAAGACTATGAGGGTACGAGACAATTAGTTATTGATTGGATTTTATCTAATTTATGAGAGAAATGATTTTGATAAACAGACCTGTGGTACTGAAATTATCCTGCCTTTTACCACATTTTATTATTACCAAGCCTTCGTTTTGAAACAGCAAATGAAAAATGTAATGTAGACAACAATGAATTAAAGTTCTTGAATTTCAATTTCAATGACACCAGCCTATCAAAAAAAATCTTGAACTTTTGACTTTGGATTTATTGCTTCCCCTCTCAGCAAATAATGACAATGTTCTTTTGTGCTTAATGATGGACAGGGTCATAGAGAATTGTAGACTCAGCCTTTTATGATTTATTCTTCTTTTTTGTAATCTTCAGCATCTAACCTGATGAATAATCAATCTGAGTCTGGACAACTTATAGACTGACTATAAATACTGTACATTCATAACTTTTGTAACTTTTTTTTACTACAACTATTAGTAAGTGATACTAGGGTATATCTGACATCGGCATTGCCTTATTTGTCACCTTTATTTCTCTTCAGAACATTTTCAAATTTTATTTAAAAAAAAAAAAAAAAAAAATAGTCTATAGAATTACATTTAATTTGCAATGAACAAGTAGTTATTTTGCCCTGCAAAATATAAAATACATGAACAATTGAAGCAAAAGTGACAGGTTGCCAAGCAGTTTTCTTACAAATAGTGACACCCTTCAGAAAGCTGGGAAAGTCACAAAGAAGTTACAAAGAATGATTAGACTTTTCCACTTAGTGAAGTAGTTTTAGGCATAACCCTTGTAGTCAAGTCATGTTTTCTGTTAAAGAAGCACTCCTCCTCATCCTCCTCCCATCAGAGTTTTATCATCTTAATATATTGCAGTCATCATATTATATAGCAATGTGTACTATTATATGGACAGATGTATTGGGAAAATTACACATTATGCCTATAGAAGATTTTATGTCACCTACAGTTGTGGCCAAAAGTATTGACACCCCTGCATTCTGTCAGATAATACTCAGTTTCTTTCTGAAAATGATTGCAAACACAAATTCTTTGGTATTATTATCTTCATTTAATTTGTCTTAAATGAAAAAACACAAAAGAGAATGAAGCAAAACATTGATCATTTCACACAAAACTCCAAAAATGGGCCAGACAAAAGTATTGGCACCCTCAGCCTAATACTTGGTTGCAAAACCTTTAGCCAAAACAACTGCGACCAACCGCTTCCGGTAACCATCAATGAGTTTCTTACAATGCTCTGCTGGAATTTTAGACCATTTTTCTTTGGCAAACTGCTCCAGGTCCCTGATATTTGAAGGGTGCCTTCATCAAACTGCCATTTTTAGATCTCTCCACAGGTGTTCTATGGGATTCAGGTCTGGACTTATTGCTGGCCACCTTAGACGTCTCCAGTGCTTTCTCTCAAACCATTTTCTAGTGCTTTTTGAAGTGTGTTTTGGGTCATTGTCCTGCTGGAAGACCTATGACCTCTGAGGGAGACCCAGCTTTCTCACACTGGGCCCTACATTATGCTGCAAAATTTGTTGGTAGTCTTCAGACTTCATAATGCCATGCACACGGTCAAGCAGTCCAGGGCCAGAGGCAGCAAAGCAACTCCAAAACATCAGGGAACCTCCGCCATGTTTGACTGTAGGGACCGTGTTCTTTTCTTTGAATGCCTCTTTTTTTCTCCTGTAAACTCTATGTTTATGCCTTTGCCCAAAAAGCTCTACTTTTGTCTCATCTGACGAGAGAACATTCTTCCAAAACGTTTTAGGCTTTTTCAGGTAAGTTTTGGCAAACTCCAGCCTGGCTTTTTTATGTCTCGGGGTAAGAAGTGGGGTCTTCCTGGGTCTCCTACCATACAGTCCCTTTTCATTCAGACGCCGACGGATAGTATGGGTTGACACTGTTGTACCCTCGGACTGCAGGGCAGCTTGAACTTGTTTGGATGTTAGTCGAGGTTCTTTATCCAACATCCGCACAATCTTGCGTTGAAATCTCTTGTCAATTTTTCTTTTCCGTCCACATCTAGGGAGGTTAGCCACAGAGCCATGGGCTTTAAACTTCTTGATGACACTGCGCACGGTAGACACAGGAACATTCTGGTCTTTGGAGATGGACTTGTAGCCTTGAGATTGCTCATGCTTCCTCACAATTTGGTTTCTCAAGTCCTCAGACAGTTCTTTGGTCTTCTTTCTTTTCTCCATGCTCAATGTGGTACACAAAAGGACACAGGACAGAGGTTGAGTCAACTTTAATCCATGTCAACTGGCTGCAAGTGTAATTTAGTTATTGCCAACACCTGTTATTGCCAACACCTGTTAGGTGCCACAGGTAAGTTACGGGTGCTGTTAATTACACAAATTAGAGAAACATCACATGATTTTTCGACCAGTGCCAATACTTTTGTCCACCCTCTTTTTTATGTTTGGTGTGGAATTATATCCAATTTGGCTTTAGGACAATTTTTTTTGTGTTTTTTCATTAAAGACAAATGAAATGAAGATAATAATACCAAAGAATTTGTGTTTGCAATCATTTTCAGGAAGAAACTGAGTATTATCTGACAGAATTGCAGGGGTGTCAATACTTTTGGCCACAACTGTAGTTCTAAATCCATAGACATTAATGTAGAGTTGATCCCTCGTTGCAGCTAAACCTGCTTCCACTCTTCTGGGAAAGCTTTCTACAATATATTGGAGTGTCTGTGGGAATTTTTGTCTATTCATCCAGATTAGTGAACCCTAAGGATGTTCGATAGGGTTGAGGTCAGAGTTCTATGTGGCTGATCAAGTTCTTTCACAGCAAACTTGCCCCACCTTGCCTTTATGGTCCTTGCTTTTTTCACTGGGACACAGTCATGCTGGAACTGTAAAGGGCTTTCTTCAAACTGTTCTTACAAAGTTGGATGCATACAGTTGTCAGAAATGTCTTGGTATTAGTCTTAAATTTTCCCTTCTCTGGAATTAATTAGGACTAGGACAACCCTTAAAAAGCAACCCCACTGGATTATTCTTCTGCCACCAAACTACAGTTGTCACAATGCAGTCAGGCAGCTAATGCTCTGCTGGTATACATCATTGTGTCCCATGCCAGTATATGGCTGCAGCCTGTATGTGACAGAACAAGTCACGTCATACTACGGGAACAGTGGCACCGACATTGCTTGAATGATGTTTCTGCAGTAGTTGAGTGTCCACTGTTTTTATGTTATATGGAGTTAATTGATTAAACTTGGGTTATTCAGAAATGGACAACCCTCTTAAGGAACATTTATTGTTTTAATAATATTTACATAAACCAAACATGAAATAATTTTTTTGTAAACAGTTATTTGTGTGTTTTAGTAGACTATTAAACACTATAGTCCTCCTACAATCTGATTACAGGAACTAGAGCTACATGAAGGACTGAAACAACACGCAGAATTAATGGAGGCCAAGTGCAGCAATGCACAGCGAGAAAGAGATATCCTGGAACTACAGATTGTATCACTTCATTCTGGACTCCATCAAGCCAAAGTTACATCCAAGGAATTGGAAAAGGAGTGTGTCAAGCTCCAGTCTCAAATAGCTGCGAATAGAAATGTTAGTATTACTTGTCCTGTTTTATTATAAATTGAAGAAATGCTTCCAATGGCTTCTAATTACATATTTATGAAACTGATCACATACGAGTGATATAACTTAATCATCTCATTGAAACAAGTTAATTAAATTGTTGATTTTTTGTGTTGGGGAGAATAAGAGAACACAAATTATCACTGCACACTAGGATGTGCTTCTATAATAAAAGTGTGTAAAGTGGGCCAAAATGGATTATTTTCAAAGGTTATACTCTAATCTACCATGTGTTCCAACAGTCTAATCCTTAAATGATCTGTCCTTGTGATTGGAGTATGGGGCGAACAGTACATTCTTGAAAAAGTTTAGAGTGTATGATGAGCAATATAGGGACTGTGACTGGTGCGGAGGGCTAAACCAGCAGGGCGAATGTAATTCTGCTTATTTTATTATTATACCGTATATACTCAAGTATAAGCCGACCCGAGTATAAGCTGAGGCACCTAACTTTACCACAAAAAACTGGGAAAACATTGACTCGAGGCTAGGGTGGGAAATGCAGCAGCTACTGGTAAATTTCAAAAATAAAAATAGGTACCAATAAAATTACATCAATTGTGACATGGGCCCAATAAGATGTTCCATACAAAATATGACCCATATAATGCTCCATAAAGTTGATGATGGGCCCCATAAGATGCTCCATACAAAAATATGCCCCATATAAAAATATGCCCCATATAATGCTCTATAAAGATGATGATGGCCCCATAAGCTGCTCCATACAAAAATATGCCCCATGTAATGCTGCATAAAGTTGGTGATGGCCCCATAAGATGCCCCATATAAAAATATGCCCCATATAATGCCCCATAAAGTTGATGATGGCTCTATAAGATGCTCTAAGCAAAAATACTCCCCAAATAATGGTCTATAAAAATGATGATGGCCCCAAACGATGCTCCATACAAAAATACGCACTGTAAAATTTAATATATATAAAGCTCAAGTGTGTGTATGTATGTATGTATGTATGTGTGTGTGTATGTCCGGGATTGGCATCCACACCGTCGCAGCTACAGCCATAAAATTTGGCACAGTCACACTTCTGGACCCCGAGAGTGTCCTAAGCTATATTGTGAGGCGAAATTTTAACCCCGCGCATTCCAATTCACCAAACAATTTTGCCCCTATCTACATAATGGGGAAAAAGTGTGTGCATATCAAGCACCGCCCCTCATTATGATGTCATAATGGTTGCCATGGTGACGCTGATGTCATCATAGGTTGCAAGCCCCGCCGCTCATTATGATGTCATAATGGTTGACTATGGGATGGAGGATGTGTGATGGGTATATGGGCACTGGACTATGGGATGGAGGATACGTATGACGGGTATATGGGCACGGGACTATGGGATGGCGGATATGTGTGATGGGTATATGGGCATGGGACTATGGGATGGAGGATATATATGATGGGTATATGGGCATGGTACTATGGGATGGAGGATGTGCGATGGGCATATGGGCACTCGACTATGGGATGGCGAATATGTATGATGGGTATATGGGCTTGGGACTGTGGGATGGAGAATATGTATGATGGGTATATGGGCATGGTACTATGGGATGGAGGATGTGCGATGGGTATATGGGCACTCGACTATGGGATGGAGGATATGTATGATGGGTATATGGGCATGGGACTATGGGATGGAGGATAATTATAATTTGTTATAACTAACCACAGTTAGTTACTATGCCCGGGCAGCGCCAGGCTCTTCAGCTAGTCTAATATATAAAGCTCAAGTGTGTGTATGTATGTATATGTGTATGTGTGTGTGTATGTCCGGGATTGGCATCCGCACCGTCGCAGCTATAGCCACAAAATTTGGCACAGTCATACGTCTGGACCCTGAGAGTGTCCTAGGCTATGTTGTGAGGCGAAATTTTAACCCCGTGCGTTCCAATTCACCAAACAATTTTGCCCCATCTACATAATGGGGAAAAAGTGTGTGTGTATCAAGCACTGCCCCTCATTATGATGTCATAATGGTTGCCATGGCGACGCTGATGTCATCATGGGTTGCAAGTCCGGCCGCTCATTATGATGTCATAATGGTTGACCATGGGATGGAGGATGTGTGATGGGTATATGGGCACTGGACTATGGGATGGAGGATATGTATGACGGATATATGGGCACAGGACTATGGGATGGAGGATGTGTGATGGGTATATGGGCACTGGACTATGGGATGGAGGATATGTATGACTGGTATATGGGCACGGGACTATGGGATGGAGGATGTGTGATGGGTATATGGGCACTGGACTATGGGATGGAGGATATGTATGACGGGTATATGGGCACGGGACTATGGGATGGCGGATATGTATGATGGGTATATGGGCACGGGACTATGGGATGGAGTATACAGTATGTATGATGGGTATATGGGCATGGGACTATAAGATGAAGGATGTGTGATGGGTATATGGGCACTCGACTATGGGATGGTGAATATGTATGATGGGTATATGGGCACGGGACTATGAGATGGAGGATGTGTGATGGGTATATGGGCATGGGACTATGAGATGGAGGATGTGTGATGGGTATATGGGCACTGGACTATGGGATGGAGGATACGTATGATGGGTATATGGGCACTCGACTATGGGATGGCAAATATGTATGATGGGTATATGGGCACGGGACTATGGGATGGAGGATGTGTCATGGGTATATGGACATGGGACTATGGGATGGAGGATGTGTGATGGGTATATGGGCACTCGACTATGGGATGGAGGATATGTATGATGGGTATATGGGCACGAGCCTATGGGATGATAGATATGTATGATGGGAATATGGGCATGGGACTATGAGATGAAGGATGTGTGATGGGTATATGGGCACGGGACTATGGGATGGAGGATATGTATGATGGGTATATGGGCACGGGACTATGAGATGAAGGATGTGTGATGGGCATATGGGCACTCGACTATGGGATGGCGAATATGTATGATGGGTATATGGGCATGGGACTATGGGATGGAGAATATGTATGATGGGTAAATGGGCATGGTACTATGGGATGGAGGATGTGTGATGGGTATATGGGCACTCGACTATGGGATGGAGGATATGTATGATGGGTATATGGGCACGGGCCTATGGGATGGTGGATATGTATGATGGGTATATGGGCACGGGACTATGGGATGGATGATAATTATAATTTGTTATAACTAACCACAGTTAGTTACTATGCCCGGGCAGCGCCGGGCTCTTCAGCTAGTCTAATATATAAAGCTCAAGTGTGTGTATGTATGTATGTGTGTATGTCCGGGATTGGCATCCGCACCGTCGCAGCTATAGCCACAAAATTTGGCACAGTCACACATCTGGACCCCGAGAGTGTCCTAGGCTATGTTGTGAGGCGAAATTTTAACCCCGCGCGTTCCAATTCACCAAACAATTTTGCCCCTATCTACATAATGGGGAAAAAGTGTGTGTGTATCAAGCACCGCCCCTCATTATGATGTCATAATGGTTGCCATGGCGACGCTGATGTCATCATGGGTTGCAAGTCCCGCCGCTCATTATGATGGGTATATGGGCACTGGACTATGGGATGGAAGATATGTATGACGGGTATATGAGCACGGGACTATGGGATGGCGGATAAGTATGATGGGTATATGGGCACGGGACTATGGGATGGAGGATATGTATGATGGGTATATGGGCATGGGACTATGAGATGAAGGATGTGTGTTGGGTATATGGGCACTCGACTATGGGATGGTGAATATGTATGATGGGTATATGGGCACGGGCCTATGGGATGGAGGATGTGTGATGGGTATATGGGCATGGGACTATGGGATGGAGGATGTGTGATGGGTATATGAGCACTCGACTATGGGATGGAGGATATGTATGATGGGTATATGGGCACAGGCCTATGGGATGATGGATATGTATGATGGGTATATGGGCACGGGACTATGAGATGGAAGATATGTATGATGGGAATATGGGCATGGGACTATGAGATGAAGGATGTGTGATGGGTATATGGGCACGGGACTATGGGATGGAGGATATATATGATGGGTATATGGGCACGGGACTATGGGATGGCGGATATGTATAATGGGTATATGGGCACGGGACTATGGAATGGAGGATATGTATGATTGGAATATGGGCATGGGACTATGAGATGAAGGATGTGTGATGGGTATATGGGCACTCGACTATGGGATGGAGGATATGTATGATGGGTATATGGGCACGGGACTAAGGGATGGCGAATATGTATGATGGGTATATGGGCATGGGACTATGGGATGGAGAATATGTATGATGGGTATATGGGCATGAGACTATGGGATGGAGAATGTGTGATGGGTATATGGGCACTCGACTATGGGATGGAGGATATGTATGATGGGTATATGGGCACGGGCCTATGGGATGGTGGATATGTATGATGGGTATACGGGCACGGGACTATGAGATGGAGGATATGTATGATGGGAATATGGGCATGGGACTATGAGATGAAGGATGTGTGATGGGTATATGGGCACGGGACTATGGGATGGAGGATATGTATGATGGGTATATGGGCATGGGACTATGAGATGAAGGATGTGTGATGGACATATGGGCACTCGACTATGGGATTGCGAATATGTATGATGGGTATATGGGCATGGGACTATGGGATGGAGAATATGTATGATGGGTATATGGGCATGGTACTATGGGATGAAGGATGTGTGATGGGTATATGGGCACTCGACTATGGGATGGAGGATATGTATGATGGGTATATGGGCACAGGCCTATGGGATGGTGGATATGTATGATGGGTATATGGGCACGGGACTATGGGATGGAGGATAATTATAATTTGTTATAACTAACCACAGTTAGTCTAATATATAAAGCTCAAGTGTGTGTATGTATGTATCTGTGTGTATGTGTGTGTATGTGTGTATGTGTGTGTGTATGTCCGGGATTGGCATCCGCACCGTCGCAGCTATAGCCACAAAATTTGGCACAGTCACACGTCTGGACCCCGAGAGTGTCCTAGGCTATGTTGTGAGGCGAAATTTTAACCCCGCGCGTTCCAATTCACCAAACAATTTTACCCCTATCTACATAATGGGGAAAAAGTGTGTGTGTATCAAGCACCGCCCCTCATTATGATGTCATAATGGTTGCCATGGCGACGCTAATGTCATCATGGGTTGCATGTCCCGCCGCTCATTATGATGTCATAATGGTTGACCATGGGATGGAGGATGTGTGATGGGTATATGGGCACTGGACTATGGGATGGAAGATATGTATGACGGGTATATGGGCACGGGACTATGGGATGGAGGATGTGTGATGGGTATATGGGCACTGGACTATGGGATGGAGGATATGTATGATGGGTATATGGGCACGGGACTATGGGATGGCGGATATGTATGATGGGTATATGGGCACGGGACTATGGGATGGAGGATATGTATGATGGGTATATGGGCATGGGACTATGAGATGAAGGATGTGTGTTGGGTATATGGGCACTCGACTATGGGATGGTGAATATGTATGATGGGTATATGGGCACGGGACTATGGGATGGAGGATGTGTGATGGGTATATGGGCATGGGACTATGGGATGGAGGATGTGTGATGGGTATATGGGCACTGGACTATGGGATGGAGGATACGTATGATGGGTATATGGGCACGGGACTATGGGATGGAGGATGTGTGATGGGTATATGGGCACTCGACTGTGGGATGGTGAATATGTATGATGGGTATATGGGCACGGGACTATGGGATGGAGGATGTGTGATGGGTATATGGGCACTCGACTATGGGATGGCAAATATGTATGATGGGTATATGGGCACGGGACTATGGGATGGAGGATGTGTGATGGGTATATGGGCACTCGACTATGGGATGGAGGATATGTATGATGGGTATATGGGCACAGGCCTATGGGATGATGGATATGTATGATGGGTATATGGGCACGGGACTATGAGATGGAGGATATGTATGATGGGAATATGGGCATGGGACTATGAGATGAAGGATGTGTGATGGGTATATGGGCATGGGACTATGGGATGGAGGATTTATATGACGGGTATATGGGCACGGGACTATGGGATGGCGGATATGTATGATGGGTATATGGGCACGGGACTATGGAATGGAGGATATGTATGATTGGAATATGGGCATGGGACTATGAGATGAAGGATGTGTGATGGGTATATGGGCACTCGACTATGGGATGGAGGATATTTATGATGGGTATATGGGCACGGGACTATGGGAAGGTGAATATGTATGATGGGTATATGGGCATGGGACTATGGGATGGAGAATATGTATGATGGGTATATGGGCATGGGACTATGGGATGAAGGATGTGTGATGGGTATATGGGCACTCGACTATGGGATGGAGGATATGTATGATGGGTATATGGACACGGGCCTATGGGATGGTGGATATGTATGATGGTTATATGGGCACGGGACTATGGGATGGAGGATAATTATAATTTGTTTTAACTAACCACAGTTAGTTACTATGCCCGGGCAGCGCCGGGCTCTTCAGCTAGTACTCTATAAAGATAATGACGGCCCCATAAAATGCTCCATACAAAAATATGCCCCATATAAAAATATGCCCCATATAATGCTCTATAAAGATGATGATGGCCCCATAAGATGCTCCATACAAAAATACACCCCATATAATGCTCTATAAAGATGATGATGGGCCCCATAAGATGCCCATATAGTGCTCAAATGCAGTTTATTCTGCTCATATATCGTATCTTGCTGCTGCAATAAAAAAATGACATACCTCTCGTCGCTGGCTGCTGTTCCTCAGCATCACCGGCTCTCTGCAGTGACTTTTCAGGCAGAGGGCGCACACTAATCACATCATCACGCCCTCTGACCTGAATGTCATAGTCAGAGGATACGAAAGACACAGTGCAGCGGAGGTACGGGGACAGGTGAGTATCGCAAGTGCCGGGGGTCTGAGCAAGATGCGACACAGGCACCTGGCCCCCATAGCGCGCCGATGTCCCCGCCTGCTCAGGACAGCGGCACTTGCCCTGTTGCCAATGCTGACTGCTGACCCTGTCAGCAGCAACCGGAACACTTACCGAGGCTGCAGGGGAGCACGGACATGTTCTTGAGACACCGGGGACCTTCGCACTGGGACTAGTGTATAAGCCAAGGGGGGTCTTTTTCAGCCAAAAAAAAAGGGGCTGAGAAACTTGACTTATACATGAGTATACAAAATAAATAGAATCTCGTGCAAAAGCTATTAAGCACAACAAGAGATAAGAATAGAGTTTTTTAAAGCTCAAATGCAATTTATTGGAAAGATAATAAACAGCATGAATGCTAATAGGTTACAGCAGACATAAACACAAAGTAATAGTGCAGCACCTTAGAAAATGTTACACAATGTAAATAAATATATGCAGCATGAACAGTTAATTAACAGATATAGACCACAAAAGGAAGCAGCCCCCCAGTTAAGGTAATATATATTCCCAAAATAAAGGGTGTTACATACAATACAGACCAAGGCTTCCTGAGGAAGCTGCGGCGTAACGCGCGTAGGGGCGGCAGGTTTGACAGCAGCATTCACATCACATGTAAGTGTTACTCTTTCACACAGCCCTTATATTCAGTTGTGTATTGCGCATGGGCAGTTGTTATTGTATTTGTTTACATTTAATGCCCTTTGGGCTTATTAGCACAGAAGCACTTTTGCACTTTATAGAAAGTATCCCACCTTGGTCTGTATTGTATGTAACACCCTTTATTTTGGGAATATATATTACCTTAACTGGGGGGCTGCTTCCTTTTGTGGTCTATATCTGTTAATTAACTGTTCATGCTGCATATATTTATTTACATTGTGTAACATTTTCTAAGGTGCTGCACTATTACTTTGTGTTTATGTCTGCTGTAACCTATTAGCATTCATGCTCTGTTTATTATCTTTCCAATAAATTGTATTTGAGCTTTAAAAAACTCTATTCTTATCTCTTGTTGTGCTTAATAGCTTTTGCACGAGATTCTATTTATTTTGTATAGTTCAGTGAGTTTAGCCCTTTATTATTTTTTCCTGTGTTTGGGGTATTTGTATCTAATTTATACATGAGTATATACGGTAGTTTCATATTAATTTTATAACTTAATAGTAAGCAGAATTAGGTTTGTTGACTAGCTGCTACTGCTAATATATACTGTATGTTATGACAGGGCTTATTGTAACCATGTATTGTATGTATTGTACCTGTAGCAACTAATCCAAGCCATATAATTTGCTGCTTGCTTTAAAGTTTATTAAAAGCAGTAAATTATACTGCCTCTGGTAATCAGACCCTGCAATATTTGTACCTGTACCTGTCTATTGAACCATATTGGAAAAACAAAGCGTAAGGTGAAGGAGAGGATAGGTGAACATATAGAAAACATTTTGCATAATAGATACTCTTCTATCCAGATATTTATGGTACATTCGGTTCATCGGGATAGTATACGGGATATCTCTTTTTGTGACATTGAAGTGATAAGATCATCAGTCAGGAATGGTGATTGTGATAAACAAAATATTACAAAAGGAAGCCCAATGTATCTTTAAGATGGACTCATCAGTGACGTCCATTCCAGGGGCTTGGCTAGTCCCTGCTGTGCTGAGCACGCATCAGTTCTCAGTTCAAATTTATGCTCAGTACAAGTTCCCTTGTATCCGTGTGATATCCTTTTCAATGCACAGTGACAGTGTGCTTTTTTACTGGCTCTGGTGAAGTGACAAGCCGGTAGAGTGTGCACCATCAGTGGTTGTTGTCAGGAGAGAACTCAGGGAGCACAGAGAAACTGCCATCTGTTTCGGGGGCGGACCTGGTCTCTACTTTTCCTGCTCTCCAGGTTATTTCCTTACAATGTGCACTGACAGTGCGCTCTGTTGCCAACGTGTCACTTCTCATAGCCAGCGAGGGAGTGCATTGAAAAGGATATCACAGGTGTGTGTCATTCTACGGTGTGCCTTTTGTCATGATCCCGAGGCACCTATGGGATATCATGACAGCCAGGGGTCTGCTGTAGACCCCTGTGCCTGTCATGATGGTACTTATGTGAAGGCCAGTCTGTAGCTGGTGTTCATAGTACACTGTGATTTTCACTATACACAGCAGTTCTGCCATATTGCTGTCTATAATACAAGTGAACGGATGTCACAGGTTCAAATTAGCAAGTCATTCTCTGCAAGGAGAAATGATACTTCTTGGATATCGGTCAGACGCCTCTCTCACAGCCAAACCAGATCTCACACTTTGCACTGACGAGGGGCACTACCCCGAAACACAGTGTCTGCAAATTGAGATTCTGGCTTGGCTTTTATCCTAAGTCATGTAGCAAGACTCGTTAAAGGGTCGACATTGAATTTTAGGATTGCTACTTCCAATAGGTGGCACTAGAGTTCTAGTCCTCTTCCTCTCTGAAGAGGCAATTTGCATAAGTAAGAAGACTAACAAATACAGTAGAAAGTGAAAAAGAGATTTGCAAAATATGAAAAATATAAAAGTTCAAATCTCCCCTGCTTTTTCTTCTATTAAAAATAAAGAATTAAAAAAATGCACATATTTGGTATCGCTGTGTTAGTAAAAGTCCAGTCCATCAAAATATAAAATAAGATAAACTGATTTGTAAATGGTGTAATGAAGAAAAAAATTGAAATGTCAGGATTATGGTATTTTGGCCACTGTAAAATAGCAATAAAATCCAATAAGAGGCAATCAAAACATCATATCTACCCAAAAAATAAGCCCTCATACATCCCCATCGACCAAAAACTGAAAATGTTACAGATCTTGGAAAATTTCCAAAATTTTTTGACCTCTGAAATAAAAAAGCAGTTTACATGTTTGTTTTCAGCGTAATCATACTGACCTGGAGAAGTACGTTTTACTGTATAGTGAACATGGAAGGAAAAAAAATTGCACTTTTTTTGGCTATTTCAACACACTTGGAATATTTTTCCCACTTTCCAGTGTATGACATAATAAAATTAGTGTCATTAAAAAGTATCACTCTTTCCACAAAAAGCATGCCCTCAAATGGCTATGGAAGGAGCAATAAAAAAAAGTTATAGCTCTTGGAAGAAGGGGAAGAAAAAAAAGAAAAGGGCAAAAATGGAAAATTGCCTAGCCAGGAAGGGGTTAAAAAAGTTTTCTTATCACATAAATAAGTAAAATTGTAACGTGTTTGTAAAAACAAGCAACTTTGCAATGTACCTCTAATTAAAATTCCTCTTTGTACATAGAGATTTTAAATTCTTTTGTTTACTGTTGATTGCTCAGTTATTAGTCACATCTGCAGTCCATCAGTGGTTGGAGGTTTCCTGGGCAAGTAGGTGTGCTTGCAAGCTCTTTGCTATAGTACTTGAAGCCGCTACCCTGAAACTGACTGGATTGCTGCATGTAGGTAGTTTTCGTGTCCCTACACTCTTCCAATGCTGTGGAGGTACAAATACCTCTTCTTCTAGCATCAGAGAAAGTGTGGTTCAGACCAGAGGCATAGCTCCCAGCCATCCCACTACATTCGAACTTTGTCCCGGCTTCTGATCATCACCTCTCTCCAATGTCTTCATCACTCTTCTCTCCTCCTTGGTGGACGGGTTTGCTTCTCTCTGCTCAGTGCATAAATTAAACTATTTTATTCATTTTTCTCCATCATGTGATCAGGTCTCCTGAGAACTCAACTTGCATCCCACTGTTTGCAAGCTCTAGCTCTAACAAATGACAAATCTAGGAGAATTTGGTAATCTTGACCAGTATTGCAAGCAATAATCCCAGAAGCAGATTATACATGTCCATAGAGACACATTGTGAATAGCAATGTATTTCTATGTTCCCTGAATACTAATGGTGACGAAAAAGATTGTTTTTGTTCTTATGAATATACTAAAAATAATAAGAACAAACAAATCAGCAAATAACACGGACATATTTGGTGTCCCTGTAAGCATAAAGATCAGATTATTTACAGGAATCTGGAAATGGTGTAAAAAATGTCAGGATTGATAGATTTTCTCTATTAAACCCATACAAAAATGTAATAAAACTGTAATGCTGAGGTCATGTAAACACGTAGCGTAAATGCTGCATTCTTTCTCTTGCTTTGTTTCTGTTCTGCAGGTGTCCACACCACACAATGCAATAACAATCTTCTTATTGCTTATTTGCTGAGTTTCCTATATGCCTTTTGCCCCTTATTTGATGCAATTTTATGGCAGATATGAAGCAGAGTTTTTAACGTTTTTTAATAGTAAAGAAAAGCTATAATCTGCTCTGAAAAATGCAATTACGTTTTTTTCAGAAGAAGCCTATAGAGAACCAAAAACGCAGAATTCATCAGCATCTTTAGACGCACCGAGGGCAGAAATTTTATGGAATCATGCTTTTTGAAATTTAAACTTTGTTCACATATAGTGTAAGGCTAGCTTCACATTAGCGTTTGGAGGTGCAGCGGACACTCGCTGTGAAGCTCCTCCCCCTGCTGTGCCTCCACCAGTCAGCTCCGCCTATGGGTACATGCCACTGCATTCGGCCTGCGTACCCTATCTTTAGCATTGGGTATGCAGGCCGTCTGCATGTATGCTTTTGCCGCCGCATGTGTCCTTTTGATGGTGCAGCGATCGCACCAAAATGCATCATGTTGCGTTTGGCACAGGTCGCCGCACCGTCAAAAGGACGCATGCGGCGGCAAAAGCATACCTGCGCATGGCCTGCGTACCCAATGCTAAAGATAGGGTACGCAGGCCGCATGCAGCGGCATGCGCCCATAGGGGGAGCTGGCCGGAGGAAGCGCGGCAGGGGGCGGAGCTTCGCGGCAAGCATCCGCTGTGCCTCCAAACGCTAATGTGAAACCAGCCTCAATGCGGTATATTTTCTGGCTGCAGGTCCGGACTCTTCAGCATCGCTGTCTTCCAGCTATCTGCACTAAGACTGCTCAGAACAAAAGGCACACTGTAGTGACGTCATTGTGTCCTCTGCCCTGAGATGTCACAGAGTCATAAAATGCGGAACACCACCAGAGCTGTGTAGGAACAGGGAGAGGTAAGTATAGCAATTCCCAGAGCCTTGAGCAAACGGGGTGGAGGGCCAACTTGCGGGTGCTTGCACTGGGTTCCCCTGACTCACAGCCTGATAGTGTGCTGGTGTCCCCGATGGTGAGTGGGCCCCCCCTGCTTTCTCAGGGCCCCGGTACTTGCCCGCATTGTGATGTCAGCCCTGCCCGATAGAATAGAATAGACAGAATAGATACTGTATATACAGATGGGATAGATAGAAAGATGTCAGGTACACATATAATCAGTACAGTACTTGTCAACCTTACTGTACATGTGTTTCATACAATATCTCTATGGGGTTAGTAATGGGGGAGTCTTATAGACATCTTTCCATTACTAACCTCTGGGCTTGATGTCACCTGATAATACAAAGGTGATATCAACCCCCCAACTCTCACCCCACTTGCCACCGCACCAGGGCAAGTGGGAAAAGTGAGGCTAAGTGCCTGTAATACTATTGAAGGAACTCGAGGATTCTGATAGCGTGGAGCAATGAACAGACAGACAGGTTACTTTGTGCAAACAGTGTATTTTTACACAGTGATAACACCCCAAACGATATACTGATAACACGCAATGAGAACAGTCCTCAACTAAGTCGGCAGAGTTCCCAAAACAGAGTCCTTACAAAAAAGTGATCAAAAGGTGAGTGTGACACTCTGAAGACGTGGCACAGTTCACACTAATGGTGCAGAGAGAGTCAAATCCAGATATGTAGGAAGCGCAGGGAAGTCCAGAACAAGTTCACAAGTTGATCCCAAACGCAGCAAAACACAAGAAGGTCCAAAAGCTGATTCACTAGTTGGTCCCAGAAGCGACGTGAACACAAATGAGTCCAGAAACAAATTCACATCAAAGTATCAGGTCGATGATAGTTCCCACAGCTCTCACCGAGGAGAGTGAAGGATTGAGGCGACACACAGTTCTGAAACACAGTTCTTACCGAGGGTTAAGTTCCAAAGTCCACAGACTAATGATAGCATGATGAGTGCAGATGAGTGCAGCTTTCCAAAGCAGAGAACAGAGAATGTCCCGAGCACAGTGGAAACACCCTGAGGAAAACAAACAGCACAGCTGATGGAAGCAGAAGCAAAATACTCCAGCAAGGAAGGCAGCACCTTGACCGGATTTAATACAAATGAACAGGAAGTAGGGCACAGAGAAACAGCAACCTCCATCTTGACAAAGGGCAAAGTCATTTAGAAAAAACACGGAATACTGACATTGCCAGAATTGGCGCCTCTTATGAATGCGACTTTTTGGGTGCGGCTGAGACCTGTTTTAATAATAGGAAAGGCTAAGTATACAGCTGTGAGCTGATATTAATAGTCTGGGAAGCTCCATGGATATTACCCTCTTCCCAACCTATAAACATCTCCCCCCAGCTCTCCGCTTTCCCTCTGCTGGTTAATAAAATATCAGGGGATCTCATGCCATCTTTTTTTTTTTAAATAATTTAGTATGTAAAAATGTATGTTACACAAGCTGTTATGGCTCATGAATGAGACATTTTACATACTGTCCTGTACATTTTACATGCTGTATTGCAGTCTCTCATATTGTTTATTGTTGCTATGTGTTCCTGTGTTTTGCATAGCTGAAATCCTCCCTTTTCATCAAGTTTGTCCCTTCTGTCTCCCTCTTCTGGGTGTGATGTCACTTCCTTCTTCTCCCTGTGTGTAAGTCTCCATCTTGGCTTCATTAGAGGCACATGTGCTTTCAGCTTGTCTGAAGAAAGTCTTTTTTACCTGCTGCTGTTTGTATGCATTCAGCAAGAATTCTTAAGGAAATCAAAGTATCTTCTAGATTCTTCATAACATGTGTGTCAGCAGCTGAGTTAAGCTATCTGCGACTGTCGCCAATTGTAAGTAAGGTGAAGAGATCCAGCATCTCACAGAGCCATATTTGCAACCACAGGCCCCGGGGACAGAATACAAGCACTGTACTAATTATATATAGTACAGACCAAAAGTTTGGACACACCTTCTCATTCAAAGAGTTTTCTTTATTTTCATGACTATGAAAATTGTAGATTCACTCTGAAGGCATCAAAACTATTAAATAAAACACGTGGAATTATATAACTAACAAAAAAGGGTGAAACAGCTGAAAATATGTCTTATATTCTAGGTTCTTCAAATTAGCCACCTTTTGCTTTGATTACTGCTTTGCACACTCTTGGTATTCTCTTGATGAGCTTCAAGAGGTAGTCACCGGAAATGGTTTTCACTTCACAGGTGTGCCCTGTCAGGTTTAATAAGTGGGATTTCTTGCCTTATAAATGGGGTTGGGACCATCAGTTGTGTTGTGCAGAAGTCTGGTGGATACACAACTGATAGTCCTACTGAATACACTGTTAGAATTTGTATTATGGCAAGAAAAAAGCAGCTAAGTAAAGAAAAACGAGTGGCCATCATTACTTTAAGAAATGAAGGTCAGTCTGTCCGTAAAATTGGGAAAACTTTGAAAGTGTCCCCAAGTGCAGTGGCAAAAACCATCAAGCACTACAAAGAAACTGGCTCACATGAGGACCAGCCCAGGAAAGGAAGACCAAGAGTCACCTCTGCTGCGGAGGATAAGTTCATCCGAGTCACCAGCCTCAGAAATCGCAGGTTAACAGCAGCTCAGATTAGAGACCAGGTCAATGCCACACAGAGTTCTAGCAGCAGACACATCTCTACAACAACTGTTAAGAGTGGACTTTGTGCAGCAGGCCTTCATGGTAAAATAGCTGCTAGGAAACCACTGTTAAGGACAGGCAACAAGCAGAAAAGACTTGTTTAGACTAAAGAACACAAGGAATGGACCTTAGACCAGTGGAAATCTGTGCTTTGGTCTGATGAGTCCAAATTTGAGAGCTTTGGTTCCAACCACCGTGTCTTTGTGCGACGCAGAAAAGGTGAACGGATGGCCTCTACATGCCTGGTTCCCACCGTGAAGCATGGAGGAGGAGGTGTGATGGTGTGGGGGTGCTTTGCTGGTGACACTGTTGGAGATTTATTCAAAATTGAAGGCTTGATGAATCAGCATGGCTACCACAGCATCTTGCAGCGGCATGCTATTCCATCCGGTTTGCGTTTAGTTGGACCATCATTTATTTTTCAACAGGACAATGACCCCAAACACACCTCCAGGCTGTGTAAGGGCTATTTGACCAAGAAGGAGATTGAAGGGGTGCTACGCCAGATGACCTGGCCTCCACAGTCACCAGACCTGAACCCAATCAAGATGGTTTGGGGTGAGCTGGACCGCGGAGTGAAGGCAAAAGGGCCAACAAGTGCTAAACATCTCTGGGAACTCCTTCAAGACTGTTGGAAGACCATTTCCGGTGACAACCTCTTGAAGCTCATCAAGAGAATGCCAAGAGTGTGCAAAGCGGTAATCAAAGCAAAAGGTGGCTACTTTGAAGAACCTAGAATATAAGACATATTTTCAGTGTTTTCACAATTTTTTGTTAATTATATAATTCCACATGTGTTAATTCATAGTTTTGATGCCTTCAGAGTGAATCTACCATTTTCATAGTCATGAAAATAAAAGAAAACTCTTTGAATGAGAAGGTGTGTCCAAACTTTTGGTCTGTACTGTATGTGACTGGCATCTTTCTATCTATCTATTCTATGTGTATATACCTATTCTATCTATTCTATTCTGTCGGATCACGCTGTGATTTTACAGTACGCTGCAGATGAATTGTTGGCTTTTCGAAGGACATAGGGGATCGCACTCCTTTATTTTTTCTGAAAGGAATTTATTTATTAAAAAAAATGTACCATAAAGTATACACACACAAAGAACTCATTATATATCTCTCTCTTATATTTATATATCTATGTATATACAGGTGCTTCTCACAAAATTAGAATATCATCAAAAAGTTAATTTATTTCAGTTCTTCAATACTTGTGAAGTGTGTCAATGACTGCCTTCTGGACATCTGTCAAGTCAGCAGTCTTCCCCATGATTGTTAAGCCTACTGAAACAGATTAAGGGACCTTTTGAACACTTAGGAAGCCTTTGCAGGTGTTGTTTGTTAATTATTATAATTTACTGAGATAATGACTTTTGGGTTTTCATTGTCTGTAAGCCATAATCATCAACATTAATCCCTTCCCTACCTTCACTGTACTAGTACTGCTCTGCAGGAACTGCATTTCTGCCCGCAGCAGTATTAGTATGGCAGCATGATCATTGCGGCATAACGCTGAGCATCGCGGTGATCGGGTGTGGGTGTCAGCTGTATGAGACAGCTGACACCCCGCAGCAATGCCCATGATCTGTGCTAGCAGATATCGCTGTCAGTAAGAGCGGCATAGAGAACAATCCCCCTCCCTGCGTGCTCCCACCAGAACGATGCGATCGCATTGTTCCGGGGGTCTCCATGGAGACCCCCGGCTCCAAGATGGCCGCAGGGTCCTTCAGTGAGGTGGCTTGTCAGCGCCTGTTGAGAGCAGGCACCGGCAAGCCTCCTACACTGCCTGTCAGATTGCATAGATATATCCATAGCTATATCCATAGTTACATCCATAGATATATCTATAGATATACAGTGGGGAAAAAAAGTATTTGGTTTCATCAGACCATAGGACATTCTCCCAAAACTCCTCTGGATCATCCAAATGCTCTCTAGCAAACTTCAGACGGGCCCGGACATGTACAGGCTTAAGCAGTGGGACACGTCTGGCACTGCAGGATCTGAGTCCATGGTGGCGTAGTGTGTTACTTATGGTAGGCCTTGTTACATTGGTCCCAGCTCTCTGCAGTTCATTCACTAGGTCCCCCCGCGTGGTTCTGGGATTTTTGCTCACCGTTCTTGTGATCATTCTGACCCCACGGGGTGGGATTTTGCGTGGAGCACCAGATCGAGGGAGATTATCAGTGGTCTTGTATGTCTTCCATTTTCTAATTATTGCTCCCACAGTTGATTTCTTCACTCCAAGCTGGTTGGCTATTGCAGATTCAGTCTTCCCAGCCTGGTGCAGGGCTACAATTTTGTTTCTGGTGTCCTTTGACAGCTATTTGGTCTTCACCATAGTGGAGTTTGGAGTTAGACTGTTTGAGGGTGTGCACAGGTGTCTTTTTATACTGATAAAAGTTTAAACAGGTGCCATTACTACAGGTAATGAGTGGAGGAAAGAGGAGACTCTTAAAGAAGAAGTTACAGGTCTGTGAGAGCCAGAAATCTTGATTGCTTGTTTCTGACCAAATACTTATTTTCCACCATAATATGCAAATAAAATGAAAAAAAAACAGACAATGTGATTTTCTGGATTTTTTTTTCTCAGTTTGTCTCCCATAGTTGAGGTCTACCTATGATGTAAATTACAGACGCCTCTCATCTTTTTAAGTGGTGGAACTTGCACTATTGCTGACTGACTAAATACTTTTTTTCCCCACTGTATCTATCTTTTGATATATCTATGGATAGATATAGATGGATAAATAATAGCAAGACCAATGTTTATTAATGAACAATAGTTTTTATTTAAAAAAAAACCAGAAAGAAAATGGCGTGGGCTCCCGTGCAATTTTCTACTCCAGAGGGGGAAAGCCGACGGCCGGGGGCCAATATTTGTAGCCTGGGAAGGGGGTAATACCCATGGCCCCTTCCCAGGCTATGAATATCAGCCCATAGCTGTCTGCATAGCCCTTACTGGCTGTTAAAATAGGGGGACCACTACAAAAATGATGTTGCGTCCCCCTATATTTTATAGCCAGAAAGGCTACGCAGATAGCTGCGGGCTAAGATTCATAGCCTAGGAAGGGGCCATGAATGTTGGCCCCCCCGGCTATAAATACTAGCCCGCAGCCGCCCCAAAAATGGCACATCTCTAAGATGCGCCAATTCTGGCACTTAGCCCCTCTCTTCCCACTCCGTGTAGAGGTGGCATATGGGGTAATAAGGTGTTAATGTCACCTTGCTATTGTAAGGTGACATTAAGCCCGGTTAATAATGGAGAGGCGTCAATAAGACGCCTATCCATTATTAATCTTATATTAATAAACGGTTAAAAAAACACACACATAAGAATAAAGAATTTTAATCAATAAAACACGACACATTTTTTCAAAATTTTTATTGTACGCCTATCCAGTCGAAGCCTTCGATCACCTGCAAAAAAATAATAAAACAAACCAACAATATACTCCCTGTCTGACGTAATCCCATTAATAAAGATTGTCCCACGTGAGAAAATTCTCATGCTGTAGTGCTGCAAAGTGACAGGTTACCTGTCGGTGGCGGAGTGATACAATGCGGAGGATTATCTCTGTCATTGTAACACTGGAGCCCCTAGAGAGCGGTCGCATCAGCCCAGCACACCACCGCACAGACCCCTGCACATCCTCGCATACTACCCCCCACAGACCCCCGCACAGACCCCCATAACCCCGCATACCCCCGCACAGACCCGCATACCCCCACATAGACCCCCACACAGACCCTCGCATATCCCCGCACAGCCCCACATACCCCCGCACAGCCCTGCATACCCCCGCATACCCCCACACAGACCCGCACAGGCCCACCATACATGCACACACACATAGCCCGTACACACCATACAGGCACACAGTGTCTCTGCATGCGCAGTTAAAAAAAATGGAATCCGTCGCCGTATTCCGTCATTTATCGGATAGCGACAGATCTGTCGCCCATAGGTTTCCATTCTAGCAAAAATCAGGCAGCAACGGATCCGTTTTCGATGTAGACAAAAAACGTACCTATGTCTGTTGTCTCTGGCCAACGGACAAAGAATTTCCGACGAATCTGTCGAACGAGGGATGAAACGCGCTGCCATCCATCGCAATCCACCGCTAATACAAGTCTATGAGAAAAAAACGGATCCAGCGCATCAGTCGCCGGATCCATTTTTTAAAAAAAATGATGGATTGTGACTGACGGCAAAAAACTGATATGTGAAAGGGTCTATCTCCTACCAGATGCAGGCAGAATGCAATTAAGTGATGTCATTGCACTGCCTGACATTCCCTGTGCTGCACTTGAGTGAGTGGTGGATCAGGGAACCGATGGCTTTCTTCTCCTCCACAGTTATTAACAGTACCTGTGTCCAGAGGTGAGGGCCAAGTTCAGTCCAGCTCTCAATCTTTTGATGCAGTCATAGAACTGAACTTTACTGTTTTATGCCATAGTACAAGTTCAGAAATAAATCCTTTGACATATTGACCCTTCCTATAATAATAGGAATTCTGTAATATGATATTCACACATTTCTGTTTAAAGGTCTATTCCTGTATATTTTATATGATCTTGAATATAATTAAATATAAATCAAATATCTGTATTTTCATTGTAAAAACAGATCAATGAGAGTCTGCATCTTGAGGTGTCAGCATTGAAGCAGCACAATCACAACCTAGCAAACTTTGTCAAAGGATCAGAGAGTGAAAACAAATCTCTTCATGTTCAAGTTGAAAGCCTGCAAAAAGAAAAACAGATTTTAGCATCTCAAAAGGAGCTGCTGTCTGAAATGATGAAGAGAAAAGGAAAATGGAGAAGTTCTGATAAGCTAAATAGAAGGTACCTTATATTTTCTAGCCTGTTAAGTGAGATAATTAGCACACAAGAGTTTTTCAAGCAGATTATCAAAGCTTGCTATTTAAAAAAAAAAATACATCAAAATCAAAGTTTATGAAATTTCTTGCATAGTGGTTTGGTGTAAAGGCCATGTGCACACATTGAGTATTTGGTGAGTTTTTTTACCCCAGTATTTGTAAACCAAAACCAGGAGTTGCAGAATCAGAGGAAAAGCATAATTGAAACATTTGCACCATTTCTGCATTTTTCACCCACTCCTGGTTTTGGCTTACAAATACTGGGGTAAAAAACTCACCAAATACTGGATGTGTGCATGTGGCCTAACTGAGAGTATTCCTGTAAGGCCAGAGTCACTCTAAATGTGTGAAAAATTGGTCCGAGTCTCCCTGCCGAGAGTCGCATGAGTGTAATGCAAGTGGCATGCAAGTACAATCTGCACCGTGGGAAATTTTCACACTACAGTATCATTGACGTCAGTTAGGTGAAGTGAGATCATTGGCTGTGAATTCCCAGGACCTGCCTGATGGCACCGAGAGCAGGAGAGCTTTCTCACGCTTGCAGGGCCGTCAGACAGGGAATAGGACTTCACAGGCAGACACTGAGCACACGCTACTCAGTGTCTCTGCTGGATAACAGGCTGTATGGTCCCATCATGCAATCATGCAGCCTGCCATCTAGATGTAGCAGAGCTAGACCCGTCATGGGACAAATCATCTCTGTGGAAAGGTGAGGAATATTGTTGTCTGTTTTTTTAACTCTTTTGCAGAAGACAATGGCGTACGTGGAATGGGCGAGGATCCGTGGCAAGCCTGGATTCTCACATTAAAACTTTTTCTTTTCAGGTCAACGGGGGTTAATAGTGTTGTTTTCCTTTTACATAGTCTGTCATACTTTCCCTTTGTGTTGTATTAGTACAGCGGTGGGACCAGTGTCCTCACTTGCCAATTCTCTGCTTAGGGATAGGTGCAGGGCAAGCAAGGGCTTAGGTATCCTGCTCGGCGACAGTTTGAAAAAACCTGTATAGGGACATCAGGGAGATCAGGGCACATCCTTAGGAGAATGCAGGAGGTGTCCATTTCCCCGTTCCCTATCGCAGGTCCCACCGTTGTAATTGTGTCCCCGGTGTTCCCTTGTTTGTTGTGCTGTTGGTGACCGACCTACTGTTGGGTCATTTCATACCTGGTCAGTCACTTTCATGACATTAACATCGACCTTCCCATTTTTTCTGGTGAGCCATGGCCCAAATGCAGGCTTTTGCCCAACTTCTTCAGACTCTCACCACTGAGTTTAAGGAGCTGCGTGGTGAGGTGGTGCAGCAGCTGTAGCAGTTGTTGGGGTTCTGGGCCTCGGCTCAGGTACAGGCTCAACCTGACAGGTTCTCTGGTGGGAGAGATACATTTTTGGTTTTAAGGAGGCCTGCAAGCTATACTTCAGGCTCTGCCCTCGTTCATCAGGGAGTGAGGAACAGCGGGTGGGAATCATTGTTTCCCTTCTTAAGGGTGATCCCTGTTATGAATGGGTCACCGAGGAGGAAAAACCCTAAACAAGCTAAGCCCCAGAAAAACCAGAGAGGTTGGTAACTATGCAGATTGCAGATCCCTGATCCTAACCACACAACTAGCAGCAGCCGTGGAGCGTACCTACGATGAACCTAGATGCCTCGTCACGGCCAGAGGACTAAATAAGTCTAAAGCAAGAAAAGGGGAAAACTAACTTCCCCAGGGCAGACCCCAATGGAATAGACAGCCCCCACACATGTATTGATGGTGAAACAAGATGAAAACACAAACACAGGCAGGAAAATAGGCTGAGGAAGCGATGGGGCCCAAACTAACTAGAAAGGAAAGGAAAGGAAAGACACTGACTGCAATCTGCCCAAAACCCTACAAAATAATGTCCAACACTTCTGATAACAAAATTAACCCTGAAGTCACTAGACTTCTCCCACTATATCAGCACTCTGAAATATTCTGAGACAGAGCAAAAAGAGGCCAATCTAATAAGAGACAAAAAGCAAATTGGCAAATACAGATAAACAAGAGTGGAAATTCAGCACAGCCCCAGCCGGGGCTGGCTGACCACACAAAAAACTGAATAGAACAACAAAATCAAGTGTGAACATTAGCAGAAAAACTTAGCTTGAGCTGACTGGAACAGAGCTGAGAACCAAGACCTGACAAGCAGAAGGAATCACCAGTACCAGAGTAGGGCATCAGCTGTCTTAAAACCAATCTGAGATTCCTGAGGTCCAATCGTCATCCTCATTATCAGGTGGCAGATCTCTACTGATTAAATCAGCCTCACTACCTCCTGTTACCACCAGAGGGAGCCTGGAAGGAGAACTCACAACTGGTAGACCAGAAAATGAACTCACAACAGATCCCCAATCCTAGGCCTTCTCCCTGCCGACAGTTCTCTAAGGTCAGTGGGCAGGTTTTTTGAGGCTCTGGCACTGGTGTATGGAGATCCTGATGGTGTCACCCTGGCGGAATCCTGACTTCATAAAATCAAGCAGGGGGGCCAGCCGGCTGAGCAGTACTGCTCGGAGTTCAGGAGGTGGGCCACTGACACTCAGTGAAATGACCCTGCCCTTAGGAGCAATTTCGTGCAGGGTCTGTCCCCAAAGTTGCAGGATACTTTTGTACAGTATGCCGCCCCCAGGTTGATGGAGGCCGCCATGTCCCTTGCCATCCGGGTGGAGAGACGCTTGAGGGAGAGGCATACACCAAATATGCCCCTGTATTCCTTGCTAGGGATCAGGACATTCCTAAGCAGGAGGACGAACCCATGCAGGTGGGAGGAGTCGCTTCCCAAATGGGGTTGCCTGCGGTTCCCCGTGGAGTGAGGGCATGTTTTTACTGTGGGCAAACCGGTCATTTTATCAATGTCTGCCCAGCGTGCGCCAAACTATCTGCACCATCTAAAAAGCCGCATCCCCCTGGTCGTGTGGAGGGAGGCGACCAGGGTGTGTATATTTCGTACGTTTCCTCATCTCAGTGTACCTTACCTGCTGAGGTGGTTGTTGGTGGGGTAACTGAGAATATATCGGTGCTTGTGAACAGTGGAGCAGGAGTCAATTTGGTGGATGCTCACTATTTCCAGACCTATGGCCTGAGGTGTAGGATGCTAGCGAGACCCCTAAGCGTCCAGGCCATTAACTCTGTCCCACTCAGCCAGGGGAGGGTTACCCAAGTTGTAGACAATATACATCTGCGTATAGAGACTTGTCATGAGGAGTCCCTGTCGTGCTACGTCTTGGAGGGTATGTCAACTCCCATACTCTTAGGACTCCCTTGGTTGAAAAAACACAACCCGGTCATAGATTGGCAGTCCAGGGAAGTAGTCAGCTGGGGTCAATCGTGTAATAACTGCTGCCTGGGAGCTACAATCTCTGCCGTCCTTCTACAACCTACCCCTTTTTCTCCAGTGGGGGCAGCAGAGGTGCTGCCAGGGAGTAGGGGCAAGTCTTAACCCTCACCACAAACTAACCCTGTGTGTCGGAGTCCTCGTAGGAGGAGGGGTCAGGGGAGGGTGGTGGTCCCTTCTAAGCATAGTGGGGGTATGAGTGTGGTGGGGACGCCTCTGTTGTCTGTTCGGTAAAGAGTTCACCATCTTGTGGTAAACGTGTGCGTGGCAATAAATGTCCAGGTCCGGACCTGTGTGTGAATGAGTACGTATGGGTGTCCACCAAAAATATCCCGTGGAAGTGTGCTGCTGGGGTCTGGAGTTCTCGGGTGATCGGGCCGTATCGGGTGTCGGACATTCTTGGCCCAGGGACTTACCATATGGAGTTACCTCCAGTTTTGCCCGTAAACAACTAATTCCCCAGGTCGGCGCTCTGGAGATTTGTGGCGCCTCCGGAGCATACGTTATTGTCACTTCCATCAGTCTGCGTTTGCCATATACCTGAGGGTCAGGGTACTGCCAAGGTGAACTCTGATGGACTGAGGCGTCCTCATAATAGATTGTTTTCTGGTGAGGTCCGGTCTTGAGGGGCCAGAGGCCCCTCAATGAAGGGGAGGTACTGTCACGATCCATTTTTTAATCAGTGGCAGATCTGGATTCTCACATTAAAACTTTTTTCCTTTCAGGTCATCTGGGGTTAATGTCAGTTTTTTATCCCCTGGTGGTCGCTGGTGTAATTACATTGCTGCTCAGTTTTCTGATGCAGGTGGTGACCACTCCCACCTTCCTTCAAAAGGTCACCTGATGCATCAGCTGACCGTCGGTGTTAGAGTTCATTCTGCAGTGACCATGCTGGGAGAAGGAGCTTGCTGGGAGCAGTTGTTCATCAGCTGAGTCCAGTGTTTTTGGTGTTTCATTCCTGCTGTGCTTTGCAGCAGAGAGCTAAGTGTTGTTTTCCTTTACCTTAATCTGTCATACTTTTCCTTTGTGTTGTATTAGTGGAGCGGTGGAACCAGTGCCCTCACTTGCTAATTCTCTACTTAGGGATAGGTACAGGGCAAGCGAGGTCTTAGGTATCCTGCTCAGCGACAGGTTGAAAAAACCTGTATAGGGACGTCAGGGAGATCAGGGCACATCCTTAGGAGAGTGCAGGAAGTGTCCATTTCCCGTTCCCTATCACAGGGCCCACCATTGTAATTGTGTCCCCGGTGTTCCCTTGTTTGTTGTGCTGTTGGTGACCGACCTACTGTTGGGCCGTTTCATACCAGGTCAGTCACTTTTGTGACAATGGTTTATTTATTATTATTACTTTTTATTTGTATAGCACCATTAATTCCAAGGTGCTGTACATGAGACCGGGTTACATCAAAATACAGATATTACTTAAACAAACTAACAATGACAGAGTAGTGCGGAGGGAAGAGGACCCTGCCCTTGAAGGCTTACATTCTACAGGATTATGGGGAAGGATACAGTAGGTCGGGGGTTGCAGTAGCTCCGATGGTGTTGAGTTGGCCGCATGGTCATTACAGGTTGTAAGCTTTTTATGAAGAGATGGGTTTTCAGGTTCCATTTGAAGGATCCAAATGTGGTGGATAACTGGGCATGTTGGGGCACAGAATTCCAGAGGATGGGGGATAATCAGGAGAAATCTTGGAGGCCATTGGGTGAGGAGCGAATAAGCATGGAGGAGAGAAGGAGGTCTTGGGAGGACCGGAGATTATGTGAGGGAAGATATTGATAGATTAGTTCAGAAATATACGGAGGAGAAAGGTTATGGATGGCTTTGTAGGTCAGTGTTAGTAGTTTAAACTGGATACGCTGGGAAATTGGGAGCCAGTGAAGAGATTTGCAAAGAGGGGAAGCAGGAATGTAGCGAGGGGAGAGATTAATTAGTCAGGCAGCAGAGTTAGGGACAGACTGGAGGGGTGCAAGAGTGTTAGAAGGTAGGCCACAGAGGAGACTAATGGCTATATCTTTTTTCTCATGTGCATTTCCTTATTAACCCCTTCCTGACATCAGATGTACTATCCCGTCCATGGGACCCGGGCCCCCATGCCCATGGACGGGATAGTACGTCTAGCGCGATCAGCGGCGCCCACGTGGTGAGCGCCGCTGATCGCGGCCGGGTGTCAGCTGATTATCACAGCTGACACCCGGCACTATGTGTCAGGGGCGGTCACGGACCGCCCCCGACACGTTAACCCCTTGCACACCGCGATCAAACATGATCGCGGTGTACCGGGAGTTAAAGGGAAGCATTGGCAGGGAGGGGGCTCCCTCCGTGCTTCCCTGAGCCCCCCACGGCAGCGCAATGTGCAGCGCTGCTGCGGGGGACTCCTTTCCTCCAGGCCCCCGGATCCAAGATGGCGACGGGGGCCTTTGGGGGCCTGGAGGAAGCTGGCTTCCTTAGTGCCTGCAAAGCGCAGGCATGAGGATGCCTTGTGCACTGCCTGTGACAGATTGCTGATCTGTCACAGTGATCTGTGATGTGACAGATCAGCGATCTGTCACAGGACAGTGATGTCCCACCTGGGACTATGTAATAAAGTAAAAAAAAATGAAAAAAAAGTGTAAAAATAATTTTAAAAAAATCGCCAAATAAATTAGTAAAAAAAAAATAAAAATATTCCCCAATAAATTCATTTTTTGAAAATAAAAAAAACCCAAAACAATAAAAGTACACATATTAGGTATCGCCACGTCCATAACGACCCACCCTATAAAACTGTCCCATTAGTTAACCCCTTTAGCGAACCCCTTAAAAAATAAAAATAAAAAACGAAGCAAAAAATAATGATTTATTATCATACCGCCAAACAAAAAATGCAATAACGCGCGATCAAAAAGACGCATATAAACATCCATGGTACCACTGAAAACGTCATCTTGTCCCCCAAAAAACGAGCCACCACACAGCATCATCAGCAAAAAAATAAAAAAGTTATAGCTTGCAGAATAAAGCGATGCAAAAATAATTATTTTTTATATAAAATAGTTTTCATTGCATAAAACCGACAAAACATAAAAAAATGACCTAAATGAGGTATCGCTGTAACCGTACTTACCCGAAGAATAAAACCGCTTTATCAATTTTACCGCACGCGGAACGGTGTAAACGCACTCCCCCAAAAGAAATTCATGAAACGCTGGTTTTTGTTCATTCTGCGTCCCAAAAATCGGAATAAAAAGCGATCAAAAAATGTCACGAGCCCGAAAATGGTACCAATAAAAACGTCAACTCGTCCCGCAAAAAATAAGATCTCACATGACTCGGTGTGTCAAAATACGGAAAAATTATAGCTCTCAATATGTGGTGATGCAAAAACTATTTTTACAATAAAAAGCGTCTTTTAGCGTGCGACAGCTGCCAAAAATAAAAACTGCCATAAATAGTAAATCAAACCCCCCGTTATCACCCCCTTAGTTAGGGAAAAATAATAAAATTTAAAAAATGTATTTATTTCCATTTTTCCATTAGGGCTAGGGTTAGGGCTAGGGTTAGGGTTAGGGTTAGGGTTAGGGCTACGGTTAGGGCTAGGGTTAGGGCTAGGGTTAGGGCTTGGGTTAGGGTTGAGATTAGGGTTAGGGGTGTGTTGGGGTTCGGGTTGGAGTTAGAATTGGGGGTTTCCACTGTTTGGGCACATCAGGGGCTCTCCAAATGCAACATTGCGTCTAATCTCAATTCCAGCCAATTCTGAGTTGAAAAAGTCATATGGTGCTCCTTCCCTTCCAAGCTCTGCCATGCGCCCAAGCAGTGTTTTACCCCCACATGTAGGGTATCGGCCTACTCAGGACAAATTGCAAAACAATTTTTGGGGTCCAATTTCTCCTGTTACCCTTAGGAAAATAAAAAATTGGGGGCAAAAATATCATTTTTGTGGAAAAAAATGATTTTTTTTACTTTCACGTCCGAGCGTTATAAACTTCTGTGAAGCACTTGGGGGTTCAAAGTGCTCACCACTCATCTAGATAAGTTCCGTGGGGGGGTCTAGTGTCCAAAATGGGGTCACCTGTTGGGAGTTTCAATAGTTTAGGTACATCAGGGGCTCTCCAAACGCACATGACACCCGCAGACCATTCCATCAAAGTCTGCATTCCAAAATGGCACTGCTTCCCTTCCGAGCCCCGACGTGTGTCCATACAGTAGTTTTCTCCCACATATGGGGTGTCAGCGTACTCAGGACAAATTGGACAACAACTTTTGCGGTCCAATTTCTCCTGTTACCCTTGGGAAAATGAAAAAATTGGGGACTAATTGATCATGTTTGTGGAAAAAATACGATTTTTTTATTTTCATGCCCGGGCATTATAAACTTCTGTGAAGCCCTTGGGGGTTCAAAGTGCTCACCACACATCTAGATAAGTTCCTTAGGTGTTCTCGTTTCCAAAATGGGGTCATTTGTGGGTGTTTCCACTGTTTAGGTACATTAGGGGCTCTCCAAAGGCAACATGACACCCGCAGACCATTCCATCAAAGTCTGCATTCCAAAACGTCACTACTTCCCTTCCGAGCCCTGACGTGTGTCCATACAGTAGTTTTCTCCCACATATGGGGTGTCAGCTTACTTAGGACAAATTGGACAACAACTTTTGGGGTTCAATTTCTCCTGTTACCCTTGGGAAAATAAAAAAATTGGGGAATAATTGATCATGTTTGTGGAAAAAATACGATTTTTTTATTTTCATGCCCTGGCATTATAAACTTCTGTGAAGCCCTTGGGGGTTCAAAGTGCTCACCTCACATCTAGATAAGTTCCTTAGTGGGTCTAGTTTCCAAAATGGTGTCATTTGTGGGGGGTTTCCACTGTTTAGGTACATCAGGGGTTTTCCAATCGCAACATGGTCTCCGATCTCAATTCCAGCCAAAAACTTCAAATGGCGCTGCTTCCCTTCCGAGCTCTGCCATGCGCCCAAATAGTGGTTTACCCCCACATGTGGGGTATCAGCATACTCAGGACAAATTGCACAATAACTTTTAGGGTGCTGTTACCCTTGGAAAAATAAGAATTGAGGGTGAAAAGATCATTTTTGTGGAAAAAATATGATTTTTTAATTGTACGGCTTTATGTTATAAACTTCTGTGAAGCCCTTGGGGGTTCAAAGTTCTCACCACACATCTAGATAAGTTCCTTAGGGGGTCTAGTTTCCAAAATGGTGTCATTTGTGGGGGGTTTCCACTGTTTAGGTACATCAGGGGTTTTCCAATCGCAACATGGTCTCCGATCTCAATTCCAGCCTAAAACGTCAAATGGCGCTGCTTCCCTTCCGAGCTCTGCCATGCGCCCAAATAGTGGTTTACCCCACATGTGGGGTATCAGCATACTCAGGACAAATTGCACAATAACTTTTAGGGTGCTGTTACCCTTGGAAAAATAAGAATTGAGGGTGAAAAGATCATTTTTGTGGAAAAAATATGATTTTTTTAATTGTACGGCTTTATGTTATAAACTTCTGTGAAGCCCTTGGGGGTTCAAAGTTCTCACCACACATCTAGATAAGTTCCTTAGGGGGTCTAGTTTCCAAAATGGTGTCATTTGTGGGGGGTTTCCACTGTTTAGGTACATCAGGGACTCTCCAAACGTGACATGGCGTCCGATCTGAATTCCAGCCAATTTTGCATTGAAAAAGTCAAACGGCGCTCCTTCCATTCTGAGCTCTGCCATGCGCCGAAACAGTCGTTCCCCCCACAAATCAGGTATCAGCGTACTCAGGACAAATTGCACAATAACTTTTGCAGTCCGATTTCTCCTGTTACCCTTGGTAAAATAAAAAACATTGAACCTGAAGTATTTTTTTTGTGAAAAAAAGTTAGATGTTCATTTTTTTTTAAATATTCAAAAAAATTCCTGTGACGCACCTAAAGGGTTAATAAACTTCTTGAATGTGGTTTTGAGCACCTTAAGGGGTGCAGTTTTTAGAATGGTGTCACTTTTGGGTATTTTCTATCCTATAGACCCCTCAAAGTGGCTTCAAATGTGATGTGGTCCTAAAAATAAAATGGTGTTGTAAAAATGAGAAATCACTGGTCAACTTTTAACCCTTATAACTTCCTAACAAAAAAAAATTTTGGTTCCAAAATTGTGCTGATGTAAAGTAAACATGTGGGAAATGTTAGTTATCAAGTTTTTTGTGTGCCGTATCTCTGTGATTTAAGGGCATAAAAATTCAAAGTTGGAAAATTGCGAAATTTTCAAAATTTTTGCCAAATTTCCGTTTTTTTCACAAATAAACGCAAGTTATTTGAATGAAATTTTACCACTAACATGAAGTACAATATGTCACGAGAAAACAATGTCAGAATCACCTGGATCCATAGAAGCGTTCCAGAGTTATGACCTCATAAAGGGACAGTGGTCAGAATTGTAAAAATTGGCCCGGTCATGAACGTGTAAACCACCCTTGGGGGTGAAGGGGTTAAAAGAGTCTGTGTCATTCTTTCAATTAAAGGACTTTTTCTGTGTGTATGTGTTTTTATACGGTATGACTATGGAATTAGTAATGGGGGCATCTTATTGACACCTCTCCATTACTAACCTCAGGGCTTGATGTCACCTGACAATACAAATGTGACATCAACCACCTTCAACTATCACACCATTTGACACTGCTACAGGGCAAGTATGAAGAGCGAGGCTAAGTGTCAGATTTGTCACTTCTTAGAGATGCGCCTTTTCTGGGGCGGCTGAGAGCTTATGTTTTTAGCTTGGGGGGCCAGTATCCATGGCCCCTTCCTAGACTATTAATATCAGCCCGCAGCTGTCAGCATAACTTTGCCAGTTTTTAATTTTAGGGAGACCCTACGTCATTTTTTTCGGATCCCCCATTTTGATAGGCAGTAAAGGCTAAGTATACAGTTGTGAGCTGATGTTATTAGCCTTGGAAGCTCCATGGGTATTACCCCCTTCCCAGGCTAGAAACATCTTTCCCCACTCGTCGGCTTTTCCTCTGCTAGTTAAGAAAATTATGCGGGAGCCCATGCCATTTTTTTCAGAAAAATAATCTTTTAATAATTAAATACATGTACAGTAAGCTGCACACACACTGTACTAATTATATGTCACTGAAATCTGTATATCTACCTATTCTATTTGTATTTACTGTATGTAATCCATCTCTTATCATGTCGGCTCCTGCTATGATTTTACAGCAGCGGCTGCTGAATTGCCAGCTTTTCATCTATCTATGTAATATATATACATATATATGTGTGTGTGTCACTGACACCTAACATATTTTTCGGACTATAAGACGCACCCCAAATCTTGGGGTGGAAAATAGCAGAAAAAAGATTTTTATAAGATGGGGGTCCGTCTTATTGTCTGAATTTAAGGTTTCTTACCTGAGGGCCAGCGGTGGTAGAGCGGGGTCACAGGAGGCATGGTCCCTTCCTCAGGAAGGTGGCGGTGGCAGAAGTGGGGCAATTCTGCAGTCCCGGGGTGCGATGCAGTGGGTCCGGTGTCAGCGGTGAGGCAGAGCATGGAGCAGGGTCCCTTCCTCAGGATGCTGGTGGCAAAAATGTGGTGATGCCGCGGCCTGGTGACCACGACGAGCAGAGCCAAGTGCATAACAGGTTTCTTGGCGGCCATCTTCTTGAGGTCGCATGTGAACAACAGAGAGCAGACAGGTGCAACGTAGAGCAGGCAGGGGTAAGAGAGCAGGCAGGGGAAACAGTAGGCAGGGGCAAGAAAGCAGGCAATGGCAATAGAGCAGGCAGGGGCAACAAAGAACAGGTAAGGGCAACAGAGAGAAGGCAGGGTCAACAGAGAGCAGGCAGGCATATCAAAGAGCAGGTAGGGGCAACAGAGAAAAGGAAGGGGCAACAGAGAGAAAGCAGCCATATCAGAGAGCAATCAGGGGAAGCAGAGTAGCCAGAAGCAACGAAGAGCAGGCAGGGACAAGAGAGAGCTGGCAGATACAAGAGAGAGGAGGCAGCAGCAATAGAGAGCAGGCAGGAGCAACAGAGGGCATACAGACAGGGGCAACTGAGAGCAAGCAGGAATATCAGAGCAGACGGGTATCTGTGAGTATGTGTGCATGTGTATATACAATAGTACACAGGTATAGTAACATACATAGTAACATAGTAACATAGTTATTAAGGTTGAAGGAAGAATTTAAGTCCATCTAGTTCAACCCATATCCTATCCTAACTTGCCCTAACATGTTGATCCAGAGGAAGGCAAAAAAAACCCATGTGGCAAACAGTAAGCTTCACATTGGGGAAAAAAATTCCTTCCCGACTCCACATACGGCAATCAGACTATCTCCCTGGATCAACGCAATATTAAGGAAACTAGTGTATATACCCTGTAATATTTTACTTTTCAAGAAAGGCATCCAGTCCCTTCTTAAATTTTATTAGGGAATCACTCATTACAACATCATATGGCAGAGAGTTCCATAGTCTCACTGCTCTTACAGTAAAGAATCCGCGTCTGTGAGTATGCTTAAACCTCCTTTCCTCCAGACGTAGAGGATGCCCCCTTGTCCCCGTCACAGGTCTAAGAGTAAAAAGATCATTAGAAAGGTCTTTGTATTGTCCCCGCATATATTTATACATTGTAATAAGATCACCCCTAAGCCTTCGATTTTCCAACCTAAATAACCCCAAGTGTAATAACCTGTCTTGGTATTGCAGACCCCCTAGTTCCCTAATAACTTTGGGTGCTCTTCTCTGCACCCGCTCCAGTTCAGCTAAGTCTTTCTTATACACCGGAGACAAGAACTGTACACAGTATTCTAAGTGTGGTTGCACTAGTGACTTATCTAGAGGTAAAATTATGTTCTCCTCATGAGCATCTATGCCTCGTTTAATGCATCCCATTATTTTATTTGCCTTTGCAGCAGGTGACTGACACTGGCCACTAAATGTGAGTTTGTCGTCCACCCATACACCCAGGTCTTTTTTAGTGACAGTTTTGCCCAGTGTTTTACAATTAAGCACATAATTATACATCTTGTTCGTTCTACCCAAGTGCATGACCTTACATTTATCCCCATTAAAGCTCATTTGCCATTTATCAGCCCATGCTTCTAGTTTACATAAATCCTCCTGTAATATAAAATTGTCCTCCTCTGTATTGATTACCCTGCAGAATTTAGTGTCATCTGTAAATATTGAAATTCTACTCTCTATGCCCCCTACAAGGTCATTAATAAATATGTTAAAAAGAAGCGGGCCCAAAACTGACCCCTGTGGTACCCCACTGCTAACCGTGACTCAGTCCGAGTGTGCTCCATTAATAACCACCCTTTGTTTCCTATCCCTGAGCCAGCTCTTAACCCACCTACACATATTTTCCCCTATCCCCATTGTTCTCATTTTATGTATCAACCTTTTGTGTGGCACCATATCAAAAGCTTTTGAAAAGTCCATGTACACCACGTTCACTGCATTCCCTTGGTCCAGTCCTAAACTTACCTCTTCATAAAAGCTTATCAGATTAGTCTGACAGGAACGGTCCCTTGCAAACCCATGTTGATATTGGGTCATGAGGTTATTCTTCTCCAGATACTCCAGTATAGTATCTCTTAGAAAACCCTCCAGGATTTTACCCACAGTTGAGGTTAAACTTACTGGCCTATAATTTCCAAGTTCAGTTTTTGTCCCCTTTTTGAATATTGGCACCACATTTGCTATGCGCCATTCCTGTGGTACAGACCCTGTTATTATGGAATCTTTAAAGATTAAAAATAATGGTCTATCTATGACTGTGCTTAATTCCTGCAATACTCGGGGGTGTATCCCATTCGGGCCCAGGGATTTGTCAATTTTAGTGATTTTTAGACGCCGCCGTACTTCCTGCTGGGTTAAGCAGGTGACATTTAATGGAGAATTTTTATCCCTGATCATGTTATCCGTCTTGGGATTTTCTTGTGTAAATACTGTTGAAAAAAAGTCATTTAGCATATTGGCTTTTTCCTCATCCTCATCCACCATTTCACCCACACTATTTTTAAGGGGGCCAACACTATCATTTTTTAGCTTCTTACTATTTATGTAGTTAAAGAATATTTTGGGATTATTTTTACTTTCTCTGGCAATGAGTCTCTCTGTCTCAATCTTTGCTGTCTTGATTTGCTTTTTACAGAATTTATTTAATTTTCTGTATTTATTTAATGCCTCATCACTACCTACTTGCTTTAATTCTTTAAATGCTTTATTTTTATCTCTTATTGCACCCCTTACAGCTCTATTTAGCCATAGTGGTTTCCTCCTATTTCTAGCATGTTTATTCCCATATGGTATATATTGTGCACAGGTCCTATTCAGGATGCTAATAAACGTCTCCCATTTTCTTTGTGTATTTTTATGTCTCAGGATATCGTCCCAGTTAATTGCACCAAGATCATCTCTCATCCATTGGAAATTTGCCTTCCTGAAGTTTAGTGTCCTTGTAACCCCTCTACTACACATCTTATTAAAGGATACATGAAAACTTATTAATTTGTGATCACTATTACCCAAGTGACCCTCAACCCTTACATTTGATATGCGGTCTGGCCTGTTGGTTAATATTAGGTCTAGCAGTGCCCCCCCTCTTGTTGGGTCCTGAACCAGTTGTGAAAGGTAATTGTCTCTCATAGTTGTCAAAAACCTATTACCTTTGCTGGAACTGCAGGTTTCGGTTCCCCAATGTATTTCAGGGTAGTTGAAGTCTCCCATAATAATGACTTCTCCTTGAGTCGCAGCTTCATCTATTTGCTTTTTGAGGATATTCTCTGTTGCTTCCATTATTTTTGGAGACTTATAACAAACCCCTATCAGTAAATTATTATTTTTCCTCCCTCCCCTTATCTCTACCCACAGGGACTCTACATTTTCATTAGATTCATATATTTTATTACGAAGGATGAGTATTAAGGATGATTTTACATATAAACACACGCCTCCCCCTCGCTTATAAGTTCAGTCATTTCTGAACAGACTATAGCCCTGTAAATTAACCGCCAAGTCATGGCTCTTGTCCAGCCATGTCTCAGATATCCCCACCATGTCATAATTATGTTCCAACAACATTAACTCCAATTCCTCCATTTTGTTGGCGAGGCTTCTGGCATTAGTATACATGCACTTTATGTATCTCTCTTTACCTCTATTCTTTCTTAAATTATTAACTGTTCTAACCCCACCCCCCATGCCACTCCCACCCCCAATTTCATTATTTGTGCCCAGGTCTCTATCTGCACTGTCTTCCCCTCCTATAAAAGGAATACCCTCCCCCCAACCCTAGTTTAAACACTCCTCCAACCTTCTAGCCATTTTCCCCAGCACAGCTGCACCCTCCCCATTGAGGTGCAGCCGGTCCCTAGCGTAGAACCTGTAGCCAACTGAGAAGTCCTGAGCCACTTATTAACCTCCCTAATCTCCCGTTGCCTCTCTGGCATGGCACGTGGTAGAGGAAGTATTTCCAAAAATACCACCTTGGAGGTCCTTGCTTTAAGCTTACAGCCTAATTCCCTGAAATCATCTTTAAGGACCTTCCACCTACCTCTAACTTTGTCATTTGTGTCAATGTGCACCATGACTGCTGGATCCTCACCAGCCCCTCCCAGTAATCTGTCAATTCGATCAGCGATGTGTCGGACTCGAGCGCCAGGTAGGCAGCACACTGTTCGACGATCCCTGTGTTTGTGACAGCTTGCCCTATCTGTTCCCCTAATAATTGAGTCTCCTACTACCAGAACCTGTCTGGCCTGCCCTGCTCTCCTATTTCCCCCCTTACTGGAGCAGACACTCCTTCGGCTTTCAGAGGACATGCCTTGCTGCAGCAGTGCTACTCCTGCACTAACACTCCCCTCATCTGCCAACTTAGCAAACTTATTGGGGTGTGCCAGATCAGGACTAGCCTCCCTGGTGCTCTTCCCTCTACCACGCCTTCTAACTGTCACCCAGCTAGCTGCTTCATTGTCCTGCAGCTCCAACCTAGCATCCCCCCCTCATCTATCCCATTGAGCGTCTGCTCAGTGAGCAGAAGACTCCTTTCCATATTGTCTATGGATCTCAGTGTTGCCAGCTGCACATTTAGATCCAGTATCTGGGCTTCCAAATGCACAACGTGCTCACATCTCGTACAGCAGTATGCACCCTCGACCGGCTGTTCAAGGATTTCATACATGCGGCAAGACGTGCACTGGATGGCATTGGCAATAGTGGAGCACATCCTAATGGGGATTGCACCAGACAAAAAGATAAGCAAAAATAAATAAAAATTATTTATAAAATATAACAGCAATTCAGTAATACCTCCCTTGGAAACTCCCTGAATCCAAAGTCACTGAATCACAAGTCACACACTTACCACAGTTCGCACTTATGCTCAGGTCACAGTCAGTTCGTTCACACTCGCTCAGGCAGAAGATTTAAAAGATTTTTTTTCCCTTTTACCAGCACACCAGCACACCACCCTGCTGCTCAATGCACTTCCAAAAGGAGTTGAGCCCCAACCAGCTGCCTCTTATAAACCCTTAATTATGAACTCCCACCCTTAATTAACCCCTTGTGAATATAGTTACACCTCAAGATTTAAATGCAATATAGTTAACACTTAAAAACACAGATAGTAAAATAAGAGATTAACCCTGTAGAAAGAAAAAATAGGTTAAACAAGCCCCCAAGCCCCCCAAAAATTGAACAGATAGAAAGCACTCAGCAACCTACCATTCAGCAACTCACACAGGTATTTGTTATAGGTTTTCCAAATACCTCTTCACTGAATCACAAGTCACACACTTTCCACAGTTCGCACTTACGCTCAGGTCACATTCAACTCGTTCAGACTCGCTCAGGCAGAAGATTTAAAAGATTTTTTTTCTTTTTTTCACTTTTACCAGCACACCACCCTGCTGCTCAATGCACTTCCAAAAGGAATATATTTTCTGTAGGAGGGAGAAAGGATCAGTGGTCAGCCTGGATTAATCAGAGCATCAGTGACAGAACACAGAGATTTAGTGTCTGTGCTGGGATCTCACTGGTCAGTGCAGTGTGGGGATGAGAAATCTGACGCTGCACTAATCAGCCAACACGGAGCTTCAGACTTACCATCACTAAATCTCAGCTACTAATCTCTGACAGGGCTGCCTCTTGTCACTGATGCTTAAATGACACAAATAGTTGGCTGAATTGGTGGACGTTGAGTACTTGCTGCAGGAGATAAGTGGAGATCCCAGCGCTGTGTGTGCTCTGTGCAGATATTTTGCACAGGCTGAAAGCTGGAGGCTGTACTAACTGGGAGGAGCCAAGCAGACAGGGAATCTGGTTCCGCACCATGCTGGGCTAAGGCTAAGTTCACATTAGCATTTCTGTGTGCAGCGTATCATCTGCATGTGCAAACACATGCAAAAACACATGCATGTTTATGCAGCAATTTTTATCCGTATCATCTTACGCATGACACCAAAAAAAGCTGCGTGTGCATGCACTTTTGCATGCGTTTGCGTTGTTTATGCGCATGCGTTCGATATTTCCAATGCTTTTCCAGTAGAATCCTTGACACCAGACACCCAATGGGCGTGTCTCATGGGATTTCTATATATAGACACACTGCACTGATGACATCCTCGACTTTTGCTGCTGTATCCATCTGCAAGATGGATCTTAGTGTGGAGAGCTTCATTCTTAATCTTGATTTGTCATTGAAATTGGCTGTTGCCTTTGCTGTAGCTTGTGAAGAAGAAAGAAGAAGAGAAAGATGGAGAAGACGTCATCGCTATTGGCAACACCCCATCGTTGAAGTCCAAGAGAGCCGTGGAGCCTACCACTTGTTGTGCACAGAGCTGTGAGAAAACCCTGAGAATTTTTTCGAGTATACGAGAATGTTGGAATAGAGCTTCCATGACTTGCTGCTACGTGTCCGAGGATCCATCACCAGGCAGCACACAGCTATGTCGAGCAATTCCTGCTGAGGAACGTCTTTTGGTGACCCTGAGGTACGTAATTTTGAAAAAGAAACACCTGACATTAATATGATTGTTCTAAAAGTCATGTACTGATTTTTTTCCCCATTTTCTGTTCGGTAGATTCCTGGCTACTGGAGAGACCTTATCATCTCTGCATTTTCAATTCTGGATTGGAGTGTCCACGCTTTCTGGGATTGTTGGAGACACCTGCTGTGCTTTATGTGACGTTCTGCATGAAGAATTCCTCCCCCAACCCACAACTGAACTCTGGCTGGAAAATACTGCAAAATTCCAGGACATTTGTAATTTTCCAAACTGTTTGGAGGCTGTGGACGGCAAACACATTCGGATTATGAAACCTGCTGGAAATGGATCTGAGTATTTCAATTACAAAAAATACTTTTCAATTGTTCTCATGGCAATTGCAGATGCTGACTGTCGATTTGTCGCTGTGGACGTTGGCTCGTTTGAATGAGGAAATGACTCACAGACTTTCAAAAATGCTGACATGGGTCAACGTTTGTATGGGAATAATTGCAATTTTCCACAGCCACGAACACTGAAGGACTGCCAATGCCATTTTTTGTGGTTGGGATGAGGCGTTTCAAATGTGTGCCAACCTCATAAAACCATACTCAAGTCGGGACTTGAATCACACCAAAAGGATTTACAACTACCGACTGACAAGGGCACAAAGAACTGTGGAGTGTGCCTTTGGATTGCTGGTATCTAAATGGTGCATTTTGGGAACAGCCATCAATCTAAAAATTGAGACAATTGATGAGGTTGTGAAAGCATGTGTTGTTCTGTACAATTACATCCTGGTGAAAGAGCGACACCACTTAGAACTTGAGGAACCTGCTACTACCACATTGCAGGATTACCAAGATCACCCTCTGAGGACTACAGTGGAAGTTACCCAAATGAGGGATAAAATTGCTTTGTTTCAGATATTGGACGTGTATCACGAAACAATCACTGACCTCCGGGAGACCAGTCAAAGAAAACACTGCGGCAGGCGGCAAAGGCGCTCAATCACAATGAAATCCTAGGTGCAATGCTCCCTGGGAAATACGAATATGAAAATAAAGTCTGCGGAGCCTCATTTAAGAGTCTCATACACAGGACTAGCCAGATCTTCCTCCAGGGAAGGGGCAACACCCCGAAACAGCTGCCTGTGGATGGATACCTGGCCTTGGTATTTCCCTTGTCATATCTGTAAACTCGTAAAGAGCTGGATATTGACTTAAAGGGCCACTTAATATGGTGGTAATGGTGGTTTCCGAAAGGAGCCACCCCTTGGCTGGGTCCTTCCCTGGAGGAAGATCTGGCTATTCCCGTGTTTCTGACTATTCCCTCTTAAATGAGGCTCCACGGACTTTATTTGAACATATTGGACGTTATACCATACAAAGAGAAACAGTGCAAAAAGTCCAGCGTACATATGGGTAAAAGTACAAATCTTTATTGAAATACCAAGTGCAGTAAAATTGGGGAATAAAAAAAGTGACACTACAGAAAGAGGCAATGTAATGCTGAACAACACACCTCAACATAATTCATATGATGGGTAAAGTGAACCTCTGGCAGGGTAGGTGATGACATATATAAACAGAGAAAGTTACGCTAATGTGAAAGATACGCTAATGTGAAACTAACCTAAAGAAGGTAATTATGCATGTGTGCCTGCATACACTGAGACACAGACACTGTATGTACCAGCAAAATAATCTTTATTTAAAATAGAAACTTGCAGATCAAGGGATTTGGGGCATTGCACTTCTGATTCGAGGCACAAGCCTCAAAGCAAATAGCCTAGAAATGCCAGTGGTGTACCCTGTGCACTGCACCGCTGGACTGCTCTGCTACCCAAACCCGCAAAGCTCCCCCTGCAGGCGCTAGTTGTGAGGTGATGGCGTGCGTGCCCACAGGCAGGGCTCTCTCTGACGCATGCCATAGGTGCGCCACCACTGACCTAGACGCTCAGCTGTGAGAGTTTTTTTTTAAACTGTTATCGCGCTCAGAAAATCTCTTTAGCTGAACTAAATAGCTAACACATTAAAGTTGTCACTTTGTTATACGTATATATAAAGACATACATTTTATGAGCTAATTAAACTTACCAGTGCACTACCCATAAAGAGTCTTCTCAGTGTTCATAAAGGTGTGTCACTTCTGGTCAATGCAATGTCAAGACCTGGGAATCAAATCGGCCATCACATAATCCTAAAGTCCTTCCTTCAAAGCACATACCCATGATCTACGATCTAAGGCGCATACACATTACATGTTAAATGTACTGTAAGGCTAGGTTCAGATTTGCGGATGTCAGAGCTGCGGAGGGCTGCGTAGTTCCTCCGTGAAGCTCTGTCCACTGCCGCACCTCCTCCGTTCAGCTCCGCCTACGTCTGCATGCAACCTGCGTACCTATCTTTAACATTGGGTACGCAGGCTGTGCGGATCTATGCGGATGCGTCCGCATGCGTCGTTTCGACGGTGCGGAGACCGCAACAAAATGCAACATTGCGTTGGACGCAGACGTAGGTGGAGCTGAATGGAGGAGGTGCGGCAGTGGGCGGAGCTTTACAGAGGAACTACGCAGCCCTCCGCAGCTCTGACATCTGCAAATCTGAAACCAGCCTAACAGTTTTTTAGTGCACTTTTGCCGTATGGCAAATTTGGAGAATAATCACTGCATACTAAATGATGGAAATGCTCATTCAGCTACGGATATGATGGTCATCTTGACCTTGCAAGGACAAGAAGAAACATGGTCGACCCCTTGAAATAATTCTGTATTAGGTTTCTTTTCCAATTAATCGCAGAATATATCTTTCAGGACTCCTGAAGTAATTCCAATAATTCCAAAAAGGGATAAAAGATTGACAAGCCCGGAAGAAGGAAGCTCTGTATGTGAGTTATCAGGAACAGTCAGCTCTAAGCATTCCAGAAGAAGAAGAAGAAAGGTATATTAACATATTAGCATTGATACAATTTATTACAATAAAAAACATATATAAAATTACATCTTCAATATTCGCAATGCTCTTCAGATATCAGACTTGATGTCTAGAGTATGTTCACATAATTGTAATATTTCAAACTATAGAATATGTAATGGACTTTGTAACAGAAGTTCTAAATAATTAACCAAGTGAAAGTACTGAAAGTATAAAAGACATACAGTTCATTTTATTTTTGTTTGTAAAACTTCAATTCATTTTAGTATATAGTGACCATCCATACACATTCCCACCAGGATCAGTAAATAGGGTCTCCTTGTTCACAAGAAAGTTACTAGATGCTGGTCATGATAACACCATTATGATATGTGTTTCTGGCAAAAGTTTTTAAAAGGATTGTTTGTTTGGGACAATGTTTTCTTCCAGGCTCAGTTTTGATCATGAGAGCTCCAGCAATATTTATAGCTCAACTTTCCTATATAAATAAGTTATTCCCATCTGACTGATACATACAGGTACAAACAATACAAAAAAAAAGACAAGAAAATTAAACTAAATGTAATGGCACCTTTCATTATATCTGTAGCAGCTTGTCCAACCAGATGTTTAGATACCCATAATTTGCTGCTTTGTAAGCAAATGATCTTTTTTTTTTTTTTTTTATTAATTAGGGTATGCAGTCCAATGGTTTCAAACATCTTAACCTAAATCTATAGATAAGATTAAGAAAAAGTAGAGTAAATAGAAACTGTGGCATATTTTGTAAAGCATTATAAGAGTAACTAAGCTTACAATTTCTTTCTTAATTGTGAACTGACCAGCAATTTGTAATGCACTTCATTAGACGATTTTGATTAATTTTAGGTATACAACTATACATCAATGTGACCAGTTATTTTAAGGCTGGACATAATTCTGAGAAAAAATATTGTAAGTTTATTTGCTCTTTATCATTACTGAAGGATTTAGCAATTATTGAAAAACAAAGTCTTTTACATTTATTTACCTGACCGATAATAATAAGCAGAAATTAGCATCTAACACATGCCCTTTCTACAGGGCAAGAAATGGGATTCAAATGACCAGAAGAGCTCACATATTCAGGATTGTCAGGCAGACTATCATAGGTAAAGTGCATTTTATTATGTTTTTTTCTTAATCTTTTTAGATGTCTTTCTGTAACAGAATATATTTTGGACCCGATTTCTGAAAACTATTTCACTGGAATTCTGGTTTAAATTGCTTTGAAAAATCAAAACATTTTGGTACAGCTTTGTCAAAATGGGTGGAGCTCTGGTAGGATGGTGGCATGTGGGTGCCTAATGTTTCATAGTGACACAACTCACTTAAAGGAAACCTGTCACCAGTATTGGCCGATATAAGATACGGCCACCGCCTTTCAGGGCTTATCTACAGCATTCTATAATGCTATATAATAATATATAATATACCCCCTGACAGAAGTTATGTCGCTTATAACCTGATGTTAAATTCATCCATTGGTTGTATAAATTATTCTTTTGAAAGCTGAAACCCTCCGAAATATGGTTTAGGTTAAGAAAATAAATTGGCATCAATGCAGAAATATTGATCATTTAATGGACACAGAATGGTCAGATTTTGGCAAGACAAAAGTTTTGTCGGCCACAGAAAGTAATGTGATATTCAAACAAATAATTAACTTAAAATACAAATATATGTTGCATAACATTGGTGAATGAAGTTGTGGTGCTATTAGAGTCATATTTAACATTTTGTGTGACTTCCATGAGCTTGAAGGACTGCATGCGGTTCAACAATGATTCCTACAATTTATTAATGAAGTCATCAGGAATAGCAAAGAATGCAGTCTTACATGCCTCCCAGAGTTCATCTAGATCAGTGATGACGAACCTTTCTGAGACCGAGTGCCCAAACTGCAACCTAAAACCCAATTCTTTATGACAAAGTGCCACCAGGGCAATTTTGTGTAATGAAAAATGTGTAGTGGTCGTCTCAAGGTACTGCAGCGCTGCCCTCATTCAAAGTGAATGAGAACTACTCTGCAGCGCTGCACAGGAGAGTCAGCAGCGCTGCACAGGAGAGTCGTCAGCTGCCAACTCTCTTCCCTGTACAGCTCTTGCCGTCCCTAATCACTGATGACCAATTCTATTATGTAAACAATTCATTGATTTTAAACTTACCTTTGCAGTCTTCTCTTCTGTTCAGCAGGGGGGGCTTCAAGCTCATGTGTGCTTATCACACACTGAAACTGAGCCACTCACACTACCCTTTTCCAGACACAGCAGTTGTATTTATCTTTATGGGAAAAAATGCAGAATATTAGATAGATAGATAGATAGATAGATAGATAGATTTTAGCATGGAATGCAAGCAGATTTCACGCTGAAATTCACTGCTACATTTCACAGTGTGAATATCTCTAATCTCTAGCCACAGTCACACAAATGTGATAACACTTACTGTATCTGGCTGCTGCTGACTTCTGAATTCTGGCATGGAGATGGCTGGCTTGGGAAGCTGGCTGGCTTGCTGGCTTGTGGATAGCACCTGGAAAGAATGGCAGGCTAGGAGGCTTCACCGTGATCTGAAAAAGTATAAATATTTGCTGCGGCTCCACATTTGATAAAAACAAACAAAAAAAATAACAATATATATATATATATATATTCAAACAATGTAAAAAACATATAGCCAGCTCACCATAAAGGAGTTCCTCTTAATGCAATAGTCGGTGTTCACCTTATATTCTGCACGGATCCAGGCAGGGAGTATGCCCCAACAAATAGAAATATAAGAGAATTGGGATCCAGCAAAAAGATGAAAGTTCACCAGAATTATAAAATCTTCTTCTTTTAAAGAAGAATATATAATATATATATAAAAATTGCTGGGGGTCCAGGTGCTGAGATTGCTAACAGCTGACAAACTAGTAACAGGTACACACCTGCCCAATTAGAATGGTCCCACAGCCAGTAGTTATGTTCCCATCCTGAACCCATTCTTGTAGTAATATGCCCCATCATTGTCCCCTTCTTGTAGTAATGTGTCCCATCATGATCCTATTCATGCAGAAATATGCCCCATCATGATCCCCTTCAGTAGAAATATGCCTGTTATGAATGAGTCACCGTAGGAGGCAAAAACAGAAATACTAGCACAATCCAGAAAACCAGAGATGTTGGCAGCTATGGGATTGCAGACCCCTGAACCTATCAACAACTAGCAGTAGCCGTGGGGGGTTCCTACGGTGCCCTAGACCCCTCGATCACAGCCGGAGAACTAAATAGCCTAAAGACAGAAAGGGAAATCTAAACTGCCCCAGAGCAGACCCCAAAGCAATAGGCAGCCCCCAACATATAATGACAGTGAAGCAAGATGAAAAAACACTCACACAGATAGAAAGATAGGCTGTGCAAATAATGGGGCCCAAGCTAACTAATTAGGACAGGATAGAAAAGCTGCTGTCTGCAATACGCCAAAAACCCTATCAAAACAAGAGCCAACAGACTGATAGGGAAAAAAGCCCTGAAGACGCTAGGCTTCAAAAAGACTATATCAGTACTCAGGTATTTTCTGAAGACAGAGCAAAAAGGAATTCAGCTACCCCAGCAGGGAATGGCAGAAACCCAGAAAAACAAGGCAAAACAAAACCAAAACACAAATGCAAAAAGCAGAGCAGAAAACTTAGCTTTTGAGGAGCAGGAATCAGACTGGTCTCCTAGAATCCCTCTGAGAAATCACCAGCAAGGCAGAAGGGCGTCGGCTGCCTTATATCCAGTCAGCAATTCGTCACCCAGTCATCATCATCCTGCTCAGGTGCTTGGTAATCGGCCTCACTACTTTCCTTCACCAGAAGAGGGAGTTCATCAGACCTCAATGGTGAAGGGGAAAATGAACTCACAACAGTACCTCCCCCTTGAGGAGGGGTCACCGAACCCTCATCCACGCCACCAGGGCGATCAGGGTGAGCCCGATGAAAGGCACGCACCAATCTTTTGGCATGAATATCAGAGGCAGAGACCCAGGAATTATCCTCCTGACCATAACCCTTCCACTTAACCAAATACTGGAGTCTCCATCTAGCCAGACGGGAATCCAGTATCTTCTCTACCTCATATTCCATGTTACCTGCAACCAATACAGGGTCCGGAGGTGCCACCCAAGGAACAACTGGTTCAACAAACCTCTTCAACAAGGACTTATGAAACACATTATGGATTTTAAATGTGACAGGAAGAGCCAAACGAAAAGAGACCGGATTAATAATCTCCAAAATCTTGTAAGGTCCAATAAATCTAGGCTTAAACTTAGGAGAAGCCACCTTCATAGCGATATTTTTTGATGATAACCAAACCATATCACCAACCTTAAACTGGGGACCAATGGTCCTATGTCGGTTGGAAAACCGCTGGGCCTTTTCCTGGGAGAGAGATAACTTATCCACCACTTGGTCCCAGATCTGGTGCATTCTCTCCACCACAGTGTCAACACCTGGGCAGGCAGAAGGCTCCACCTGCCCTGAAGAAAATCGAGGCTGAAACCCAAAGTTACAAAAAAAAGGTGACATCAAAGTGGCAGAACTAGCTCTATTATTTAAAGCAAATTCGGCCAAGGGCAAAAATGAAACCCAATCATCCTGATCAGCGGAAATAAAACATCTCAAATACGACTCCAAGGTCTGGTTTGTTCTCTCCGTCTGCCCATTGGTCTGAGGGTGAAAAGCAGAGGAGAAGGACAACTGAATTCCCAGCTTGGAACAGAAAGTCCTCCAAAATCTAGACACAAACTGAACTCCTCTGTCAGATACAATGTTCTCAGGAATCCCGTGCAAGCGAACCACCTGTTGCAAAAACAGGGGCACCAACTCAGAGGAAGATGGCAAGTTAGGGAGTGGTACAAGATGAACCATCTTAGAGAACCTATCACAAATCACCCAAATAACAGTCATTCTCTGAGAGACAGGCATATCAGAGATGAAATCCATTGAAATATGGGTCCATGGCCTCCTGGGGACCGGCAAAGGCATCAACAACCCACTAGAGCGAGAACAAGGTTTTGACCGGGAGCAAGTCCCACAGGACTGCACAAAATTCCTGACATCACGAGACAAGGCGGGCAACCAAAAAGAGCGACTCACCAGATCTCTAGTACCAAAAATACCTGGATGACCAGCCAATGCAGAGCAATGAACTTCAGACATCACTCTCTTCTTCCACTGGTCAGGAACATACAACTTTCCACTGGGACAACGCTCAGGTTTGTCCTCCTGGAACTCTTCCAGAGCATGTCTCAAATCGGGCGAGATGGCAGAAAGAACTACCCCTTCGCCTAAGATGGTAGCAGGCTTGGTCACCACAGGAGAATCAGCAAAGAAACTCCTAGAGAGAGCGTTAGCCTTGACATTCTTAGTGCCAGGAAGAAAATAGACCACAAAATCAAAACGTGTAAAAAACAAGGCCCACCTAGCCTGTCTAGGGTTCAAGCGTTTGGCCGACTCCAGGTAAATCAAATTCTTGTGGTCAGTGAGGACCACGACTTGATGTTTAGCTCCCTCCAACCAATGTCTCCACTCCTCAAATGCCCATTTCATGGCTAACAGTTCCCGATTCCCCACATCATAGTTACGTTCAGATGGAGAGAACTTTCGGGAAAAGAAAGCACAGGGATTCATTTTAGATGTTACAGGATCCTTTTGGGACAAAACAGCTTCTGCACCAATCTCAGAAGCGTCCACCTCTACCTGGAACGGGAGTGAGACATCAGGTTGCCGCAAAACCGGGGCAGAAGTGAATCTTCGCTTCAGCTCCTGAAAGGAATAAACAGCCTCCGGAGACCAATTCAAGACATCAGCACCCTTCTTAGTCAGATCAGTCAATGGCTTGGCAATACTAGAAAATTTTGCTATAAATTTCCGATAAAAATTAGCAAAACCCAAAAACTTCTGGAGGGCCTTCAAAGAAGTGGGCTGAACCCAATCATAAATGGCCTGTACCTTGGCCGGGTCCATTTCAATAGTTGACAGAGACAAAATAAATCTCAAAAATGAAATCCTCTGTACCCCAAAAAGGCATTTCGATCCTTTGACATACAGGGAATTCTCCCTCAAGATCCGGAACACAGTCCGAACATGTTCCACATGAGAATCCCAATCCTTGGAGAAGATCAAAATATCATCCAGATAGATAATCAAAAATTTATCCACAAAGTCCCGCAAAATGTCGTTCATGAAGCACTGGAAGACAGAAGGGGCATTAGTGAGCCCAAAAGGCATCACCAGGTACTCAAAATGTCCCTCCGGAGTATTAAACGCCATCTTCCATTCATCCCCATGCTTAATGCGGATAAGATTATACGCCCCCCTGAGGTCAAGCTTGGTAAACCAGCAAGCACCTTTAACTCTGGAGAATAGATCCGAAATAGGGGTAACGGATACTGATATTTAATAGTAATTTTGTTGAGGGCACGATAATCAATACAAGGCCTTAATGAACCATCCTTTTTGGCCACGAAAAAAAAACCGGCACCTAAGGGTGAAGAGGATGGTCTAATATGACCCTTCTCCAACGCCTCCTTAATATAGGATCGCATAGCCTCGTGCTCGGGTACAGATACATTGAAGAGCCGACCCTTGGGAAATTTACACCCCGGGCTCAGTTCAATTGCACAGTCATAACTCCTATGAGGAGGCAAAGAAGCAGACTCATTCTCACTAAATACATCAAAAAAGTCCGCCAAATAGTCAGGAACATCATGCGACTGAGGAGAGGTGGAAAAAACCGGAGCCTCACTACAGGCACACCGACAACCCCAACTCACCACAGACACAGATTTCCAATCCAAAACTGGATTATGAATTTGCAACCAGGGAAACCCCAGAACAATGGTATCATGCAAATTATGCAACACCAAAAATCTGCAATTTTCTTGATGGTCTGGGGCGACCCGCATTACCACCTGGGTCCAAAACGGAGGTTTATTTTTCGCCAAAGGAGTAGCATCAATCCCCCTCAAAGGGATAGGCATCCGCAGAGGTGTCATTGGAAATCCACAACGTTTAGCAAAATCCAAGTCCATTAGGTTCAGGGCTGCTCCCGAATCCACAAAAGCCTTGGCGGAAAATGTGGACAGGGAGCAGATCAGAGTAATTGCCAGAAGAAACTTAGGTTGAACACCACCCACAGAAAACGTGTGTGCAAAACGTTTCTCTCGTTTAGGACAGACAGAAATAATATGCGAGGCATCTCCACAAAAAAAACACAGCTTATTACGCCTTCTGAACTCCTGACGTTGCTCCCTGGAAAAAACTCTATCACATTGCATAGGTTCAGACACTTGTTCAACAGGTGGCAACACCTCTCGTGCAGTCCTGCGTTCACGTAAACGCCGATCAACCTGAATGGCTAATGACATAGAATCGTCAAGACCAGAGGGAACAGGAAATCCCACCATAGTATCTTTTACGGCTTCTGACAAACCCTTCCGAAAGAGAGCTGCATTATCATTCCAGGTAGTAAGGACCGCCCACTTTCGGAATTTTTGACAGTACAATTCTGCAGAATCTCGACCCTGGCTCAATGCCAAAAGGGTCTTTTCAGCCTGATCAATAGCATTAGGTTCGTCATACAACAACCCCAAGGCTTGAAAAAATGTGTTCACATTAGTCAGAATAGGATCATCTGGTTTCAAAGAAAACGCCCAATCCTGGGGATCGCCACGCAGCAAAGAGATGACAATTTTAACCTGCTGCGCAGAGCTCCCTGACGAGTTAGGCTTTAAGGCAAAAAAATAATTTACAATTATTTTTGAAATTCAAAAATTTAGACCGATCCCTAAAAAACACATCAGGAGTAGGGATCTTTGGTTCAGCAGCATGTGAATGAGCAAGGTAGGCGGAAAGTCTGGCTGGTGATTCTGTTATGAATGAGTCACTGTAGGAGGCAAAAACAGAAATACTAGCACAGTCCACAAAACCAGAAAAGTTGGCAGCTATCGGATTGCAGACCCCTGAACCTATCAACAACAACTAGCAGTAGCCGTGGGGGGTTCCAACGGTGCCCTAGACCCCTCGATCACAGCCGGAGAACTAAATAGCCTAAAGACAGAAAGGGAAATTTAAACTGCCCCAGAGCAGACCCCAAAGCAATAGGCAGCCCCCAACATATAATGACGGTGAAGCAAGATGAAAAAACACTCACACAGATAGAAAGATAGGCTGAGCAAATGATGGGGCCCAAGCTAACTAAATAGGACAGGATAGAAAAGCTGCTATCTGCAATCCACCAAAACCCTATCAAAACAAGGGCCAACAGACTGATAGGGAAAAAAGCCCTGAAGACGCTAGGCTTCAAAAAGACTATATCAGTACTCAGGTATTTTCTGAAGACAGAGCAAAAAGGAATTCAGCTACCCCAGTAGGGAATGGCAGAAATCCAGAAAAACAAGGCAAAACAAAATCAAAACACAAATGCAAAAAGTAGAGCAGAAAACTTAGCTTTTGAGGAGCAGGAATCAGACTGGTCTCCTAGAATCCCTCTGAGAAATCACCAGCAAGGCAGAAGGGCGTCAGCTGCCTTATATCCAGTCAGCAATTCCAGTCACCATCATCCTGCTCAGGTACTTGGTAATCAGCCTCACTACCTTCCTTCACCAGAAGAGGGAGTTCATCAGACCTCAATGGTGAAGGGGAACATGAACTCACAACATATGCCTCATCATGATCCCCTTCATGCAGAAATATGCCCCATCGTGATCCCCTTCATGCAGAAATGCCCCATCATGATCCCCTTCATTCAGAAATATGCCCCATCATGATCCCCTTCATGCAGAAATGCCCCATCGTGATCCCCTTTGTTAGGCGTCAGGTTCCTGCCGCTGCACAGCAGGAATCCTGAGATTTGCCTTCGGCAGTCTCCCATTCCTCTCCGGCCGCAGTGGAGCCTGCTCAGTGGACTCGTCGATCCCAGTGCTCTGCTCACACCAGCATTGTAGGTTTGGTTGCTGCTGCCACCTCTGGTCCAGCTATAGCAACGCATGCTGGTCAGCAGCGAACGACTCCAGGGACTAAGTCCTCCTTTTGGTCCACTGAGCAAGCCCGTGGGACGATCTCTCATTGGAGATCGGAGGTCACATGTTCAGGTCCTTCTCCAGCTCGGATTGGACCATTAGGAAGGTCCCGGAAGGATGCTGCTATAAAAGGTTCGCATGGCCGCCCCGCCATGCGCTATGATAGACATTGAGTCTTTTGCTTTAGTGGTGTGTCTGATGATGGATGTATGATTCTGGTGACTGATTCATTAAGATCCCCCTCCTTGGTTGTGTATGAGTTAGGGCCTTAGAGTTAGTCTCTGCATCTAGCACTAGTACAGCTTAGCACCGCAGTGCAGTTAGCTCTGGTTCCATTTGCGCCAGTGGGCGCCAGACAGTGCAGACACCACAAGTCCACAGTTACCGCAGCAGCTATCTGTATGGCGCCGTGCGCAGTTACTAGCGCTTTCCAGCACTGTTCTCACGCTGGTTAGTGGCGACCGCCAGGGTAGTCGTAGCATCCACTCTGTACTGTGTACTACTCCCAGTCGTGTCCTGTGAAGCTTAACAGGGCACGGTTATATGCCGGCTAGTGCGGACTCCATGAGGTATGGGTGGACCCCAGGCTGCAAACGCATCTCATTAACATCTTTATTATTTGATGCGTTCCACCAGCCTAACACCCTTCATGCAGAAATATGCCCCATCGTGATCCCCTTCATGCAGAAATACGCCCTATCGTGATCCCCTTCATGCAGAAATATGCCCCATCATGATCACATTCATGCAGGAATATGCCCCATCATAATACCCTTCATGCAGGAATATGCCCCATCATGATCCCCATCATGCAGAAATGTAGAAATTGCCCATTTCACCACCTCCATCATTTCATCCTCCCCATCATTGCCCTCTCCCCCACCACCATCGTTGCCCTCCCCCCATCACTCCCATCATTGTCCTTCTCCCCATCACTATCCCTCTCCCTATCACTCAATGTGTGTGAGGAAGCTGCAACTCTGAGCAGTGAGGCGAGGCCGAGGCCACGTGCCAGCTGAGAGGGCTCTGCGTGCCCTGTCTGGCACACGTGCCATAGGTTCGCCATCACTGATCTAGATTCTTTGGGTTTGTCTTCCAAGCTTCCTCTTTCATGCTACCCCAAACATGCTCAATGATGTTCAGTCTGGTGACTGGGCTGGCCAGTCCTTGAGCACCTTGATCTTTTTTGCCTGGAGGAACTTTGTTGTAGAGATGGATGTATGAGATGGAACACCATCCTGCTGCAGAATTTGACCCCTTTTATGATTTGGAATATAAGAGGTAGCTAATACTTCTTGATATTTTAGGCTATTGATATTGCCTTCCACCTTGCAAATGTTTCGTGCACCCCCATATTGAATGTAACCCCAGACCATGATCTTTCCACCATCAAATTTAACTGTTTTCTGGGTGTATTTTGGATCCATACGGGCTCCAGTAGGTCTCCTGCAGTATTTGCGGTGGCTGTGGTGAAGATTCATCAGAGAAATCCACCTTCTGCCACTTTTCCAGCGTCCATCTGTTTAGCAGGCTGTGGGACTTTGTAAATGCCACACAGTTTTTATTTGGCTCTTGTTTAGTGTTGGCTTCTGGGCACTGATTCGACCATGGAGGCCATTTCGAGACAGAATCCTACAAACTCTTCTAGTTGACACAAGGACTTGAGGTGACCAGGTGTTAGGGACGGCGGAACCCACTAAATATCAAATAACAGAGTCCGTCTAGACCTACCTGCGTGCGGCGTCGCTACCACGGATGCCAACAAGTGCTGCTGACTGCAGCGCGGCGACTGATCTAGCCGCAATAAGACAATGCCCAAGAGGGGGCGCACTGTCGGACGCTAGTTCTGTGAGACGTGCACTGTGGCTTGTAGCGTGCCACTGACTGACGCAGACTCTATGACTAAGTCCCTATCCACACACGTAGTATCAGAGGGAGGGGATCTTAATGAGTCATTCGCAGGTACATGCATCCATCATCTTTCACACAGATAGCAACTAGAGTCTATACTAGCGCATGGCCGAGCGTCCATGCGACCCTTTTATAGCCGGGACCTTCCGGAAGCTTCCAGATCTCTGAGATGGACCAATCAGATCTGGAGAAGGACTTGAGCATGTGACTCCCGATCTCCAATGGGAGATCGTCTCGTGAGCATGCCCAGTAGTGCGACGGAAGGACTTAGCCTCTGAAGTGGGTTGCTGCAGAGCAGGCTGCGCTGCTATTGCTAGCCCAGAGGTGGCAGCAACATCCAGACCCACAGAGCTGGTCTGAGCAGGGCGTCTGGAACATCAGGACTGCTGTGCAGACTCCTGAGCCGTCGGTGGAGAATGGGAGACCGCTGAATGCAAGGCTCTGGATTCCTGCTGTGCAGTTGCAGGAACCCAATGCCTAACATTACCCCCCTCCTAGGGGCCACTCCCCTCTGAGCCTCGCTACACTCAAATTCCGCAATCAGGAGCGGGGTGTGGATGTTATCCACTGGTTCCCAGGTCCTGGCCTCTGGGCCATGACCCTTCCAGTCCACCAAATAAAATTTTTTGACACGCACAATCCTGCGTCCCACAATGGCATTGACCTCAAACTCGTCCCAAGACAAGTATGATGTCCCGGCAGGTGACTCGGAAAACCGGGCCGTGTGAACAGGCTTGAGAAGGGACACGTGGAAGACGTCAGAGATGGCCAAGTGTGGTGGAAGAGCCAGACGGTAGACCACTGAGATGATCCGCTCGAGGACCTTGAAGGGACCAATGTATCTTGGAGCGAACTTGGAGGACTCAGCCCGCAGCCTGATATTTCAAGCAGAGAGCCACACCAAGTCATCAGGGGCAAAAGTTGGAGCGGGGCGCCGATGTGTGTCGGCAGACACTCTCATTCTCTCTTTAGAGGCTCAAATAGCATCCTGGGTGCAATCCCAAATGTCGCGAGCCTCCACTGCCCAGTCTGCCACCCTGGAATCAGTGGAAGACACTGGCATTGGGACAGGAACGCACAGATGCTGGCCGTAATTAAGAAGGAACGGCGTTTGACCAGTGGAATCAGCCACTGCATTATCCAGAGCAAATTCAGCCCACGGTAGTAAGGATGCCCAGTCATCCTGCCTGGCAGAAACAAAATGTCACTGATACGTGACCAGAGTTTGATTGGCTCTCTCAACCAACCCGTTTGTCTCGGGGTGATAGGCTGAGGCCAAGTTTAGCTCGATTCTGAGTAGACTGCAGAGTTCCCTCCAAAACCGAGACACAAATTGGGGACCTTGGTCACTGACTATTTTGTCCGGCATACCGTGCAAGCGAAATACATGCTTTATGAACAGTGCGGCGAGACCGAGAGCGGAAGGCAGCCTCGCGAGTTGCACCAGATGCACCATTTTAGAAAAATGGTCAGTGACCACCCAGATGACCGTGCTGCCACCGGACTTGGGCAGACCGACCACAAAGTCCATGCCAACCATCTCCCAGGGTCTGTCTGCCTCTGGCAAGGGATACAGTAACCCAGACGGTCTCTGCCTAGAAGACCTGTTCCGAGCACAAGAGACACATGCTTGAATGTACTCTGTAGTGTCCCGAGCCATGTGCGGCCACCAATAAGACCTTGCCAGGAGTTCTGTGGTCTGCTTATTGGCAAAGTGACCACCCACCCTGGATGCGTGTGCCCACGCGAGGACCTCTGGTCGCAGGCGAGGAGGGACAAAGGTCTTGCCCGGCGGAACTGACTCAAGAGCGACCGGAGCCACGGTCCTCAGGCTCTCAGTGGGGACAATTAGCCGAGGCTCAGCCTCCTCTTCCTCCGCTGAGACCACCGAGCGTGAGAGAGCATCCGCACGGACGTTCTTCTCTCCAGACAAATAGTGCAAGATGAAGCGGAAGCGGGAGAAGAAGAGCGACCATGTAGCTTGACAAGAGTTCAAGCGCTGGTCCGTTTGTAAATAGACCAGGTTTTTATGGTCAGTGTACACCTGAAAGGGAAAGCAGGCTCCCTCCAGGTGATGTCTCCACTCGGAAAAGTCCAATTTCATGGCCAGCAACTCCTTGTCCCCGATGGAGTAGTTCCTCTCCGCCGGTGAGAAGGTCTTTGAGAAAAAGAAGCAGGGATGCTTCCGACCTTGAGCATCCTTCTGGAAAAGGACTGCTCCTGCACTGACGGATGAGGTATCCACCTCTAGGATAAAGGGTTTATCCACATCGGGACGGTGGAGGATAGGAGCGCCATCAAAATGGGTCTTCAGAGAGGAGAAGGCCGTGGAAACCTGCTCTGACCAAACCTTAGGATTGGCTCCTTTCTTGGTGAGAGCGACCAAAGGAGCTACCAGTGTGGAGAAGTGGGCAATGAACTGACGGTAATAATTATCGAACCCCAAAAAGCGCTGCACCGCTTTTAGAGAATGGGGCTCCTGCCAGTCCATTACTGCTTGCAATTTGGCAGGATCCATAGCCAACCCCTGGGCCGAGATGATGTAGCCCAGGAACGGCAAGGACTCCTGCTCACACTGGCACTTCTCCAGCTTGGCGAATGGAGAATTCACCTGCAAACGATCGAAGACCTTGCAGACATCTCTCCGGTGAGAGGTCAAACCTGGAGAAAAGATGAGGATGTCATCCAGATAGACCACCACCGAGGTAGAGAGCATATCGTGAAAGACGTCATTTACGAAGTCCTGGAAGACAGCAGGTGCATTACAGAGGCCGAAGGGCATGACCAAATACTTATAGTGGCCATCGCTGGTATTAAAGGCTGTCTTCCACTCGTCTCCTTCGCGTATGCGGATCAGGTTGTACGCCCCCCGTAGATCCAATTTCATAAAGATCCAGGCCCCTCGCAACCTGTCAAACAACTAAGAAATCAAAGGAAGAGGGTATTTGTTTTTCACTGTAATGGCGTTGAGACCTCTGTAGTCAATGCAGGGGCACAACTCTCCACTCTTCTTCTACACGAAGAAGAACCCTGCACCAGCCGGCGACACCGACTTTCTGATAAAATCTCTTGCCAGGTTCTCCCGGATATATTGTGACATAGCCTCCATCTCGGGGAGTGATAGAGGGTACACGCGGCCTCTATGAGGTTCCACGCCTGGCAATAGGTCTATCGGGCAATCGTAAGGACAGTGCGGCGTAAGCATCTCCGCAGATTTTTTGGAGAAGACGTCTGCGTACTGCCGGTAGTGTCTAGGAAGTGCGGAAAGATCCGCGGGCACCACTGTGGAGGCTACTTGAACACTGCCCCTCATGCACCTTCCCTCACAGTCCTTGCTCCAACCCAGTATACTCCCCGAAGACCAATCTATATGAGGGGAATGGCAACGGAGCCAGGGAACTCCGAGAAGCACCTGGTCGATGCTATCTGGCAAAATGAACAGGGACAAGGTCTCATGGTGGGATGGTGAGATTGAGAGCCCTAGGGGTGCTGTCTGGTGGGTAACCTGAGATGGCAAAGGCACACCATTAACCACCCTGATGGTCAAGGGTTGGGGCAATATCACCAGCGGAATAGCGTGCTTTTGGGCGAAGGCCGAGGACATAAAGTTCCCTTCTGCCCCGGAATCCATTCGTGACTTCTACCTCCCAGGTGGAAGCCCCGCTATCTAACGTCCCTCGGAACACCGGTTTGGTGGAGAAAGATTTCATATCAGATAGACCCCCACCTACGACCACTGGATGTGATCGTTTTTTCGACCGCTATGGACATGTGGTAGCTGAGTGACCAAACTGCCAGCACTGGTAACAGCGTGCGGAACTTCGCACCGTGCGCAGCTTGGGACCGGTGCGAGACACCTCCATGGGTTCAGAGGGTATAATCTCCTGAGCGGGAAGCTCTAGCGGCTCGGAGAAAGTGGGAGCCAACTTAACCCTTTGTCTGGATTGCGCACGCTGCAGCCCGCACTCCGTAAACCGGAGATCAATGCTGTGGAAATGGCAATCAACTCCTCCAGACTTACGGGGACCTCTCTGGTAACTAGAGCATCTTTGAATGCTCCACTAACCCTCTCCAGAACACAGGGACGAGTGTCTTATCATGCCACTCCAGCTCGGAAGTCAGTGTCTGGAAACGGACAGCATAATGGCTGACCGAGAGGGATCCCTGTGTTAGGGCTAATAGCTGGAGAGAGGTGTCGTGAGTGACCCGTGGTCCCAAAAAGACCTGCTTTAAGGACGTTAGAAACTGAGCAGCGTTCAGAACTACGGTGTCATCACGCTCCCACAATGGCGTAGTCCACTCTAACGCCCTGCCCGACAGGAGGGAGACAATAAACCCCACCTTAGCCCACTCTGTAGGGAACCGTGCGGCCAGTAGCTCAAGCTGAATAGAGCACTGGCTCATGAAACCCCTACAGGTGGCGCTGTCACCCGAAAACTTGTCGGGCAACGGGAGACGGGAAAATGTCGGTGCAGGCGTGGGTGTGGGCATACGAGAGATAGCCTCTGCGACTGCCTGTGCAGTAGCCGCAGTAACCTTCGCAGCTGAGGTGGGACTCTCGAGAGCCACAAACCTGCCCTCCAGCTGCCAAATGTACTGCAGTAGTTGCTACTGGTCCGCCATTACTAGCCAGACCGTGGTGCTAGTATAATGTTAGGGACGGCGGAACGCACTAAATATTAAATAACAGAAAGTGCGTTCGCCACCCGGGGTCCACCGTGCAGAGGTGTTAAACTGCTGCTATATAATGGCAGACGCACAATATGGCGGTATAGCACACGCGGGTTGAACGTCACCCGGCGTGCGCTGGCAAGCTCTGTTATTATCACATAGGCGCCTAAGACATAAACATAAATGCCTTGCCTGTTGACCTCACAGGTCTCAGCGATGTGCACGCACGGTACATGGTCACAAGACTAGGCCCAAGACTCAGGGTCAAAGTCCATCTAGACCTACCGTGCGTGCGGCGGCGCTACCGCGGATGCCAAAAAGTGCTGCTGACTGCAGCGCGACGACTGATCCAGTCGCAATACGACAATGCCCAAGAGGGGGCGCACTGTCGGACGCTAGTTCTGTGAGATGTGCACTGTGGCCTGTAGCGTGCCACTGACTGACGCAGACTCTATGACTAAGTCCCTATCCACACATGTAGTATCAGAGGGAGGGGATCTTAATGAGTCATTCGCAGGTACATGCATCCATCATCTTTCACATAGATAGCAACTAGAGTCTATACTAGCGCATGGCCGAGCGTCCATGCGACCCTTTTATAGCCGGGACCTTCCGGAAGCTTCCAGATCTCTGAGATGGACCAATCAGATCTGGAGAAGGTCTTGAGCATGTGACTCCCGATCTCCAATGGGAGATCGTCTCGTGAGCATGCCCAGTAGTGCGACGCATGGAGTGGGTTGCTGCAGAGCAGGCTGCGCTGCTATTGCTAGCCCAGAGGTGGCAGCAACAACCAGACCCACAGAACTGGTCTGAGGAGGGTGTCTGGAACGCGGGACTGCTGTGCAGACTCCTGAGCGGTCGGTGGAGAATGGGAGACCGCTGAATGCAAGGCTCTGGATTCCTGCTGTGCAGTTGCAGGAATCCGACGCCTAACACCAGGACTGTTGGAACTCTGCTGCATTGTTAGAGGGGCTTGCTTTGGATTTTCTAACCAACAGACGTTCCTCCTGAGCAGTTGTCTTGTGGGGTCTGCCGAACCTGGGCTTGTCAAACACATCTCCAGTCTCTTCAAATCTTTTTTTAATTCTTTGTACTTGACGCTGAGATATTAAAGGTGCCAGCCACCTCTGCAGTGGATCTGGTCTTCAGCCTCTTGATAATCCAGGCTTTGGTAGCAGGGTGGATTTTTGGCATGTTGTCAGAGCTCAAGTTGCAGCGCAAGTGAAGGTCTGGGGTGCTGGGTTTCTTTTTATACACACCCACTAATTAAACTGATCATTTACTGAGCACAGGTGAGGATGTAAACTAGGATTGGGTGCATTATATGACCAGGCGACAAAACTTTTGTCTTGCCAAAATCTGACCATTCTGTGTCCATTAAATGGTCAATATTTCTGCATTGATGTCAATTTATTTTCTTAACCTAAACCACATTTCGGAGGGTTTCAGCTTTCAAATGAATAATTTATTCAACCAATGGATGAATTTAACATCAGGTTATAAGCTTTTATTTACATAACATGGATAAGCGACATAACTTCTGTCAGGGAGTGTATATTAATATTATAATATATAATTATTATATTTAATAATAATAAATAATAATCTTTATTTTTATATAGCGCTAACATATTCCGCAGCGCTTTACAGTTTGCACACATTTTCATCACTGTCCCCGATGAGGCTCACAATCTAAATTCCCTATCAGTATGTCTTTAGAGTGTGGGAGGAAACCGGAGTACCCGGAGGAAACCCACGCAAACACGGGGAGAACATACAAACTCCTTGCAGATGTTGGGATTCGAACCCAGGACCCCAGCGCTGCAAGGCTGCAGCGCTAACCACTGAGCCACCGTGCTGCCCGTATAATATACAGTATACAGTCATGGCCAAAAGTATTGACACCCCTGCAATTCTGTCAGATAATACTCAGTTTCTTCCTGAAAATGATTGCAAACACAAATTCTTTGGTATTATTATCTTCATTTAATTTGTCTTAAATGAAAAAACACAAAAGAGAATGAAGCAAAAAGCAAAACATTGATCATTTCACACAAAACTCCAAAAATGGGCCGGACAAAAGTATTGGCACCCTCAACCTAATACTTGGTTGCACAACCTTTAGCCAAAGTAACTGCGACCAACCGCTTCCGGTAACCATCAATGAGTTTCTTACAATGCTCTGCTGGAATATTAGATCATTCTTCTTTGGCAAACTACTCCAGGTCCCTGATATTTGAAGGGTGCCTTCTCCAAACTGCCATTTTTAGATCTCTCCACAGGTGTTCTATGGGATTCAGGTCTGGACTCATTGCTGGCCACCTTAGAAGTCTCCAGTGCTTTCTCTCAAACCATTTTCTAGTGCTTTTTGAAGTGTGTTTTGGGTTATTGTCCTGCTGGAAGACCCATGACCTCTGAGGTAGACCCAGCTTTCTCACACTGGGCCCTAAATTATGCTGCAAAATTTGTTGGTAGTCTTCTGACTTCATAATGCCATGCACACGGTCAAGCAGTCCAGTGCCAGAGGCAGCAAAGCAACCCCAAAACATCAGGGAACCTCCGCCATGTTTGACTGTAGGGACCGTGTACTTTTCTTTGAATGCCTCTTATTTCTCATGTAAACTCTATGTTGATGCTTTTGCCCTAAAAGCTCTACTTTTGTCTCATCTGACCAAAGAACATTCTTCCAAAATGTTTTAGGCTTTTTCAGGTAAGTTTTGGCAAACTCCAGCCTGGCTTTTTTATGTCTCGGGGTAAGAAGTGGGGTCTTCCTGGGTCTCCTACCATACAGTCCCTTTGCATTCAGATGCCGACGGATAGTACGGGTTGACACTGTTGTACCCTCGGACTGCAGGGCAGCTTGAACTTGTTTGGATGTTAGTCGAGGTTCTTTATCCAACATCCGCACAATCTTGCGTTGAAATCTCTTGTCAATTTTTCTTTTACGTCCACATCTAGGGAGGTTAGCCACAGTGCCATGGGCTTTAAACTTCTTGATGACACTGCGCACGGTAGACACAGGAACATTCAGGTCTTTGGAGATGGACTTGTAGCCTTGAGATTGCTCATGCTTCCTCACAATTTGGTTTCTCAAGTCCTCAGACAGTTCTTTGGTCTTCTTTCTTTTCTCCATGCTCAATGTGGTACACACAAGGACACAGGACAGAGGTTGAGTCAACTTTAATCCATGTCAACTGGCTGCAAGTGTGATTTAGTTATTGCCAACACCTGTTAGGTGCCACAGGTAAGTTACAGGTGCTGCTAATTACACAAATTAGAGAAGCATCACAGGATTTTTCGAACAGTGAATACTTTTGTCCACCCTCTTTTTTATGTTTGGTGTGGAATTATATCCAATTTGGCTTTAGGACAATTCTTTTTGTGTTTTTTCATTTAAGACAAATTAAATGATGATAATAATACCAAAGAATTTGTGTTTGCAATCATTTTCAGGAAGAAACTGAGTATTATTTAACAGAATTGCAGGGGTGTCAATACTTTTGGCCATGACTGTATAATATATAATTCTATAATCACAATCTTATCTAACAAACTTTACCATTATCATGAAGTACAATATGTCACAAAACAACCTCTCAGAAACACTTTGATCTGTTAAAGCATTCCAGAGGTATTACCTCATAAAATGACACTGGTTAGATTTAAAAATGAGCCCCGGTCATTAATCTACAAAGTGGCTTTGTCTTTAAGGGGTTAAAACTTCCCTTTATCACCTCATATTCCGAATGTGTTCCACAAAATTTTTTTATACCTTCGTTGTTTTCTGCCTTGTCCCCACCGCCTTCAGTTTCTGTTGATAGGGTCTTAGAGTATGAAGTGCAAAGGACCATTGATTCTCATAGAGTCTGAAACTGCCTCCAATATTTCTTTCATTGGAGGGGACACAGACCAGAGGAGAGATCCTGGGTTCCGGCTCATTGTGTGAAGGCCAAACGTCTGTTCAGGGCCTTCCAACTTAGGTTTTCTGGGAAACCAGGGGGATCCAGTGGCCCCGCTAGAAAAGGGGATACTGTCACTATTGCTCTATATACCCCTACCCCAGACCTATTGACTAGCCTGCCTCACGGCTTGTCCAAGAGTAGTGAATAGCATCACAATAACCTTGTGTAATCACCCAACCTTGCAATTTCAAAAAATTCTATATTTTTTAGGAGTTACATAATGAAAGAAAAAGAGGAAAACAGTAGAAAAAAAGAAACCCAGAACTCGGTAAGCCCTTAGTTATGATTATTGTTAGCTGTTTTTTTACATAGTTTGAAATGTACTTTTTTCTTATGTAGAGCAGACAATTCCTTACAAAAGAACACCATTCAAATATAGCGATTTTATTATACAATAAGAGATGTGTTATTGCTTTCTTTTTGTAAGTACTGCACGGATACTCCTCCGAGATCTCAATATGCGCATGTGCCGCCTCCGGCTGCCATTTTCCCAAAGCCCACTGCAGGGATATGTACCGGAGGGGGGACCTCCGGTGTCTGGTGCAGATATCTTCTGAGAGGACAGGGCCCAGCAGCATCGCTACCACTCCTCCTTCCGCCGCCAACCTCCAAAAACAGTGACCGTTCTGAAAGGACATGTCCCACTGCATCTCCCCACCCCTTCTGCCAATGGCTTATGGTGATGTCACGTCGACAGAGCAGCTTCATGTTTTCCACTGTGCTCTGGAAGAGCAAATGTTGTTCCTATCTTCAAAAAAGGAAAGAAGATGGAGCCAGGAAATTACAGGCCACTGAGCCTTACTTCTATATCTAGAAAGAATGCAGTAATTAACCAAAGATAGCATGGGTTTGCAGCATGCCAGACTAATCTAATTTCCTTCTACGATGGAATCAGTTAGGGCTCATTCCCACTTGCTATGAAATCGGACGAATGCAATTCGATAAAAAATCGGATTGAATTCGGACCAGTATTGTTCTATGATTGTGTCTTCATCTGTGTTTTTTTTCCAGCTCAGATTGGATCATGATCGAACTGCAAAAAAATCGCAGAATGCTGCGATTGTTATCAGTATTCGGATCGCACCCCGCAATAAAAGTCAATGGGTGCGGCTTTTAGATGCTTTTAGAGATGCACCTTTTCTGGGGCGGATGAGAGCTGATGTTTTTAGCCGGGGGGGGCAGTATCCATGGCCCCTTTCTAGGCTATTAATATTAGCTTCCAGCTGTTTGCATAGCCTTTGCTGGCTATTAATTATAGGGGGACCCCATCTCATTTTTTGGGGGGATCCCCCATTTTTAATAGCCAGGAAAGGCTAAGTATACAGCTGTGAGCTAATATTAATAACCTGGGAGGCTCCATGGGTATTACCCCCTTCGCAGGCTAGAAACATTGGCCCCCAGCCATCGGCTTATCCTCTGCTGATTATGAAAATTGCGTGGGAGCCCACGCCTTTTTTTTTCTCAAAAATAATCTTTTATTAAATACATGTACAGAAATTTCCACACACTGTGCTAATTGTATTTGTCACTGACATCTATATATCTACCTATTCTATTTGTCTTTACTGTATGTAAACCATCTCTTCTATCCTGTCGGCTCCTGCTGTGATTTTACAGAAGCCGGAAAATGTTTTACCTGCTTTTCTTCTGTCTATCTATCCCTCTATGCAATAATGCTATATAAATATATCTATATATAGAAGAGGCATCGTGATTACTCACTAATCCCGCCCCCTGCACAGTAGCTCTGCCCCACCACATCACCACACATAATCCCGCCCCCCACCACATCACCACACACAATCCCGCCCCCCACCACATCACCACACATAATCCCGCCGCCACCACATTACCACACATAATCCCGCCCCCCCACTACATCACCACACATAATCCCGCCCCCCCACCACATCACCACACATAATCCCGCCCCCCACCACATCACCACACATAATCCCGCCCCCACCACATAATCCCGCCCCCCACCACATCACCACAAATAATCCCACCCCTCCACCACATCACCACACATAATCCCGCCCCCCCACCACATCACCACACATAATCCCGCCCCCACCACATTACCACACATAATCCCGCCCCCCACCACATCACCACACATAATCCCGCCCCCCCACCACATCACCACAAATAATCCTGCCCCCACCACATCACCACACATAATCCCACCCCCCACCACATCACCACACATAATCCCACCCCCCACCACATTACCACACATACAGTCATATGTAAAAGTTTGGGCACCCCTATTAATGTTAACCTTTTTTCTTTATAACAATTTTGGTTTTTGCAACAGCTATTTCAGTTTCATATATCTAATAACTGATGGACTCAGTTATATTTCTGGATTCAAATGAGGTTTATTGTACTAACAGAAAATGTGCAATCTGCATTTAAACAAAATTTGACCGGTGCAAAAGTATGGGCACCCTTATCATTTTCTTGATTTGAACACTCCTAACTACTTTTTACTGACTTCCTGAAGCACTAAATTGGTTTTGTAACCTCATTGAGCTTTGAACTTCATAGCCAGGTATATCAAATCATGAGAAAAGGTATTTAAAGTGGCCACTTGCAAGTAGTTCTCCTATTTGATTCTCCTATAAAGAGTGGCATCATGGGCTCCTCAAATCAACTCTCAAATGATCTGAAAACAAAGATTATTCAACATAGCTTTTCAGGGGAAGGATACAAAAAGTTGTCTCAGAGATTTAACCTGTCAGTTTCCACTGTGGGGAACATAGTTAGGAAATGGAAGAACACAGGTACAGTTCTTGTTAAGCCCAGAAGTGGCAGGCCAAGAAAAATATCAGAAAGGCAGAGAAGAAGAATGGTGAGAACAGTCAAGGACAATCCACAGACCACCTCCAAAGACCTGCAGCATCATCTTGCTGCAGATGGTGTCACTGTGCATCGGTCAACAATACAGCACATGCATAACGCCTTTTTGTATGACCAAACAACTCAATCTTTGTTTCATCAGTCCACAGGACCTTCTTCCAAAATGTAACTGGCTTGTCCAAATGTGCTTTTGCATACCTCAGGCGACTCTGTTTGTGGCGTGCTTGCAGAAACGGCTTCTTTTGCATCACTCTCCCATACAGCTTCTCCTTGTGCAAAGTGCGCTGTATTGTTGACCGATGCACAGTGACACCATCTGCAGCAAGATGATGCTGCAGGTCTTTGGAGGTGGTCTGTGGATTGTCCTTGACTGTTCTCACCATTCTTCTTCTCTGCCTTTCTGATATTTTTCTTGGCCTGCCACTTCTGGGCTTAACAAGAACTGTACCTATGTTCTTCCATTTCCTTATTATGTTCCTCACAGTGGAAACTGACAGGTTAAATCTCTGAGACAACTTTTTGTATCCTTCCCCTGAAAAGCTATGTTGAATAATCTTTGTTTTCAGATCATTTGAGAGTTGTTTTGAGGAGCCCATGATGCCACTCTTCATAGGAGAATCTAATAGGAGAACTACTTGCAAGTGGCCACCTTAAATACCTTTTCTCATGATTTGATACACCTGGCTATGAAGTTCAAAGCTTAATGAGGATACAAAACCAATTTAGTGCTTCAGGAAGTCAGTAAAAAGTAGTTAGGAGTGTTCAAATCAAGAAAATGATAAGGGTGCCCATACTTTTGCAGCGGTCAAATTTTGTTTAAATGCAGATTGCACATTTTCTGTTAGTACAATAAACCTCATTTGAATCCAGAAATATAACTGAGTCCATCAGTTATTAGATATATGAAACTGAAATAGCTGTTGCAAAAACCAAAATTGTTATAAAGAAAAAAGGTTAACATTAATAGGGGTGCCCAAACTTTTACATATGACTGTAATCCCGCCCCCCCACCACATCAACACACATAATCCCACCACGCCCCCCCACCACATCACCACACATAATCCCGCCCCCCACCACATCACCACACATAATCCCACCCCCACCACATTACCGCACATAATCCCGCCCCCCACCACATTACCGCACATAATCCCGCCCCCCAACACATTACCACACACAGTCCCGCCCCCCAACACATTACCACACACAATCCCGCCCCCCCACCACATCACTGCACATAATCCAGCCCCCCCACCACATTACCACACATAATCCCACCCCCCCACCACATTACCACACATAATCCCGCCCCCCACCACATTACCACACATAATCCCGCCCCCCACCACATTACCACACATAATCCTGCCCCCACCACATTACCACACATAATCCCGCCCCCCCACATTACCACACGAGGCCCCGTCCCCCCACATTACCACACGAGGCCCCGTCCCCACACATTACCACACGAGGCTCCGTCCCCACACATTACCACACGAGGCTCCGTCCCCATACATTACCACACGAGGCTCTGTCCACACACATTACCACACGAGGCTCTGTCCACACACATTACCACACAAGGCTCTGTCCTCACACATTACCACATGAGACTCTGTCCCCACACATTACCACATGAGGCTCCGTTCCCCCACATTACCACACGAGGCTCCGTCCCCCCACATTACCACACGAGGCTCCGTCCCCACACATTACCACACGAGGCTCCGTCCCCCCACATTACCACACAAGACTCCGTCCCCACACATTACCACACAAGGCTCCGTCCCCCCACAATTTTTAGAAAGAACATCAGAAAGTACAACAGTGCTTTTGCCTTTGCATCCTTTGGATTTCAGTCAATGAAATTTTCCGGTGGCCCACCCGTTTTAGTCATTCAAGGACAAGTGTACCACTGTACATCAACTTCTCTAAGGTAAAAGACCTGAATACAATTAAATGTACATTTTAATTCATTCCTATTCTTTTTTAATAATTAAAAATATATTTGTGCTTTCTTTAGATCTGATACTCCTTCACATTCACAACTCTACATATTGGATCCCGAGTATGCAAACATTCAAACGATTAAGTAACAAGCAAAATGAAGGATGCAAGAGGGACATAATGAATACTATTGACTGTTTACTCAGAGATATCAACCCATTTGCTCAGGCTTTCAAGAAGATGAAGGATTTGATTGATCAGCGTGGCTACGACCAGCATAAAATCGAAATGTGGATAACCAAGGATAGACAGCACGACCCTCGCCGATACAGCTTGCCGACAGCCAATGAAGTTGCAGCTGTGTTTGTCTCCGATGATGGAGAGCCGCCAATCAAAAGAGACATTGCCGTTCATCCCATTGGGCAGCGAGGACTACAGAATTTTGTGTACCATAGCCCAAACTGTGATCCAATGGTGTATCCACTCCTCTTTCCGTATGGTGAACACGGCTGGCAACTTGGAATACGGAAGCAAGGGAGAACTGCAAAAAGGAAAAGTCATGAAATGGAGGAAGGTGACGAAGAAGAGCAGGAAGATATCAGTCACAATGCAGGGGAACAAGAAAAAAAAAAAACAGAAGTGTGTCGATGAGGGAATTCTATGCGTACCGCCTTCAGGATCGACAATCCTTCAACTGTTACATTCTGGCAAGCTGACACAACAATACATAATTGATGCCTACCTAAAGGTTGAAGCGCAGCGACTGGACTGGAAAAGACAAAACCAAAAGAAACTCAGAGTAGAATTATATGTCGGGCTTATGGATTACATCAACAGTAGGGCTGAACAACAAGATCTGAGACCGGGTCGCATCGTCATACTTCCCTCTTCTTTTACCAGTGGAAAACGTACCATGACACAGAATTACCAAGATGCGATGACTTTGGTAGTAAAATTTGGAAAGCCGGATTTATTTATTACATTCACTTGCAACCCAAAGTGGGAAGAAATTCAGTCCAGCCTTTTACAACATGAAACAGCAATAGACCAACCAGATTTGGTATCTACCATATTCCACGTAAAGCTACAAGAGTTACTAAACGACTTGACTGCAAAAAAAGGTGGAGTGATGGGACAAGTAAAGGCATACACCTACGTCATTGAATTTCAAAAAAGAGGTATTAGGTACATTCATCTGAATGTTCGTAACAGTAATGTTAAGAATGGAATGATTAATACATTTAATGCATCCATTTATTGTTTCAGGTCTTCCTCATTGCCACATGCTCTTAATTCTGGACGACGAAGACAAGTTTCGAGAAGCTATCGATTGTGACAATGCTGTTTGTGCAGAAATTCCTAACCCGGATATTAACAAGGAGCTTTGCAATGTTGTCACCAGCTGCATGATTCATGGGCCCTGTGGAGAACACAATAGAAATTCACCGTGTACGGAAGATGTAAAAGGAATCCGGACATGCTCCAAAAAGTTTCCCAAAGACTTAAGCGAAGAAACAAATATTAATGTGGATGGTTATCCAGTATACCGCAGACGAAAAGATGGCATTAAGCTCAATATTAGGGATGTGGAAGTTGACAGCTGCTGGGTTGTACCATACAACCCCTACCTCTCTCAGAAATACAGCGCACACATAAATGTGGAAATCTGCTCTTCCATCCAGACCGTCAAATATATTTTCAAGTACGTGTACAAAGGACATGATGCAGCCATTGTTCAAGTGAACGAAGTCAGCAACTCTGGCACCTACCACTGGGACGAGATTAAGACTTACATCGACACAAGATATTTGGCATCGCCTGAAGCAATGTGGCGGCTGCGAAAATTTGAGATGTCTGCACGTTCCCATGCTGTAGAAAGACTTCCGGTACACCTACCTTTCCAACAATCAGTTTACTTTGAGGATGGAACGGAGCAGCTTTCTGTGGAAAAAGCTCAGCGTGATGGCACAAAACTTATGAAATGGTTCGTTCTAAACCAAACTGATCCATCAGCACATCAGTATTTATATTGTGAAATACCCTACCATTATGTCTGTACAAATAAGTTTTGGAAGACAAGAAAAAGAGGTGCTGACAAGATCCTTCCACGAATGTACTCTGTCTCTCCACAAGATATGGAAAGATTTTCCCTGCGCTTACTCCTGATGCATATCAAGGGTTAGTCATATTCATCTAATTGTACGTTATTAGATCATCCTGACTATAATTTTTAATTATTTTCTTTATGTTGTTTACAGGTGCTACATCATTCGAAGATTTGAGAACAGTGGAAGGACACACATATGAAACTTATATTCTGGCAGCAAAGGCCATGGGATTATTGCATGACGATTCAGAGTGGGACAAAACAATGGAAGAAGCATCTTTATTTAGAATGCCCGGTGAGCTTCGACAGCTATTTGCTGCAATCCTGAACCACGCCAACATCATAAGTGGACTTGATTTATACAACAAATATAAAAATAACATGATGGAAGACTTCCTCCTGACTCATAACGAATACATGGCTGAGCAGCAAACACTTGCCGATATCCAAGACCACTTACGACAGTTTGCTAAAGATTACAAAAGTTGTGGACTACCTTCCCCATCAGATGCGTATATAAAATGTGTGACATTGTTGATGTGGAAAGGGAGAAACAAGAATCTGAACGACTGCAGTTTCTGATGAACCTAGAACAATGAGGCGCCTTTGAAACAATCATGAATGCAGTTAATAATCCAACCACATCACAAAAATGCTTTTTTTATCTGGTGCAGGAGGTTGTGGAAAGACTTTCGTGTACAAGGCTTTGAAATCTACTATACTTGGGAATGGTGGCATTGTAAAAACAGTTGCTCCTACCGGTTTGGCAGCTACATTACTTAAAGGTAATTTTAATTACGATTACAGAATACTGAAAAACGTAAATTTAAGATGTCTGTATTGAAGATTTTTTTGTTTTACACAGACGGTAAAACAGTCCACTCCGGATTTGGAATTTCAATTCATTTCAATGAGAGAACTGTATCAAGTATTAAAGAAGGAACCTCAGTCTACCGAGAGCTTCGGGATACTAAACTTATTATATGGGATGAAATTTCAATGTCTCACGTTCATCTTTTCAATGTCGTTGGTGGGATCCCGATTGTTGTTGGAGGAGATTTTTGTCAGCAAGCTCCAGTTGTACTTCATGGAAATCGCATTAGTATTGTAGAGGCGTGTGTCAAGAGCAGTCCAGTCTGGAAATCCTTCAAGGAACTGAAATTAATCAGGAACATGCGAGTCAATCCTGATGAGGTTGAATTTTGTGAGTGGCTGCTAACTGTTGGATCAGGAGTTAAGATGGGAATCTGGTGGATTTTGTGAAGCTGAGCAAAGACATTCTGACTCATGACGTCGTGACAAGCATATTTGAGAATGACCTGAACTCTCTCACTCCTGCTGATCTTGCTTCCAGAGCAGTACTATGCCCTAAAAACTGTGACACGCTGACAATCAATGAACAAGTGTTGAACATGCTTAGAGGTCAGACTAAATCATACTTCAGTGTCGACAATATTTCATCCTGTGAGACAGCAGAAGAAAGAGCTCAGTACCCCATCTAATTTGTACATTCCCTAACTCCTATGGGCCTCCCTCCTCATATGCTGAACCTTAAGAAAGGCTGCTGTGTCATGCTACTCCGCAATTTAAATCCAAAGAAAGGACTGTGCAATGGTACTCGATTAATTGTAGAAACTCTTGGAACAAATATCGTCGACTGCAGTATTTTTTCTGGGGAGCATCGTGGTAAAAAGGTTCTCATTCCAAGAATACCATTGGGCACTAGCGAAAATTGCGATATCCCGTTTAAGTTAACAAGAAAACAATTCCCACTTCGTCTGGCTTATTCAAAGACAATTACAAAATCGCAAGGACAAACATTCGATAAGATTAGCGTTCTCCTACCTGATCCTGTATTCACACATGGTCAATTATACACTGCATTCTCTAGAGTAACAAGTTGTAAAGGTCTTTCAGTTCAAATTGTACCTGGTAGAAGTCAAGAAAAAATCTTTGAAAATGACGAAAATGAATTTAATTGTGTTTACAGAGAAATTTTAACTTAATTTATGTTTCGTTATGAAATTTGTTTAGATGCTGGAATGAATAAAAAACGCACATCTTACTGAATCCAGTTTGTTTTTGATTTTACACTGTGAATAAAATATATCATTAGTATTATTCAGATTTTTAATGATTATTATTGTTATTAACTTCATTTTAATTTAATTTAGCACCTGTGTAAGCGTTATTGAATGTTGTCATTATTTACTTTAGTTTAATCACCAGCAGCGTTAATTAGATAGCAATGAGCGTGCCGAGCGTTAGCTGTCTGGAAACAGCTAGTATATATATATATACAGTATATATATATATATATATATATATATATATATGTGTGTGTGTCACTGATGATTCTAATTAGCACACTGTGATTAATGAATATAGTGGGTAAAATACATATTTGATACACTGCTGATTTTGGCAGTTTTCCCACCTAGAATAGAGAGGTCTGTGATTTATATCATATGTACACTTCAATTGTGAGAAACAGAATCTAAAAATAGAAACCAGAAAACCACATTTTATATTATTAAATATCATTTTATTGCATGAAATAAGTATTTTATCATCTGCCAACCAGCAAGAATTCTTGCTCTCACATAACTGTTAGTTTTTTAAGAAGCCCTCCTACTCTGCACGCATTACCTGTATTAATTGCACCTGTTTGAACTCGTTACCTTTTTAAGAGACACCTGACCACACCATCAATCACACTCTAACGTCTCCACCATGACCAAGACTAAAGAGCGATGTAAGGACATCAGGGACAAAACTGTAGACCTACACAAGGCTAGGATGGGCTACATGACAATAGGCAAGCAGCTTGGTGAGAAGACAAATGTTGGCACAGTCAGGCTCGGACTGGCCCATAGAGTAACAGGGGAATCCCCCCGGTGGGCTCCTGTGCAGATCTAGGCCCCCAACCTTACTGTATGGGTAGTACTTGTCATCATTCACTTGATTTACTCTGTACAGAAAAAAGCAGCATCACATCATTCATTAACCAAACTACCCAGTTTATTACTATATAGCGATATAGGTATATTTGAGATCCAGGGTCGTGTAATATTTGTATGAAGGTGAAAAGTGGGCCCCCCAATGTTACGGGAGGGCCCTTGGCATCCCAGTTCGACACTGGGCACAATTATTAGAAAATGGAAGAAACACAAGATGACTGTCAATTCCTCGGTCTGGGGCTCCATGCAAGATCTCGCCTTGTGAGGTAAGGGTGATTCTGAAAAAGGTCATGAATCAGCTCAGAACTACATGGGAGGACCTGGTCAATGACCTGAAGAGAGCTGGGACCACAGTCTCAAACATCATTTGTATCACACTGCACTTTCATGTATTAAAATCCTGCAGGGCATGCAAGGTCCCCCTTCTCATGCCAGTACATGACCAGACCCGTTTGAAGTTCATCAATGACCACCTGGATGATCCAGAGGAGGCATTGCAGAAGGTCATGTGGTTAAATGAGATCAAAAAATAACTTTTTGGTATAAAGTCCTCTTGCCGTGTTTGGAGGCAGAAGAAGGATGAGCACAACCCCAAGAACACCGGCTCAACCATGAAGCATGGTTGGGGAAACATCATACTTTGGGGATGTTTTTCTGTAAAAGTGACAGGACGACAATGTAAGGGAGGGATCGGACTGTAGTCATGACCTGAATATCTATGTCTAGTCCTTCCCGTACAGAAAACTGTACTCTTCTCTACAGCATACCTGTGTCTCCAGACTCAGCTTCCTATGGGCACTTCCCAGGTGACGACGGACCCTCTTTCAGGCGACCCCCAGCAATGGAGACACAGTCCAAGTTAACTATAACATTTTCTTTACTGGGAACTTCACACGTTACATCCATAGTTGGTACATCGTGACAATTACTGGTTTCCTCATCTTTCCCTTTCTGGCTGTCGCTTCTGTGCAGTACATATCCAGACCGAACTGTCCGAGACTGCTCCCCAGCTCCTTCCTGGTCTGACCTTGCCATGAGGACAATTCCTTCTGCCTGTTTTGCCCCTGACTCAATATCATCAGTCACTAGGTTTGGCTGCCTCTGGTAAAGCATCCGGCCCGTCTGTACCAATCTCGTTGAAGCTCCAACTTCCTTCATCTCAGTTGTCAAACCAACTCTTGCCCTTAAAGCATCTTCCCAGGCGATAAGTCGCCACATTTTTCCTTTCCTGCACTGGCCCACTGCTATGACACACAGTGGCCATGGGTAATGTGGGCTGCAGCACTTGAACGTTGCGTGTCTGCCAAGCTGTCCCAGCCTATAGCCCATGTGGACACTAGGGCACCCTGGACCCGTCTGAGCTAACTTCCTAGCAAACTTCCCTCTTACTACCCAGAAGCCCCTCCTGCAATTAACCCTCTATCAACATCCTATCAGCTATACCTATTAGGCCCACTGGTATGCCCCCATCTAGTGGCCCTCAACAGAACTACACTTACCCATATCTATAGGAACTATATACTAAAGTGCCCTCCTCTAATGTCCCCCCAAAAGGATGCACTGACTTAACCTACAGTTGTGGCCAAAAGTATTGACACCCCTGCAATTCTGTCAGATAATACTCAGTTTCTTCCTGAAAATGATTGCAAACACAAGTTCTTTGGTATTATTATCTTCATTTAATTTGTCTTAAATGAAAAAACACAAAAAGAATTGTCCTAAAGCCAAATTGGATATAATTCCACACCAAACATAAAAAAGAGGGTGGACAAAAGTATTGGCACTGTTAGAAAAATCATGTGATGCTTCTCTAATTTGTGTAATTAACAGCACCTGTAACTTACCTGTGGCACCTAACAGGTGTTGGCAATAACTAAATCACACTTGCAGCCAGTTGACATGGATTAAAGTTGACTCAACCTCTGTCCTGTGTCCTTGTGTGTACCACATTGAGCATGGAGAAAAGAAAGAAGACCAAAGAACTGTCTGAGGACTTGAGAAACCAAATTGTGAGGAAGCATGAGCAATCTCAAGGCTACAAGTCCATCTCCAAAGACCTGAATGTTCCTGTGTCTACCGTGCTCAGTGTCATCAAGAAGTTTAAAGCCCATGGCACTGTGGCTAACCTCCCTAGATGTGGACGTAAAAGAAAAATTGACAAGAGATTTCAACGCAAGATTGTGCGGATGTTGGATAAAGAACCTCGACTAACATCCAAACAAGTTCAAGCTGCCCTGCAGTCCGAGGGTACATCAGTGTCAACCCGTACTATCCATCGGCGTCTGAATGATAAGGGACTGTATGGTAGGAGACCCAGGAAGACCCCACTTCTTACCCCGAGACATAAAAAAGCCAGGCTGGAGTTTGCCAAAACTTACCTGAAAAAGCCTAAAATGTTTTGGAAGAATGTTCTCTGGTCAGATGAGACAAAAGTAGAGCTTTTTGGGCAAAGGCATCAACATAGAGTTTACAGGAGAAAAAAAGAGGCATTCAAAGAAAAGAACATGGTCCCTACAGTCAAACATGGCAGAGGTTCCCTGATGTTTTGGGGTTGCTTTGCTGCCTCTGGCACTGGACTGCTTGACCGTGTGCATGGCATTATGAAGTCTGAAGACTACCAACAAATTTTGCAGCATAATATAGGGCCCAGTGTGAGAAAGCTGGGTCTCCCTCAGAGGTCATGGGTCTTCCAGCAGGACAATGACCCAAAACACACTTCAAAAAGCACTAGAAAATGGTTTGAGAGAAAGCACTTGAGACTTCTAAGGTGGCCAGCAATGAGTCCAGACCTGAATCCCATAGAACACCTGTGGAGAGATCTAAAAATGGCAGTTTGGAGAAGGCACCCTTCAAATATCAGGGACCTGGAGCAGTGTGCCAAAGAAGAATGGTCTAAAATTCCAGCAGAGCATTGTAAGAAACTCATTGATGGTTACCGGAAGCGGTTGGTCGCAGTTATTTTGGCTAAAGGTTGTGCAACCAAGTATTAGGCTGAGGGTGCCAATACTTTTGTATGGCCCAGTTTTGGAGTTTTGTATGAAATGATCAATGTTTTGCTTTTTGCTTCATTCTCTTTTGTGTTTTTTCATTTAAGACAAATTAAATAAAGATAATAGTACCAAAGAATTTGTGATTGTTATCATTTTCAGGAAGAAACTGAGTATTATCTGACAGAATTGCATGCGTGTCAATACTTTTGGCCACAACTGTAACTTTACATGAATAATGGACACCTATGTTATATTAAAGGAACACCAGACAATAAAATACAGTTTTCTACAAAATGGTAACTCATACATATGAGCGATAATACATATTTCTATGTAGCAGTACCGCAGGCATTTATCATAGACATTATCAATCAGCAATATGTACACATTAACAATCGAAGGGCAATCCGAGGAAGCGAAGCAAGAAAGACATTATATCTCACCCCCTTACAACTGCACTGTATTGAAGGGAGGATGGATGGGGTCATGTATTGCAAGACTGTGGCCAACAACCTCTTTCCCTCAGTAAGAGCATGTCATGGCTGGGTCTTCCAGTATGACAATGACCAAAAACACACAGCCAGGGCAGGTAAGGAATGGCTCTGTAAGAAAGTCCTTGAGTGGCCTAGCCAGTCTTCAGACCTAAACTCAATAGAAAATCTTTGGAGTGAACTGAAAATCAATTTTGCCCAGTGACCGCCCTGAAACCTGAAAAATCTGGAGAAGATCTATATGGAGGAGTGGGCCAAAATCCCTGCTGCAGTGTGTGCAAACTTGATAAAGAACTTCAGGAAATGTCTGACCTCTGTAATTGCAAACAAAGGTTTCTGTACCAAATATTAAGTTCTGTTTTTCTATTGTATCAAATACTTATTTCATGTAATAAAATGCAAATTTAATATCTAAAAGTCATACAATGTGATTTTCTGGATTTTTTTTAAGATTCTGTCTCTTACAAGTGTGCCTACGATAAAAAATACAGACCCCTCCATTCTTTGTAGGTGGGAATACTTGCAAAATCAAATACTTCTTTTCCCCACTGTATATGAACTCCAATATTGCTGTAAACATTTAAAATGTAAGATACTTAATTGGCGCTTTTTGCTCAAAGAGCGCAACAGCCATCCAACCATGTCAATGTGTACCTTTAAAATGGATGATCCCTAAAAAATAGATGACTTAACCCCCCATGTATCAAATCAGGCCTCAACTGAATGAGAAGTTAGCAACTAGCTGCCTGTAAGTTCTTAGGGTACCCTTACATTTAGCGATGCACCAGCGATTCCGACCACGATACGACCCGGTCAGGATCACTGGTGCATTGCTAAATGGTCGCTAGTGAGCTGCCAAACAGGCAGATCTCGCCAGCGACATAGCAGCGGTCGGCGGTCGTTACTTACCAAGGACTGTGACAAGAACAAGGGGGCATTCTCTTCGTTTGGAGGAAAGACAATTTCTGCACCAGCATAGAAGAGGGTTCTTCACGGTAAGAACAGTGAGGCTCTGGAATTCTCTTCCTGAGGAAGTGGTGATGGCCAACTAACTAATTGAATTTAAGAAAGGAATGGATGCTTTTCTTGTGAGTAACGGTATAGAAGGTTGCGAATAACATAATGTTATAGGTAGATGGTTGACCCAGCTTAGGGGAAGGAATTTTTTTTCCCTATGGAGAAAATTGACTTCTACTCTGTGGGTTTTTTGCCTTCCCCAGGATCAACAATGCAGAACAGCCTCACTAAAAATAGGCTGAACTAGATGGATATAAGGTCTTCCTTCAGCCTTCAAAACTATGTTACTATGTTATGTTACCTGTCAGACGCGGCGATGAAGACGTCCTCCCGCCCGCGTCCACGGTCCAGGACATTCTTGCGCGTTCAGTGATAACCAGTGGGGGAGCCGGTCGGAGGTAAGTATCACACATAGCGATATCGCTAGCAATATCGCTGCTGCGTCACAAAATCGGTGACGCTTTGGCTATATCGCCAGCGATCTCGCTGTGTGTAATGGGGGCTTTAGTCCAAGGATAGCGTGTGACGTACCAGCCAAAGAGATAACAACTGGTGGTGGACAAATGGTGGACATTTTTGAGCATGAAGGCATGTCATGGTACTCAGAGACTCCCCTGATGAGTTGGATAAAGCGAAACGCGTCGGGAGAAGGGAGTATTATACCTCTTGAGGGACCTGATAGTGCTGTACAAAATGGGTGAGATCCCTCCATATTATATGCCGATTTATGTTAATAAGGAATATGGTTTACTCTAAGGCTGGCTTCACACTTGCGTTTTTTTGCGCTGCTTTTTAGCGCAAAAAAACGCATGCGGTTTTTCCCCTATACTTTAACATGGGTGCGCATATGTGCGCATACATATGCGCACGTACGCGTTTGTATGCGCATGTGTTTTTTTGCAGTGTGCGCTCGGGTGCACAAAATGCATCCTGTTGCATTTTTTGTGCGTCTGACTTGCCCCCAAAAAACGCATACGCATGCAATGCGGCTTTTTTTTTACAGCAAAACACCCATTAAAGTCTATGGGTGCGCATACGTGCGCATTGTAATGCGCACGTATGCGCAAAAAACGCATGCTTTCTTTAAAAAAATGCACCAAAACTCGCAAAAAAAACACACACAAACGCATGATGCGTTTTTTTCATGCGTTTGTGTACGCAAAAAACGCGCAGCAAAAAAAAGCAAGTGTGAAAGTAGCCTAAGTGAGGATGTATGCTCATACTGAGAAATGAACTATGCGATACATTCACCTGTATTAATGTTCTGGTTTGCTCTATATGCCGTATTTTCCTGTCTGCTGCTACTTTAGTCTATGATCCCTGTTTGTATTTATTTACTACAGGATGAACATGTGTATTGTTTTTGATCATTATTTTGCTATATAACATAGACTCTTCTAAAGCATTCATTTAAAAGAGGTTTATTCCACTATAATTCGCTGAATGCTTTTTTCAGGCACCAAGGGCTATTCTAGACAGTTATTTATGAGGAAAGTAAAGATATATCCCCTGGAACTGTCAGTGCTATAATCAGCCTATGGTTTATGATATTTTGGTGTCCTGGTTATCGCCAATGCGATTTTGTTTGTCTGTCTTTTGTGTCACGTGCACTTTTATCAAGGACCTTAGGTTCTTTTTTAATTTGTTGTAATAAAGTAGATTAGTTTTAATTTGTATATTATTTACTAGCTTTCTGTAAGTTCTTAGGCCTATAAGAAAAAAAATACAAAAGTCCCGGATAACACCTTTAAAGGGAACCTGTCACGTCCTCTATTGCTATTAAACTGCCCAAAGCATCACTAACATGTTTATCTCAAGCAAAACGTCTCACTAATTAGCACACAAATCACTTTTTATATGTTGATGATTGCCAAACATACCTTCTGTCAGAGGGGTGGGCAGCTCTAGCTTTTCAGTTACAGTCAATCATATGCGTTTTGAAATTCTCCATGTCCATCGTATTAACATTCTATCCTATCACTGCTCCCTACGTCACAGCAATCTACCAGCAGATCCCGCGCTTGCACAATGACGCTCAGCCTTCCGAGCATGCGCACTGACTCTGTGTGTACGTGCCAGCTTCATATCCTATGTGTTCATGCTTTGGAGACGCTGAGCGTCAGTGTGGCGAACGGGAAGACAAGCGCACATAGCGTTCGTGCTCACAAATTGTCATGTGGTTGTAAAGGGTACGGGGGCCAGTTTAATGCCCTGTACTTCTTGCATACGTCCCTGGCGTGTAAATATGTTCCTGACAGAAACAGTATATCTCATGCGTCGTGTGTATACGTATATATATTGTGTATTACATTGTACTTATGCTTATGTATTGCCAATGTACTGATGTTTTTGTATAGATATCGGGATAGTATAGGATTTAGCTCAGTAGTGGTAGCACAATAGGATAGGATACTGTAGAATAAGGATTAGATAGACCAATAGGATTAGGTTAGTTAGGAGGGGCTAAGAGAGAGTAGTTGGGGGAAGCTGCCTATAGTGAGTCAGTCTAGAGAAGGAGTGTGAGTCGGGAGCAAGGACAGGACAGTCGTGTCCAGGGGGAAACGTTTAAGCCGAGGAGCCCAGCAGTCCAGGGCCTTTAGAACTGAAAGTCACACAGTGTGGAGGAATATCTTGGCAGCATCAGAATGGTAGCAGCTAACTTTGTGGGAACGACCCTAAATGTCTGAGGCCTAGGACCTGGTAAGGAATAGAAGAGCCATTTCTCGACTTCACCTTCGGAGAGGGAAGTGGGCGGGGAACTCCTGAAGCGGGTTAGTCTGACCAGTAAGGAAGCTGCGGGATCGGCGGATCCGATGGATATTTCTGGAGGAGTGAGGGCCAGTACAGGGAACGGAATGGTGATATTCTGCAAATAATCTTGTGCTGTTTCTGTGACTAAACTGGACGAACTGCGTAAAATTGTTTTGATAAAGGTGAACCTGGACTCTGACTGTCATTGTGTGGTGGTAAAGGAAAAGGACTCCTGGCCATGTGGAATGGACCCTGACTTGCAAGTGAGTGAACTACTGTATGTTAATAAAGCGGAGGGCCAGGGTGTGCCAGTACTGCCACCCGCTGCCATGACTACCCGCCTGGGCTCTGTTTCATGGTCACTTAAGCTCAGCTACTCTGAATCATGTGCACATACGATATGAAGCTGGGACGTATGCAGGGTCGGACAGGCCCACCGGAGAACCAGAGTAGTGGGCGCCCTAGGCAGCTGCTGGCCAATATGCCAGCAGGTGTCAGTGCCTGGGCCCCCAATGCTCCAGGGGCCCCCAGCCAGGGGCATGTCGCTAATAGTGGCACACCAAGCTGCTATGGGGCCCCTGAGTCAAGGGGGGCCCTCCCGATGCCAGCGGAGCAGCAGCTGGAGACAGAAGCCTGTCCCCGCTTCTAAAGTGAAATGAATATTCATGCTTGCGCACACCCCCATGGGCATGGAGAGGAGTGAATATCATTTCACTTTAATAGCGGGCAGTGTTAGCTGCAGCCTGAGGCTAATAGTGCCCACATGTAAAGCGGGTGCTGCTGAATCGGGACCCAGAGGTGGGCCCCTAAAAGGCGGCCAACTCTGATTGCGATCCCTGCAACTTGGGACCGGAGAGGGGCTGCAGGGATCCGATGCTGTCCTGTTTCCTGCTCGCCTGCCCAGCACTTCCTGTCTGACACAGCGAGGCTGGATGACGTCATCATTCAGCACGGCTTTTTCAGAAAGGAAGCTGCCGGGATGTGCTGCGGCTGCAGGGAACATGCAGAGAGGTGAGTGGGTGCTGTGTGTGTCTGCCTGCCTGCGTGCATGCATGTGTGTGTATGTGGTGTGGTGCAGTGTTTTGTGTGTGTGTATGTGGTGCTTTATTATACCCTATCAGGGGGGCTGCATAATATTCTATGAGGGGGGCTGCATTATATTCCATGAGGGAGGCTACATTATACTGTATGCTATGAAGGGGGCTACTTTACATTCTATAAGGGGTCTACCCCAACCCCTGCTACATAATTAAGACGTGTACTACCTTATATTATACCCTGATATTAGCACGATTTACCACACAATTGGTGGTCTTGTATTTATTTCTATGTAGCTACATAGTGGGCCCAAGGATGATTTTCTCTGGTGGGCCCAAGGTGCTCCAGTCCGATGCTGGACGTACACACAGAGTCAGTGCGCATGCCCGGAAAGCTGATTGTCATTGCGCAAGCGTGGGATCTGTTGGGAGATTGCGGTGACGTAGGGAGCAGTGACAGGAAGGAGTGCTAATATGATGGGCGTGGAGAATTTAAAAACGCTTTTGATTGACCTTGACTGAAAGACTGAAAAGTTAGAGCTGCCAACCCCTATGACTGAAACAGATGGTATGTGTGGCAACCATCAAAGTATAAACAGTGATTTTTGAGCTAAATACTGGGACGTTTTTCTCGAGATGAACATCTCAGTGATGCAATGTGCATCACTAACATGACATTGGGGGCAGTTTAATAGTAATAAAGCATGTTATAGGTTCCCTTTATCAAAGGTCCAAGCTTAAAATTGTTAGCCCCTTTTTCTAACTCTCATAAACTAATCTTGCATCCATCAATGCAAGGATCTAGAATAATTTTCAAGTATACAACCCCTGGATTATAATAATCTTAGTACCTGTAAGGATCTAGATATTACAGGATTCCTTGTTTCTGTAGTATTTTTTACAGTGCAGGGTGAAAGATGACCTTTGGTGTTACCCAGATAGGATGCAAAATCTCTGCTTTTTGTCAGCTCATCAGGCTCTACTGACATATTATGCTCACGTATGTTCAAGGTGACAGAGTTGAATAAATTGCCTTTCTTGCAATCCAGATCATATTTTTATTATGTACTGTATTGTATGTAATTTGATTGTTTACCACTCATAATCTAAGTAATGTTTTTTTGCTGGTTACCCAAGGCGGTCAATCAAAGAATTAAATATCTACAGTAATAACAGCTAAAGCACCTGAGGATTTCCAATAGTTTTAGGCACATTAGTGTTTTACCTACAAATAACCACAAGATGGCAAGAGTGACTTGAACATTGTAGATGAGTAATTCTGCACAAATCTTGGCGATTAAAAAACATACTCTAGTAAAAAAAACTTTCTGGCATATTCATAGGATGGCAATGTACATGAATCTGTAAGCTTATCACAATATACCTGTCTATATACCCTGCAGCAGGTAACATTATTAAATATTTTTTTGCCTTGTGTACACCGTAATATGCCTTGTATACTAAGAAAAAATGCAGAATATTTTTATGCTCAAAACGCTTGTACCGGTTACTGTGACAGTAATTATCCTGATCTCATTGTTCCTGTTAAATGCTGCTCATGTAAATATCTGACCTATAGACATTTACTACTTATAATATTTATGATCTATGGTTGATTTTGCAGTTTGCCCATAAAAATGTTGGCTGGAAATGATTTCCTAGCTCTGAATGCCAATTCAGCTAAAACTAACTGCTTGACCTCAAAAGAAACATAGAGCCCTGTATTTTTTATTATGTACAGTACAATATATACTCAATTCAAATCACCTTTACAGGGATCAGTTAAAAAATGGTTTTCCTAAACTGCCATTTAAAGGGGTTTTCCAGTTTAAAAAATAACGCTGTTTCACCAGCTGCAGTTTTTCTAAAAATAAAAAACAAAAACCTGTCCTTCACTCACTCTTCCATGGCCCAGTGCTCAGTCTTCGCCACTGCTCCTGGAGTCTGTTATCATCTGCAGCGCTATGTCACATAGACAGCTCTGCAACCAATAACTGGGCTCAGTGACCGAGCGGTTCGTGCTGTCTGCTCAGGGAGAGCCACTGATCTCAGTAATTGGCTGTAGCACTGTTTATGTGATCTCAGCACTGCAAATGCTAACAGACACCTATAGCAATGGTGGAGACTTAGCGCGTGGGTCAAGGAGGGTGAGTAAGGGCAGGGTCAGACAGCCATATAACTTGTTCGAGAATCGCACCGCACTGCACGGACTGTCCGGCACCTCACCTGACCTGAGCATGACAGCGTGATGGATTACTATACAGCTTTCAAGCTCAGGTCAGGAGAGCCGACAACCAGGACGAGGTTTACCAAGTGATTCTCGCACGAGAAATACGGCAGTCTGTCTCTACCCTAAAGCATTATCTACAGCCAGGGATTTTCCAAAATCAGAAAACCCCTTTAACACTGGGATATGACTTTTCTAAATCGTTATTTTGAAAAGCTGGTTTCAGCAAAATGTTTAAGGGGTGCACAAGCGAATAAAAATGATAGATTTAATGGGGTTATCCCATGAGCATAATTAATTTTAATAAATAGATCTTGGAATAATAAAAAATTTCCACAATTGGATATGTTTAAAAAAAAGTTCCTGTGCTGAGATAATCTTATAAATGTGCCCCTGCTGTGTACTGTGTAATGGCTGTGTCTGTCTGTGCAGGAACATGGTCGGATATACCACATCTCCTGGGCAGCTTGAATGTCATCTCTGACATCTCTCTTTACTTGTATTTTGTCCGGCGTATATTACATCTCTAATCTGTGTATGAATCTACAGGACACAGCTCTGTAGCAAATCCTATGTTTGCCCATAGGCTAGGGTCATAGTTTCTCTTCGGAGCACTCAGTCTCAGGAAAAAAAATGGGACATGTGTACAGCCCAATAGAATAACATGGGTACGAGTGTGATCTGTCAAAACCACGGAGAATGCTCACTCGATTTAAACAGTCGTGTGCAAGAGCCCTAATTATCATTTATTATTCCTATATGATTGTTTAGTGGAAATAGCTCCTTTTGTGTATTTGTATATACTTCTGTAATTGCCTGAGGGAGGGGAACTCATGGGATTATCACTTACCACCCTCTCCAGGTCTCATCTTCTTTTTTAATTCTTTTTAATGAATATGTCTCTGTCTATGTTGTCATTTCTTGTGCCATTTTTTAATAAGATTGAAATCTAAATAAACAATGGATGTGCACACTTTTTCTCCTTACGGACATTTCCTTCTTCCTTCCTGCTAATGTTTGCATGTAAGGTTGTGGAGCACCCCGTTTTCATTTATCCTTGCTGTGCCCACTTTCCATTTTCATTACCTCCTTCTGTGTATTCAGTGCTAAATATGATCTTTTAAACACTTAGGAAGAAAGTGAATTAAAGGTGATGGTTGAGTATTCGTCGGGTAATAATATTCACAAACACACAAGGTAAGAGACATAATAACATTTGTTTATTTCATTAGTTACTAAGCATGGAAATAACTACTAATGGTAATGATAATGTATCAAACAGGTACAATCACACTTTTTTTATTAATACTGAATACATTACATTAATCAATTAATAGTGACTACTTGACAATGGCAGCCCCGTCATAGTTGCAACTGTACTACATTCATAGGGCCTGTAATGAAAAGATGCTTGATTGCCCTGGTTGCTGTAATATTGTTATAGTGGCTACCTGCAGCTCCCATTAGATGTAGCTCACCATACACAGATATAGTGTTACTTTATGTGGTAGTAACTCTGGAATCCACCAACTTATCCCAGTAATTTTGAGGTTATAATTTATGTTAGTGATAAATTTAGGTCAATATTTTTGGGGTTTATTTGTGAAAATAAATGGAACATAAAATTTGCTATGCAATTTCTCCTGAGTACGATGATACACCATATGTGGTGAAAAACTACTATTTGGGTGCATGGCAGGGCTCAGAAGGGAAGGAGCACCATGTAAGTTTTGGAGTGCAAAACTGGCTAGAATAAATAGTGAACATCATGTCACGTTTGCAGAGCCCTTGATGTGCACAAATAGTGAAAATCTCCCACGAGTGATATCATTTTGGAAACTACAACATTCAAGTGACTTATTTAGAAGTGTGGTGGCACCTTGAACACACAGGTGCGTTACAGAATATTACACCGTTGAGCTGTGAAAATGAAAAAAATACATTTTTTCCTGCAAAAATGTTGATTTTGCCCAAAATTTTTAATTTTGACAAAGGTAACAGGATAAAATGGACTATGCAATTTATTGTGCAATTTCTTCAGAGTACACTGATAGCCCATATGTGGTGGAAAACTACTGTTTTGGTATACTTCAGTGCTCGATAGGGAAGGAGCGTCAACTTAATTCTGTTAGGCGTCGGATTCCTGCCACTGCACAGCGGGAATCCAGAGCCAGACATCCTGCGGTCTCTCATTCTCCTCCGACCGCTCAGACTCCTGCTCAGCAATCACGGCGAGCCAGGCATTCCCCTCAGACTTGTTCTGTGAGCCTGGATGTTGCTGCCACCTCTGGTGCAGCAATGGTAGCGCAACCGGCTTTGCAGGGAACTGCTCCAGAGGCTAAGTCCTCGTGCCGTGCTACTGGGCATGCCCGCAACTTGTCCTCTCAGTGGAGAGCAGGGGTCACATGTGCAGGTCCTATGTCGGATCTGATTGGTCCTTCCCAAAGTATTGGAAGGTCCCGGAAGCGCATGGCTATAAAAAGCCTGCATGGCGGCTCGGCCATGCGCTAGTGTAGCATATTATTCTGTGTGTGTATGGTGATGGATGTATGGACTGGTGTCTGACTCATTATGAAACCCCTACCCTCTGATATTACGAGTGGTGACCGAGTGTGAATAGTCAGCTCCAGGGTTGTGGCAAGCTACACGCCACTTGCTCCACACCTACACTAGCGTCTGTCGGCGCCCGGTCCTCGGCGCCGACGCTTGCGGCTTTTCTCTGCCGCTGCGCAGTAGTAACAGCAACTATTGGTGTTCGCGGCTGCGACGCCACACGCAGGTCTCTGTGACGCTAACAGGGCCTGTGCCTTTGCTTTAGCGTTCGGGTGACGTTAACCCGAGCGCAGTCCCGCACCTACTAGGTGCATCTGCCATTGTTCAGCAGCGGTCTTGTCATCTACCGCACGGTGGACCCCGGGCGGCGAACGCACCTACTATTATTTATATTTGGTGCGTTCCGCCGACCCTAACAAATTCTGGAGGTTAATTTTGGCTGGAATAGATTGTGAATGCCATGTCACATTTGAAGAGTTCCTGACATGCCAAAACAGCAGCAACCCCCACAAGTGACTCTATTTTCAAAACTGCACCTCTTGCGGAATTCATCTAGGGTGTAGTGTGCATTTTTATCCATCAAGCGAGTCACAGAATCATATAATATTGGGCTGAGTAAATGGAAAATTGCCAGTTTTTCCACTAAAATGTTGATTTGGCCCAAAGTTTTTAATTTTCAAAAGGGATAATAGGAGAAAATGAATGGTACAATTATTACGCAATATCTCTTAAGTACACGAATACCCCATAAGTGGTCAGAAACTACTTTTAAGGCACAGTGCAAAGTTCAGAAGGGAAAAAGTGCCATATTGCAGTTCAGATATTGCTGGAATACCTTGATGGTGCCATGCACAATGGCAAAGCCCCCGAGGTGCCATAACAGTAGAACCCTCTATAAGTTACTCCATTTTACAATCTACACCCCCCCATTGAATTCATCTAGGGTTGCAGTGAACATGTTGACACCACATATGTTTTGCAGAATTTTATGCCAATGGGCACGGAAAAAATTATTACAATTTTACAACTAAAATGTTGTTTTAGCCTCAAGTTTTAAATTTTTATAAGGGCTAATAGGAAAGAATGAACCTCTCAGTTTTTTGTGAAATTTCTTTTGAGTGCGACAATGCCCTTAATGTAATCGGGAACTACTTTTCAGGCACAGTTGAAAGCTCAAAAGGGAAGGGACGCCATATTATAGGGTAGATTTTGCTGGTGCTATGATCCACTGGAAGAGCACTTGAGGTACCAGAACAGCAGAACCCCCATAAGTGACCCCATTTTACAAACTACATCTCTCAATTAATTAATTTAAGGATGCAGTGATCATATTGACACCACGAGTGTGTCATAAAATTTTATACTATTGGGCAATGAAGAAAAATAATTACATGTCTACCACAAACATTTTTTTTAGCCCCAAATTTTACATTTTCACACAGGTAAAATTGTATTATAATTTGTCATATAATTTTTCTGAATGTGGTAATACAGTACTGCTTAGCCACACGCCGAGACTAGGGAGGAACGGAGTGCTATTTGACTCTTGTAGGATAAATTATTCTAGAATAGTTTGCGGACTTCTTATACAAAACCCTTAAGTGCCAGGAGAGCAATGGAAATTGCAAATTTGCCATTCTAGTGAAAAATTCATTGTAGTGCCTGTATATTATGCCCAGATCGTGATTCTGGAGACATGAACCTGTAAATTACATTTCTACAGATTGTAAATCAAGAGAAGCTTGGTGGTGCTCACATTAGAATTCTATATTATGCATCCAAGTAAAAATGAAAAATGGCACTTACCAGGTATGTGATTCAAAAAAACTTTTTTCCCAGTTCATTGGAACAAAAACAGGCAAAGCGGAGGGCAGGGAGTGTGTAGGAGAGAGGAGCTATTTCACGCTACAACAACTGGGAATACAGGTTTTTTTGAATCACTTATCTGCTGAGTGCCGCTTTTCATTTTTACATGGATATATCACATAGTTACAGAAATGCCAAACGTGGATGCTAAATGTGATTTGGGCACACTGTGGGCCTCAGAAGGAAAGACAGAGAGAGCACTTGAATTCTGGAGCCCAGAATTTTCTGGATTTCTTTTGGGGGGTGAGCAGCCATAGCGCTTTTCCAGAACCTTTGTGCTATCAGTAATGTTAAAGCCCCCTATATTTCCATTAACAGATGACAAACCTGGGTGGGGTTTTGCTTTTTTGCGGTTTAAGTTGAAACTTTTAGTGGGAACATTTGACATAACATTTTGGATCACATTTATCCGGTGCTCTATGCTGAGCACTTATATCGGGATTTCTATCTAAATCTCAAAATGAGGTGATTCAGATGAAACCCCTGAGGACTCCATTCACTATAATGAGGCATCAGAGTTACTCTTGACTCTTCCTGGCCTTTGTTGAGCTTTGTCCTTCTTTTCAGAGATGCTGAAAACTGTGGCTGACCTTGCTTTTATGCACACCATCCACAGTGCCTCCATCTGCCTCATTATAGGGAATCTTCCACTGGAGATTCCGTCTGAATCATGTATTTCAGAGATTTACATGGAAACACTGGTGTCAGTGCAGAATAAGGGTATGTGCACACGCTGCGGATTCTGCTGCGGATCCGCAGCGGATTTGGCCCTGCGGGTCCGCAGCAGACTCTGCTGCATTGTACAGTACTTTTATTTCCTATTAAAAAAAACCCCGCAGTGCACATGCTGCGGATTTGCTGCGGGTCACAATCTGCAGCATGTCAATTCTTTGTGCGGTTTCCGCATGACTTGCATTTTCCTTATCATTATGAGGTGTGAAACCGCAGGCTAATCTGCAGATAAACCGCAGGACTTTTGTCCTGCGGATTTACCTGCGGATTTTTCAACAAAATCCGCACAACCTTAAAACTATGTGGGCACATAGCCTTAATGTGAGCTGAGCCTTACTGCATTCCTTGGGAGGAAGAATGAACAATCAACAGCAGGTCGAGAAGTGCTTTTACTTATTGTTTTATACCATTCACCGTGCGGTAAATATTAGATTACTTTATTCTTCGGATTGATGTGATTTCAGCTATACCAGATTTATATCAGTTTTTATGTTTGGCTGCTATCACACACTAAAAAAATGTGAAAAAAAAAAAGGTTTTGCAGTGCCATATTTTGAGAGCTAATTAATTTCTCTTTATTTCTGACAACAGTCATGTGATGGCTTGTTTTTTTTGTGGGACAAGTTGTTGCATTTACTAGTACCATACCATTTTCAGGCACATAACTTTTTTTTATTGCTTTCTATTCCCATTTTTGGATGATAGAATAAAGAAAAAACAGCAATTCAGGAATTGTTTTTTGGGGATTTTTTTATGCCATTCTCTGTATGCTAAAAGTCATAAGACAGCTTTATTTTTCGGGTCAGTACGATTACAGCGATAACACATTTATATTTTTTTATGTTTTGCTGCATTTACATAATAAAAACTTTTATAGAAAAAAAAATGTTTTTGCATTGCTATTTTCTGAGAGCTATAACTTTATGTTTCTGCTGACAAAGCTGTATGATGCTTGTATTTTGTTGGAAAAGATGATGTTTTCAGAGATACCATTTTTATTTAAATTTGACTTTTTAATGGCGTTTTATTCTACTTTTTTTGGGCGGTATGATGAAAAAGCATAGTTTTTTGCCACTTTTTTTTACGGAGTTCATCGAAAGGGTTAAATCTTGTGATCGTTTTATAGATCGGGTTGTTCCAGAATGTCAAATATGTGGCCTATTTTTACAGTTCTGACCACTGTCACTTTATGAAGTCATAACTCTGGAACGCTTTAATGGATCCCACTGATTCTGAGACTGGTTTCTTGTGACATATTGTACTTCCTGATAGTGGTAAAATTTCTTTGACATGACTTGCATTTATTTGTTAAAAAAATGGAAATATGGCGAAAAAATAGTTAATAAATAACATTTCCCTCATGTTTACTTTACATCAGCACAATTTTGGAAACATATATTTTTTTTTGTTAAGAAGTTATAAAGATTAAAAGTTGACCAGCGATTTCTCATTTTTACAACAAAATTTTCAAAACCATTTTTTAGGGACCACCTTACATTTGAAGTGACTTTGAGGGGCCTATATTAAAGAAAATACCCACAACTGACACCATTATAAAAACTGCACCCCTCAAGGTGCTCAAAACCACATTCAAGAAGTTTATTAACCCTTCAGGTGCTTCACAGGAATTTTTTAAATGTGTAAGGAAAAAATAAACATTTACTTTTCTTTCACAAAAATTTTTCTTTAGACCTACAGTATTTTTTATTACTTTTGCAAGGGTAACAGGAGAAAATGGATCGTACAATTTGTTGTGCAATTTCTCCTGAGCATGACAATACCCCATATGTGGGGGAATCTACTGTTTGGGCACAAGGCAGGACTTAGAAGAGAAGGAGCGCCATTTCAGTTTTTGAATGTAAAATTTGCTGGCAAAATTAGCGGACGCCATGTCATGTTTGGAGAGCCCCTGATGTGCCTAAACAGTGGAAACCCCCAACAAGTGACACCATTTTGGAAACTAGACATGTTAGGGAACTTATCTAGATGTGTATTGCGCACCTTTAACCCACAGGTGCTTCAAAGACATTTATTACGTGAAAATAAAAAAATCACATTTTTCCCAGATAAATCTTTTTTAGCTCCAATATACTGTCCTCATACACGTTAGCACGGTGTGTAGTGAGACATGTAGCTAAACCCCCCTGTCTTTAAGAAAAAGAGGCTGTAAGTTGTAACCTTCTTTTATTGATTGTAGATGTGACAGGAAAGGGTAAAACTATAGGATGCAATAACAGGAGCATTTCAGAATATATAACTGCACAGAGCATAAAACACAAATAGTCTGCAATACACAGTAATATGAGGTAATACAGTAACATGAGGTAATACATAGGTGATGATTACCTACTTAGTACAGCAAACGTATTGAAAAACACAGGACTGTAAGGCTGCTTTCACATATCAGTTTTTTGCCATCAGTCACAGTCGTCGGATTTTGAAAAAATCGGATGACTGATGCTGCTGGATCCGTTTTTTTCTCATGGACTTGTATTAGCGACGGATTACGACGGATGACCGCACATTTCATCCGTCGTTTGACGGATCTGTTGGAAATTCTTTGTCCGTCGGCCGGAGACAATGGACATAGGAAAGATTGCTCTCCAGGGGCTCCAGTGATACAATGACGGAGATAATCCCCCGCATTGTATCACTCCGCCGCCGACAGGTCACCTGAGTTCACCTGTCACTTTGTGGCACTACAGCGTGAGAATTTTCTCACACTGTAGTACCGTAAAGCGAGAGGCTTATCTCCAATGACACACTGCTGGAGGGTTATCTCCGGTCAGTGTGTCATCGGAAGCCTATAGAGAGGTCACATCTGCTGATATGACAGCTCTATAGGGCAGATCGTCGTGGGACACTTGTTATTAATGGGATTACGTCAGACAGGGGTTTATTGTTGGTTTGTTTTTTTATTTTTTTTGCAGGTGATCGAGGGCTTCGACTGGATAGGCGTAAAATATTTTTTTTTTAAAAAATGTGTCGTATTTTATTTCATTAAAATACTTTATTCTTATGTGTGTGCTTTTTTAACCCTTTATTAATATAAGATTAATAATGGATAGGCGTCTCATTGACGGCTCTCTATTATTAACCGGGCTTAATGTCTCCTTACTATAGCAAGGTGACATTAATCCCTTATTACTCCATATGCCACCGCTACACGGCAGTGGGAAGAGAGGGGCTAAGTGCTAGAATTGATGCATCTTAGAGATGCACCATTTCTGGGGTGGCTGCGGGCTGGTATTTGTAGCCGGGGGGCAATATCCATGGCCCCTTCCTAGGCTATGAATATCAGCCCACAGCTGTCTGCGTAGCCTTTCTGGCTATAAAATATAGGGGGACCCTATGTCATGGGGGGTCCCCCTATTTTAATAGCCAGTAAAGGCTATGCAGACAGCTGCTGGCTGATATTTATAGCCTGGGAAGGTGCCATAGGTATTATCCCCTTCCCAGGCTACAAATATTGGCCCCTGGCTGTCGGCTTTCCCCCTCTGGCGCAGAAAATTGCGCGGGAGCCCACACCATTTTTTTCCCTTTTTTAAAATAAAAAATACTGTTCATTAATAAACATCGGCCTTGCTATTATTTATCTATCTATATCTATCCATATATATATCAAAAGATAGATATATCTATGGATATATCCATATCTATGGTTTATATCTATGGATATATCTATGGATTTATCTATGGATATTTCTATAGACATATCTATGGATATATCCATAGATATCCATAGATATATCCATGGATATATCTATGGCTATATCCATAGATATATATATGGATATATCCATAGATATATCTATGGATATATCTATAGATATATCTATGGATAGATCCATGGATATACCCATAGACAGATCTATAGATAGATCTATGGATATACCCATAGATAGAGCTATAGCTGTATCTATGGATATATCTATGGAAATATCCATGGATATATCTATAGATATATCTATGTATTTTATCCATCCCATATCTATCTATCTATCTATAGATCTGTCTATCTATCTGTCTGTGGGCATTTTTAAAAATGGATCTGTCAAAAAATGGAAGAAACAGATGAAAAAACGGATTCAACGGATTTCCGTTGCATCAGTTTTTCACAATCTGCGACAGATCCGACGATCCGTCGATACAACGGATTGTGACTGACGCTAAAAAACTGATATGTGAAAGCAGTCTAACACATAGATAGTGCTTACCAACTATGCTTAGAGCAGGCTGTTTAAAGAGCATGAAGAAAACGAATGGTGAGGTTTCTCCTCAGACTCATGGAGGAACAATGGCTGCTGTTCCCTTCACAGTGTCATAATAAGACCACAATGCATCAGGAACAATCCCACAACACCCTAAGACCATCCCATAATACATTGCAAATTAAATTAGAATGTATACATTAAACCGCCAGCAGATGGTGCTGTTACCTTACAGTATAAAATATAGGAAGGATTAATACACACAAAATATACAATGTCTGTAATAACGGAGACATAAAAAATATGACTAAACTTTCTAGACTGCAATTATATGGCTGGACAGAACACTCCCCGCTTGACGTCAGCCGACGTCACTATTGTGTTTCTTGGACGAGAACAGCAGAACTAGTTCCCCTACTGGCTTGAAGAACAATTTAGTCTTGCCTTGTTTCCCTATTTTTACTTCTACCTTACGTACGATTCCGTCTTTACTCAGGAATTTCTGGGTAATGAGACTTAATGGCCATTCATTTCTCCAAGACCGACAGTCCTTCATTAGCCCTATATCGCCGGGCTGGAGGTTTGGCTTACTGGTTTGCCTCTTTCTCCTCTGTTGCAGAGTAGGAAGGTACTGTTTTTTCCACTTGTCCCAAAAGGCATTGGTGAGACTCTGTACTTGTCTCCATCGACTCCTGTAACGATCTTTAACATTAAATTCTCCAGGTGGAGAGCAATTAGGGTCGGTCTTCTGTGTAAACAGCAGGGCTGGGGTGAGAACAGTAGGGTCATCAGGATTACTGAACATTGGAGTTAAAGGTCTGGCGTTTATGATGGCTGACACTTCGGCCATGAAAGTTGGCAAGCTTTTGTGCATCAGTCTTGCAGATACTTCTTGTAAGAAGATTGAATCAAGGATCCTCCTTGCAACACCTATCATTCTCTCCCATACACCTCCCATGTGTGAAGATTGTGGTGGGTTGAATGTCCAAGTACACCCTTGTACACTTAGGTATTTTTCTATGCCATTAATATCCAAGTTGGAAGAGAGTTGCAGTTCTCTTGCTGCTCCAAGTTTCCTCAGAACACTATCTTTTGGTATTGATCTTTGGTTGGTTACACAGTTAATTTCTTTTTCCAGCTGTACAGCTTGGATAATTACATTCTTCAACTGCTCTAGCTCGAGAGCTGTGTGGACGTGTTTACCATGGTGCCAGTGGTCTTCAGAGTCTTGAAGTGTAGGCGCTAACTCTGAATAACTGTTCTTACATATCTTCTCCATGAAGGTTAAGTAATGGTCTTTCATCTTTGGTCTACTACAGAAGCTGTGCCTGAGGGAGACAAAGTGTTTGTAAACTTGTTCTCTGTTGTTAGGCACGCGTTGTCTTTGAGGCTTGAAAGGTAGAGGTGCAATCCAGCTCTTAGTTTTGTCCTGCACCGTTCCTTGCTCCATCAACTCTAGGAACTGTCTATCTTCAGATGACATTGCTGTACGATTATCTTCTTTTATCTTGCGGAAGACCGTACACCCAAGGTGATCTTGGTCACAATTCTTGATGCAATCATCGTAGGCATGACTTGCCAAGATACTTGGTGCTGAAGTGCTGTGTGGCAATTCCTTTATGAAGTAGTGATTTTCACATGGTTGAAGGAGAAATGGACGTCCGTTCTCGAGCATACTGGTAAGCATGTTGTTAACCATTGTCGGTTTGTGTGCTTCTCCTAAACAGTCCTCTCCTACAATGACCCACCCAAAGTCGAGTCTCTGGGCATATGGAGCTTTGTGAGAGCCATAGATATGCTGCCTAACCTTGTGGACTTGTAGAATATCTCTCCCAAGGAGCAAGACGCTCTATAAGATTCAGATGAGGATGATGGGAATCTGAATACATTCCAATATGGTTGGTAAGGGCAGACACATTTGGCCATTTATAGACTCGACTATGTAGCCTGTTGCTCTCCTACTAGCTGTCTCTACTATATCGGCACAAGTTTTTAAAGAGTAGGGGGCACTGGATCCTCTGACGTTAAAGCTATCAAAGAAGGCAGACTTGGCTAATGACCTGTTACTCTGATCATTTAAAATCGCGTATATTTTGATGGCTTTGTCCATTTTGTCTGCTGGGTAAACTCTCACTAGGGAAATATTAGAGGAGGACTTGCCTCCTATGAGATTTCCACAAACTTCTATACACTTAGAAGTAATTGCTGGAGTGTCAGTATTTGAGTCCTTGAGCTCCCCGCTATGCTCTTGGACTTGGGGCAGAGTCTCTCCTGGTGGTCCAGGGTGTAGAACTCAATTATGTTCAGTGCTCTCACATTCAGAACACTTTGCATTAACCTCACAGTCCCTGGTGAAGTGGAATGTTGAAGAGCAGCATTTGTAGCAGATGTGGTTCTCCTTAAGGAAGGCCTTCCGTTCTTCCAAAGACTTTTCTCTGATAGCTCTGCACTTAAGTAAGGAATGTGGCTTCTTGTGTAAGGGACACTGTCTGCTTGGATCCTTGGATTTGTCTTCTCCTTGAGAGGAGCTGAACTCTTTGTGAACTGAACCTGTGGAGGAAACATTAGTTTTGTGGACCTCTACAGTTGTTCTACAAGGTTTACTAACAGAGGTATTAGCACAAGACAGCGTGAAATCAAAGCTAGGGTCATTTCTAATTTTTGCTTGTTCTGAAACAAAATTTACAAACACATTGAATGGAGGAAATGGTACATTGTAAGTCTGCTTATACCTACAGTAGAACCATATGTAACCCACTTGTCTTGCAGGTTGTATGGGAGTTTTTGAACTATGAGGTTCACACCTCTAGTGGTGTCAAGGTATGTCAACCCCACAAGATGTCCTTCTGCTTTTGCTACACACAACTCCATTAACAAGTCAGTTAATTCTCTGAGCTTTGAATAGTCCTTGTCCACTAATCTAGGAAAGTCTTCTATTCTTTTAAACAAGGCACTTTCTATAACCTCCACAGAGCCATAACATTCATCAAGTCTATTTCAAATTCTTTTGAGGCCGACATCTGGATAATTTACATTAATGTCTCTGCGTGTTCAGCAGACTCACTTCCTAGCCATTTTACCAGGAGATCCACTTCTTCACTACATGATAGCCCTATGTCTCTTATGGCATTTTTGAAGGAGGTTCGCCAAGCTCTATAGTTTTCAGCACGATCGCTGAACTTTACAAGTCCCTTAGTGACCAACTCACGTCACGCAAGGAACTTGGCAAAGTCCATCGTGGCTTGATTGGTGCTAATATCAGCTGATGGTGTGTTGTCAGAGTACATGTGTGCTGTGCGGTCATACCTGTTAGATGTCTTTGGTTTGGTCCAACTGCTGTAGTACCTATTAGAAGTGAAGCGAGTCTCTTTTAGCCGGGACAGATTCCGGATGTTCTGTTCAGCAGAAAGATTATTGTAGTCAGTCTCATCCCAATGTGTATTTCCTTACTTGCAGCCGGGAGACCGATAGTTGGCTTTCTGGAGGACCAAATAATCTGGTAGGCTTGTCTCACTGACAGAATGCTCTGTCTTTGGCTGTGGGTCTGGATCGTCATTTGATTTGGAATGTTGATGGACATACTCTGCAGTACGTTGCAATGGATCGTGAGCAATTTGCTGTAGGCCTAGCACACTGCTGCATCTGCTGTGTTCATCATCAGAATATACGGCAGCTTCTAAGGCTTCTGCTTCCACTGTGGCAGCTGCTGTTTCTTTTTCGATAGCAAGCTTCTGTAATGTCTCTTCAAAGCGCGCCTTCTCTTCTTCCAGGCATGCTTGTTGGCGTGCTTTTTCTGCCTCTAGCGATGCTTGTTGTAGCTTCAATTGTATCTCTTGCTCAGCAAAGGTGCTTCGTGCTTTTGCTGCTTCAGCTTTTGCGCGGGCAATGGCGGCAGCATTGCTGACAGATAATTTCTTGGAGAAACCAACTTTTGATCTCATTTTGACAGAGGATGCTCGCCCTTGAGACATGATTCAATGGTTAGGGGACCGCTGCGATATCCCTGTGTCGGCTCTGCATGGATAATGGCGGGCTCCTTATGGTCCGATTATTCGGTGCGACCATTAGGAGGTTGCTGCAATACCCGTATACAATAACCGTATGCTTGGATAATGGCGGGCTCTGTATCGTCAGATCTTCTGAGCTTGTTCTCAGCAGTTGTTTCACTATACTGTCCTCATACAAGTTACCACGGTGTGTAGTGAGACATGTAGCTAAACCCCCAATAACCTCACCCCCTGCTGCAACTTGTCAACTGAGCCAAGGTCTGTTCTTCACAAGTACCCAGGTTGCAAAAGAACTGGATAAGATCAAAGTTTTGAAGGCTGCAGGTCCTGACGGCATCAGTGCAAGGCTAATCAAAACCTGCGGGCACATTGAGTGTTCAATATGAGCCTGAGAATAGGTATAGTACCACAACTGTGGAAATTATCGTGTGTGATACCAGTTCCGAAGAAACCTTATCCGAAAGACCTTAATGACTATAGACCTGGAGCATTGACATCACACCTGATGAAGGTACTAGAGAGATTGGTTCTCACACGTCTCCGTCCTCTAGTGAGCTCGGATATGGACCGTCTCCAGTTTGCCTACAGGCCGGGCATTGGTGTGGATGATGCCATTATCCACCTTCTAGATAGGACTCTCTCTCACCTGGAGAAACCTGGGAACACTGTGAGAATAATGTTCTTCGATTTCTCTAGTGCTTTTAATACCATACAGCCTGGTCTACTGAGAGACAAGCTGGGCCTTGTTGACGTGGACCTCCAACTCTCCACCTGGATCCTTAACTACCTCACGAACCGACCTCAGTTTGTAAAGGTTCGGGACAATGTGTCAGACACGGTGATCTGCAATACCGGGGCACCTCAAGGTACAGTTCTTGCCCCTTTTCTCTTCACACTGTACACTGCGGATTTTAAGTGCAACTCATCTAGCTGCTACTTGCAGAAGTATTCTGATGACTCTGCAATAGTAGGCCTCATCGCAGGAGGAGATGAAAGAGAGTACAGAGATACTAACCAAGCTTTTGCGGAGTGGTGTCAGAGGAACCACCTTAGGATTAATTCCGGGAAGACCAAGGAATTGGTGGTGGACTTTCGCAAGGGAAAAAATCCACCAGTAGTGGTGAACATTCAGGGAAATGACATTAAGATAGTTGACACCTATAAGTACCTTGGTGTGATCCTCAATAATAAGCTTGACTGGGCCCATCACTTGGATGCAGTGTACAGGAAGGGCCACAGTAGGCTTTATCTGCTCAGAAGGCTGAGAGCCTTCGGAGTTAGGGGGGCACTCCTTGCATCCTTCTTCAACTCTGTTGTGGCATCAGTCATCTTCTTTGGTGTGACGTGCTGGGGTAGTGGCATATCAACCAGGGACAGGAATAGGCTGGACAAACTGATTAGAAGGGCCAGCTCTGTCCTGGGATGCCCCCTTGATCCAGTTCAGGAAGTAGGCGACAGGAGGATACTGGCCAAGGTGAGCTATATGGTGCAGAATGATTCCCATCCCATGCATGAGACCGTGACAAAGATGTGCAGTACTGTCAGTAACTGGCTACTTCATCCTAAATGTGAGAGGGAGCGCTATCGAAAGTCCTTCCTTCCTGCTGCAGTTAGGCTGTATAACCAGCACTGTCCAAAACGGAGAACGACCCAAACAGTGAACTGATAGATCCAAAGTTGTGATAGTCCAGTTATATCTTTTATTTTTTTTTCTCGTATATGTACCTACCTACTGTCAATGTTATACCTTTATGCATCTGTATCTGTACTTGTTCCTGCCTTGCTGCTGTAATGCTCTGAATTTCCCCATGGTGGGACGATTAAATGATTATCTTATCTTTAAGAAAAAGAGGCTGTAAGTTGTAACCTTATTTTATTGATTGTAGCTGTGACAGGAAAGGGTGAAACTATAGGATGCAATAACAGGAGCATTTCAGAATATATAATTGCACAGAGCATAAAACACAAATAGTCTGCAATACACAGTAATATGAGGTAAAACAGTAACATGAGGTAATACATAGGTGATGATTACCTACTTAGTACAGGCAACGTATTGATAAACACAGGACTGTAACACATAGATAGTGCTTACCAACTATGCTTAAAGCAGGCTGTTTAAGGAGCATGAAGAAAACGAATGGTGAGGTTTATCCTCAGATGCATGGAGGAACAATGGCTGCTGTTCCCTTCACAGTGTCATGATAAGACAACAATGCAACAGGAACAATCCCACAATGCCCTAGGAACATCCCATAACACATTGCAAATTAAACTAGAATGTATACATTAAACCGCCAGCAGATGGTGCTGTTACCTTACAATATAAAATATAGGAAGGATTAATACACACAAAATATACAATGTCTGTAATAACGGAGACATAAAAAATATGACTAAACTTTCTAGACAGCAATTATATGGCTGGACAGAACATCCAAATTTTGCATTTTCATAAGGGTAACAGGAGATATTGCTCCATAAAATTTGTTTGTGCAATTTCTTCTGAGTACGCCAATACCCAATATCTGCAGGAATACAACTGTTTGGGCACACGACAGGGCTTGGAAAGGAAGGAGCGCCATTTGACTTTTTGAATGCAAAATTTGCTGGAATAATTAGCGGGCGCCATGTTGCGTTTGGAGAGCCCCTGATGTGCATAAACAGTGGAAACCCCCAACAAGTGACTCCATTATGGAAGCTAGACCCCATAAGGAACTTATCTAGATGTGTATTGAGCACCTTGAACCCACGGGTGCTTTACAGAAGTTTATAATGCAGAGCCAGGAAAATAAAAAATATACATTTTTCCCAGATAAATCTTTTTTAGCTCCAAATTTTGCATTTTCATAATGGTAACAGGAGAAATTTATCCATACAATTTGTTGTGCAATTTCTCCTGAGTGCGCAGATACCCAATATGTGGAGGAAAACTACTTTTGAGGCACAGTGCAGTGGAAAGCTCAGAGGGGAAGGAGCGCCATATTACAGTTCAGATTTTGCTGCACTGGTTTGATGGTGCCATATCACACTGGCAGAGCCCCTGAGGTGTCAGAACAGCAGAACCCCCCATAAGTGACCCCATTTTACAAACTAAACCTCTCATTGAATTCATCTAGGGGTGCAGTGATTATATTGACAGTGTGTCACAGAATTCTATACCATTGGACAGTGAAGAAAAAATAATTTACATTTTTAGCACCAAAATTGTGTGTTAGCCCCAAATTTTACATTTTCATACTGGGAAAATGGTAAAATAGGACCAAAATTTGCCCCACAATTTCTGCTGAATATAGAAACACCCCATATGTGGCTGTTCAGCACGGCTTAGCCATACGGAGAGACTCGGAAGGGACAGAACGCTATTTGCCTCCTGGAGCGCAGATTTTCCTAGAATAGTTTGCGGTTTGCAGTCTCTATTACACTGACCTGTGAGACTTCCTGGTCATCACTGCACATGACAAGAAGTCTCTCAGGTCTGGAGACCCGGATGTCGTCATGATGACATCGGATCTACATGGCAGCGATCGGGACCCCACGTCATGTCACGGGGTCTCCGATCCAAAGGCAGAGGGGCTGTAAGCCCCTCTGCCGGCTCTGGAATGCTGTGATCATGTTTGATCACAGTGTTTTGGGGGTTAAAGTGCCGGGAGTGGTCTGTGACCATTCCTGGCAATTAGTGACGGCTGTCATCTTTGAGAATCAGCTGACAACCGGCTGCGATCAGCCACGCTCCCCCCCGTGAGCGCGGCTGATCGCACATGGCGTACTATCCCGTCCATGGTCATACGGGCCCAGGGCACATGGACGGGATAGTACGTCCAATGGCAGAAAGGGGTTAACTTTTATTTCTCTGATCACAGATATAATGAATTATACCTGTTAGTGCTGCACTGATAAAATGCTTTTTATATCATATGCCATTGAAGAAAAAATGAAAAGTGGCGCTCACCATATTCTGCAGTTAAAAGTCCTTTAACCAACAGAGCAAAACAACAAAGTGGTAGGCAGGGGGTGTGTGGGATAGGGGAAGAGAGGACGACGGCCGTTTTGCGCTACAACAGCGCTTCTACGGGTCCAGCTGGTTCTCTGTGCCATATCAGTCTGGTATTGTGTGCCATATAAGCCTCGTTCTCTGTGCTTGAAAAGTCTGCTCCTGTTGCCAAAGCAGTGTTGTGTAGACTTCCATAAAAGTCTGTTCCTGTTGCCATAGCAGCATTGTGTGGACTGCCATAAAAACCTGTTCCTATGTGCCATAGCAGCGTTGTGTAAACTGCTCTAACAGCCTGTTGCTCTGTGCCATAAAAGCCTGTTGCTGTCTGGCAAAAAATCCTATTGCTTTGCGCCATATAAACCTTCTTCTCTGAGCCAAAAAATTCTATTGCTCTGTTGTATAAAAACCTTGTTCTCTGTGACAAAAAAATCCTATTGCTATCTGCCATATAAACCTTGTATTCTGAGGCAAAAAAATTCTATTGCTTTGTCGCATACAACTTTGTTCTCGGTGGCAAAAATGCTATTGCTCTGTTGCATAAAAAGTTTGTACTCTTTGGAGAAAAAAACTGTGCCATAAAAACCTGTTTCTCTGCGGCATGATATACTTGAGTAGAGTCCCCGAATCCAGCCACTTGCCTATGAGGTATTTTTTTTGAAGGGGGAAAACATAAGGAGAGCAGAAAATAGGGGACATGGACAGGTGCTGCTGCTGGTGATGGCGTAGCTGATGCAGGGAGAGGACAGGGTCATTTTGCACCTGTTACATGTCCAACTGCAACACCTTCCTAAGGTAATTGCAGCTGACAGGACGGTCGGCGTAGGCCCATTACAGCAGAAGGTATGGTGAGGCCAGAACGTGTGGAGGCCATGTTAGATTGGATGGCTGAGAGTGTCTCTAGTTCCTTTACATTTTCTTCCACCGAGTCCCCTGCAAAAGCATTCAGTTGGCACCTGAGGATCTTAGTCATTGTTCTTACACCTCACACCTCACCCCCTTGCAAATCATCCAAGCAGTCTGAGTGCCAAGTCATGCAGTAGTCAGTCTCTTCTGCTGTTTGATGAGTCCGTTGGCTGGGGTTCCATGGACCATCCACCTGGTCCTGCCCCAGAAATGGAAGAGACTGTGTGCACTGATGCCCTCCACTCTTTCTGTCAGAGGATGTGTACGTGGAAGCACCACTGCACATGGTCAGTGTACCACCACAGCTCATCTCTGGTGATGAGGAAACACAGGTGCCAACTGCTTCTGCTTTCTGCAGTGTGCCGATCATTAAGGAGGGCAAGGGTCAGGACTGGGTAGAAGATGATGCAGGGAATGATGAGGTCTTTGACTGCACATGGATTTAAGGGCCTCATAGTGACATGTGCAGTTCGGAGGAAAAAGATGTGGTCACGCTTCCCGATCATCACAGCAAATGAGGGAGCAGGGTGTAAAAGCACAGCCTGACCCATAGCCTGTACATTGTCTACTACTACCCCCCGGGAAAAGGGAATGAGCCAGCTCAAAGTAGCTCCCTGGCATGGGAGTTCTTTACCGAATGTAATGAAGTCAGGCGGCACATCATTTGTGAGCTGTGCCATCAGAGCCTTAATCGAGGTAGGCTTAAATATTCTAAACCTGAGCAACGCCTGCATGGTCAGGCATCTCAAATCCAAGTAAAATGTACAGTGGAGTACATATCTTAAAAAGCATGACAAATCTGAGCCTCTTCCTGCTTCCTTTTTCGCTGCGCTCTTGACCTCTTCCTCTCAATCATGTTCAACAGGGCCACCTGGCTCCCAGCAAATAGAGGATGTGACAGCAACACCTCCACCAGTAGTGTCACCTACCATGTCTACACCGTCCCATGGAAGTTTTCAGCTCTCATTCCTCCAAAATTCCAACATAAGCACCCACGAGCCATGTGCTTGAATGTCAGTATATCTAAATTACTGGTGTTTCAATTTCTGTTATTCCGGCTGGTGGAGACCGCTAGTTTAAAAAAATTGATGTCGGCGGCTGTCCCGTAGTAAGTTATTACCAGCTGCCACTACTTTGTCAGGCATGCCATCCCTACCCTGCACACACATGTTTCTAAGCAGATAAGATGTGCACTGCGCAACGTCATCACTAGGAAGGTTACAACAGATGCGTGGACCAGTAAGTACAGACAGGGATGTTTCATCTCCCTAACTGCCGGCTGGCTGAATATAGTGGTGGCTGTGAGGCAGAAGGCGTTCCAGCACATGTCCTACCACCACCGAGGATTGTTGGATGTTTCTCGGTACATGTTGCCTCCTTCTCCTACTCCGTTTCCTCCACCACCTCCTCATCTGGTCACAGTGAGCACTGCACCACAAATTTCAGCACAGCCAGGGGGAAACACCAGCAGACTGTTTGGCAAGTCATGCTACCACACCGCGTAGGAGCTGTGGATGGGGATAAAACAGCAGACAGATGAGTAGTTGATGTCCGTGAACCTCAAGCTTGGCCTGGTAGTTTGCGATAACGGGCAAAATCTGGCAGCAGCTCTGGGCGTAGCCGGTTTGACTCACATCTCTTGCCTAATGCATGTGCTGAACTTGGTGGTGTAGAGCTTCCTGAAGACGTACCCAAATATGTCTGATTTGCTTCTGAAAGTGCGTGCAGTGTGTGGACGCTTTTGGCATTCTCACCCTGCTGCTGCTCGCCTGTCTGTGCTGCAGAGTCACTTCTGTTTTCCAGCTCACCACCTCATATGTGACGTACCAACAAGGTGGAACTCCACCTTGCATAAGCTGGATAGACTGTGCCTGCAGCAGGAGGCAATAGTGGAGTTTCAGCTGAGGCACACACACGAGTCGCTCGGTGTAACACCACTTCACAACGAGTGAGTGGGTCTCCATGCGGGACATGTGTGATTCAGGCGATGATGGATGAGGTGGTGGCACAGGAAAAAGAGGAGCCGGAGGACCAAGCAACATTCACACCTTTATCAGGCATGTCATTCACAAATGGCTCGGAGGGTGGGTTTCTGAATCAACAGCGGCCTGGTAAGCAAGGGACCAGCTAAGGGACTAGTTTAAAGGATGAGGAGAAGGAGGACTTTGAGGAACAGTGTTTTCAGCAGGGTAGCACTCCAAGCTGCTCATGGGAATCCCTCGAGCTTTGGCTGGGGGACCGCAGAGGACCCAGACCATACACTTCCCATCGAGGAAAGCTTGTCATTGACTCTGGGCAGCCTGGAACACATGAGCCAATATATGCTGCTGTGCCTATGCAATGACGGCTGAGTTGCTCGTATTATTACCAGTTCTGATTACTAGGTTCCCACCCTGCTGGATCCCCGCTACAAGAATAACTTACCATCCTTACTTCCATTCTTGTACCAGTGGAAGAACAATGCTGGGGCGGAGTCGCCAACGCAGCTGGGGCACTGCCAGCACGTCAGTAGGCAGGGTTAGCATGGCCGAAATGTGGAAACAGTTCCTACGCACGCCACAACCTGGTGGAAGAGTACCTGTCCACACATCTCCACATTATAACTGATAGGTTTGCCTTATTTAAATTTTGGGTCTCCAATTCGGTGCTGGCCTGCCTTGCGGCAAGTGTACTGTCAGAACGTGTGTTTTATAATGGCAGGGCTGTCATCACACACAGGCACATCTGCCTGCCCACAGCCCATGTGGGCAAGCTCATATTCATTAAAATGAACCAGGCAAAGGACTTATCTATAACTTTGGCTGACTAGACAACTATACTAGCCATTGTTAGACTCTATTTGCGTTCGTCTATAAAAAAAAATGCCACATCCACCTCCACTTTCTCTTCATCCTCCACTTGGACCTCGGCCTCCTGGTTCACGATAATACTCTGTTTTTGTATTTAATTTCTATTATTTTAATTAGTTCCATTTAAAAATTAACATATTCTTTTATATAAATATACCTTTAAAAAATCAATTTGTTGGCTACCTCCTACATGTACCTCATCCTCGACTTTGACCAAGATAATTGGTTGGTTCTGTATTTTATTCTCTTTCATTAGTTCCCCTTAAAATAAAAAAAAGATACCAAAAAAAGATAAAAATAACAAAACCCGCCACAAAAAACGGTGCTGGATAACTCCTACTTCAACTATTAAACCTCCATGACAACGTCTGCCTTATCCTACCGTTGGACCTCGGCCTTGGTTCAAGATTTTTTTTATTTTAAGTCAGTGCCCTATCCCCATTTGTAGAGGGGTGCAATAACCTTTGTCCACCCCCTCACAGCAGAACCTCTTTAAGTAATTTCCCTGTCCACATTTTGCAGGGCAATTGTACTACTCTTACCCCCATCTTTCTTCCTTTTGCAGCACCTGAAATTTGTAAGCTGCTTCTGTGGGGATACACACCCCTATGCTCTGTGGATAGAATTTTTAACTGGACTGGTGGTAGAAAACCTCTGTCTCTGTCAAAATTTTTATGTTGTTCATTTACTTCCCATTTTACCATGATTGCTATTGTGAAATAACCCCTTTAAGTCATTTTCCTATCCACATTTGTTTGCAGGGCAATTGTCTTGCTCTTACCCCCATTTACTTCCTTGTGCAGCCCCCCTAGCCCTGACTACAACCATTTTATAGCCATTTTACAGCTCTGAAGTTTGGGCCCCAATTGACTTATATGGGGTCCGGGGGCAAGTTTGCGACCCGAAACCAGACTTTTAAAAAAAAGTCCGCATGGATATCCATGAGTTTGATCATCTCTACTGATGACATATCATTTGCATAGATCATCAATATAAGATCAGTGAAGATCCAATATCCTAAAACCTCTGATGAAGGATAATTGCTACAACAGCATCCAGAGCTATAGACAGAATACAGCGGTACTTGGCAGCGACCACTAAATTTCGTTTTGGCCATCACCAAAGCAGTTATCAACTGATTGTTGGGGGTTATGGATGTATAGTGCTGAAGAAGGGGTGCTCCTGGCCATTAAATTTAATGCAAAATCACACCCCATTTCTAGGCACTTTTGAGTGTATGAACAAACATCTGTTATTTTTGAGACATTAGATGGATTGTCTAAAATAGTTTGCGCCCAAATTCTGACACAAGTAATGCCCAAATTCTGGGACAACAATAGTAAATCTGCCCAGTATATGAGTGGGGTGTATTTATGAGGAGATAGCTTCCCCACCCTACATACACTGCAGTTTATCACTCACATTTTAAAGGGGTAAAAGGAGCATTTTCCTATTGAATGTACCTAACTCATAAACTGTGTCCATGATTCATTAAGATGTTTAATATGTGAGCCATAAAGAGGGGCGTGCAGGAATAAGAATGAATAAATACATTTTGCACATATCACTTAATAAATTAGGTGCATCTTATCAATGGCGTGCACCTCTATGCATCTTGACAGAAATGTTACTCCAGTCAGCAAGTGAAGTAATATTTTTGGAGTAAGGAATTTGATGGACGGACACAGTCATGCCCCACTGTACCTTGACTCCTTTAGCCAAACTGCTGGAAACTGACATGAAAAAGGGCCATAGGTCAGAAAATGTTGCCTCTGTTCAAAGTGTTTTACTCCAACTTTCTTGTGTAAATATTTTGCAGTGTCAGCCCCTTTATGTTGGGTGTTTTCTCTGATCGCTTGATTTGATTGATTTCTCCCATTAGCCATATGACACAATACTTTTTGATGCCAAATTGCCTAGCAGAAGAGCAGAGCTGTCCACATACTGTGCTACCTTTACTTGTGTCAGCACAAAAAGATGTCATATATACTTTAAACTGTTTTCTCAAGAAGCCAAAGTGTTAAAATATCTTGCTAATGTGCTCGTGTAGGTTTCCTGACTGGTGAGATTGCCTACATGCTACTGTGCATTTCTATTTACAACCCTATTCTATACATAGAAATAATCTTTTTACCTTATTTATTCGATAGTTCTTTTGTACTGCTCCTTTATAGGTATCTGTTTGCAATATTGCGACTATTACTCTACTATGTATTTTTCTACATAGGAACTTACGTTACTTATTTAAAGGGAACCTGTCAACAGGATTGTGCACAGTAACCTACAGACAGTGTTAGGTTGGCGCTGTTATACTGATTACAATGATACCTGGGGTGATGAAATCCGTCTTGTGGTTGTTTAATCTTTATTTGTATTTTTCAGTTAATGACATTCTTATGCTTCGGGATGGTCTGTGGGTGAGCTTTATGTGGTGCTCAGGCCTCATCGCCATCCTTGTGGGCTTAAATGACAGGTCTCTGATAGATGCTACCAAGCATTTGCTCATGCCTGTGCCATTTTACATAGTAACATAGTTTTGAAGGCTGAAGGAAGACCTTATGTCCATCTAGTTCAGCCTATTTTTAGTGCAGCTGCTCTGCATTGTTGATCCTGGGGAAGGCAAAAAACCCACAGAGTAGAAGCTAATTTTCTCCATAGGTAAAAAAATTCCTTCCCCTAAGCTGGGTCAACCATCTACCTATAATATTATGCTATTCGTAACCTTCTATACTGTTACTCACAAGAAAAGCATCCATTCCTTTCTTAAATTTATTCAGTGAGTTGGCCATCACCACTTCCTCAGGAAGAGAATTCCAGAGCCTCTCTGCTCTTACCGTGAAGAACCCTCTTCTATGCTGGTGCAGAAATTGTCTTTCCTCCAAACGAAGAGAATTCCCCCTTGTTCTTGTCACAGTCCTTGGTACAAACAGTTCATTGGAGAGATCTCTGTATTGCCCTCTGATATACTTGTACATATATATTAAGTCTCCCCTAAGTCTTCTCTTTTCTAGAGTAAATAGACCTAATTTTGATAACCTTTCTGGGTATTGTAGTGAACCAACTCCATTTATCATTTTAGTAGCCCGCCTTTGAACCCTTTCAAGTTCAGTAATGTCTTTCTTGAGCACCGGCGTCCAAAATTGCACACAATACTCCAAATGTGATCTGACAAGTGATTTGTACAGAGAGAGAATTATGTTTTCATCTCGTGTCCCCACCTCTTCTAATGCATCCCATGATCCTATTTGCTTTGGTGGCAGCTGCCTGACACTGGGCACTCCAATTTAGCTTCTTATTGACTAAGATGCCTAAGTCTTTTTCCATGTCTGATTTCCCCAGCAGTTTCCCATTTAGTAAGTAATTATAGCATCTGTTTCTCCTTCCCATGTGCATAACCTTACACTTATCTGTGTTAAACCTCATTTGCCATTTTTCAGCCCAATTCTCCAATTTACTCAAATCTGTCTGTAGTTGCAAACGTCCTGCTTTGTGTTAACTACCTTACATAGTTTTGTATCATCTGCAAATACTGATATTTTACTGTGTAAGCCATCCACTAGATCATTAATAACCATATTAAATAGTAGGGGGCCCAATACAGAACCCTGTGGTACCCCACTAGTAATTCTGGCCCAATCTGAGCATGCCCCATTAACCCCTTAACGACCGCCGATACACCTTTTAACGGCGGTAATTAAGGGTACTAAAACCACAGCGCCGTTAATTCACGGCGCTGTGATTTAAGTGAATAGCGCCCCCAGTGTTGGATTTTCTCCGGGGTCTCGGCTGCCAGGGGTAGCCGAGACCCCAGAGAACATGAATCGGTCGGTTTTTACCGACCCCCACTTTTGCGATCGCCGTTATTAACCCTATAACGGCGACCGCAAAAAAAAAAAAGCCGCGATTTTACATTTAATTTCTCTCTCCTCTGATGTGATCGCACATCAGAGGAGAGAGAAATAGGGTCCCCGGTACCTCTCCGTGGCCCTCCGTCCCCTCCCGGTGGTCCCACGTCCCGCCGGCATCCTCCGATGGGCGCCGCCATCTTGAAAATGGCGGGCGCATGCGCAGTGCGCCCGCCGGGAATCTGCCGGCTCCGGCTGGCAGATTCCATTCATTATTTTGATCACTATGATAAACGATCATAGTGATCAAAATAAAAAAATAGTACATAACCCCCCCGTTTATCACTCCCTTATATAGGCCAATATAATGAAATAAAGAAAATATTTTTTTTTTCAGTTTTCCATTAGGGTTAGGGTTGGGCTAGGGTTAGGGTTAGGGTAGGGTTAGGGCTAGGGTTAGGGTAGGGTTAGGGCTAGGGTTAGGGCTAGGGTTAGGGTAGGGTTTGGGCTAGGGTTAGGGTTAGGGTTAGGGTTGGGCTAGGGTTAGGGTTGGGCTAGGGTTAGGGTTGGGCTAGAGTTGGGCTAGGGTTAGGGTTGGGCTAGGGTTAGGGTTAGGGCTAGGGTTAGGCTAGGGTTAGGGTTGTGCTAGGGCTAGGGCTGGGCTAGGGTTAGGGCTCGGGCCACGACTAGGGTTAGAATTAGGGTTAGGGCGAACTAGAATTAGGGTTAGAATTAGGATTAGGGATTAGGGTTGGGATTAGGGTTAGGGTTGGGGTTAGGGGTGTGTTGGGGTTAGGGTTGGAGCAAGAATTGAGGGGTTTCCACTATTTGCCAACTTTGGGGGTCTAAAAATTGGGGTCTAAAAAATCACTTTTGTGGAAATAAAAAAAGACTTTATTTTCACGGCTCTGCGTTTATAAACTTTTGTGAAGCGCTTGGGGGTTCAAAGTGCTCACCACACACCTAGATAAGTTCCTTAGGGGGTCTAATTTCCAAAATGGGGTCACTTGTGGGGGGTTTCCACTGTTTAGGCCCATCAGGGGCTCTCCAAAGGCAACATGACACCCGCAGACCATTCCATCAAAGTCTGCATTCCAAAATGGCACTCCTTCCCTTCCGAGCTCTCCCATGCGCCCAAACAGTGGTTCCCCCCACATATGGGGTATCGGTGTACTCAGGACAAATCGCATAACAACTGTGCGGGTATGATTTCTCCTGTTACCCTTGTAAAAATAAAAATTTGTGGGCGAAAAGATCATTTTTGTGGAAAAAAAATGGATTTTTTATTTTCACGGCTCTACGTTATAAACTTCTGTGAAGCACTTGAAGGTTCAAAGTGCTCACCACACATCTAGATAAGTTCCTTAATGGGTCTAGTTTCCAAAATGGGGTCACTTGTTGGAGGTTTCAACTGTTTAGGCACATTAAGGGCTCTCCGAACGCAACATGGCATCCGATCTCAATTCCAGCCAATTCTGCGTTGAAAAAGTCAAACGGCGCTCCATCCCTTGCGAGCTCTGCCGTGTGCTGAAAAAGTGGTTTACCCCCACATATAGGGTATCAGCGTATTCAGGAGAAATTGTACAACAAATTTTGTGGTTGATTTTCTCTTTTAACACTTGTGAAAATAAAAAAATTGGTTCTGAAGTAAATTTTTTGCAAAAAAAAGTTAAATGTTAATTTTTTCCTTCCACTTTGCTTTAGTTCCTGTGAAGCACTTAAAGGGTTAATAAACTTCTTGAATGTGGTTTTGAGCACCTTGAGGGGTCTAGTATTTAGAATGGTGCCACTTTTGGGTATTTTCTGTCATGTACACCCCTCAAAATGACTTTAAATATGATGTGGTCCCTAAAAAAAATGGTTTTGTAAATTTTGTTGTAAAAATGAGAAATCGCTGGTCAACTTTTAACCCTTATAACTTCCTAACAAAAAAAAATTTTGCTTCCAAAATTGTGCTGATGTAAAGTAGACATGTGCGAAATGTTATTTATTAAGAAATTTGTGTGACACATCTCTCTGATTTGAGGGCATAAAAATTTAAAGTTTTAAAATTGCAAAATTTTCAAAATTTTTGCCATATTTCCATTTTTTTCATAAATAAACACAAGACTTATCGAAGAAATTTTACCACTAACATGAAGTACAATATGTCATGAAAAAACAATCTTAGAATCAGCGGGATCCATTAAAGCGTTCCAGAGTTATAACCTCATAAAGGTACAGTGGTCAGAATTGTAAAAATTGGCCTGGTCATTAAGCTGCAAACTGGCTCTGTCGCTAAGGGGTTAATAACCACTCTTTGTTTTCTATCACTAAGCCAGCTACCTACCCATCTACACACATTTTCCCCTAGCCCAATCTTTCTCATTTTACTTACCAATCTTTTATGTGGGACAGTGTTAAATGCTTTAGAGAAGTCGCGATAAATGACATCCAATGATTCTCCTTGGTCCATTTAAGAGCTTACATCCTCATAGAAGCTGATCAGGTTTTACTGGAGTTAAAAGTTTTTTGTAAAGAACACAATATTATCTGTGCAAGTGCAGTCTTTAAAATAGGAGACAGGACACTGAGAGATCAGTGATCTCTCATAAGCCATACAGATGCATATGTAAGCAGAGCACCATATGAACACCCCCGCCCCCACAGGCCGCCCTGGAGCACGAGCATATCAATAACTCAAAACTTAAAACAAAGAATAAACAACCACAAGACGGATTTCATCAACCAAGGTAACATTTTAATCAGTATAACGGCGCCAATCTGACACTGTCTGTAGTTAACTCAGCAGAATCCTGCTTATAGGTTTGCTTTAACATCAATACTTACTTGATAGCCTTATGATTTCACAATATATTTTGAGTAATATTTTGTTAGACATCTATGTGCATTATTGTATTTATTTTTTCTACTGCATACTAGCTTGTATTTGCTTTTTCGTTTACTCACCAGTCTTTCGTTTACTCACGGTGTCTTAACTTTTCTATGATTTTTTTTAACTATAACTTAAAGGGGTGTTCCAAAGGTAAATTAATTTTGTTACTAACTATCTATTTAGTCCCATAGCCTAAGCTATTTTCTAATATACTTGCTTTAAAAATTCCCCACCATTCCCTAATTTCACTGTCTAACAGCTATTGTATTTTTTTTCCTATTTCCTGTCTGATGAGGCTTTGTTTGAGTATGCACCAGTGCATGCATCATCAGATCATGGGGCAGAGGCTATGGTCACTGTCACAACCCCTGCCTCTCCCTGAAACGAAGTGTCATCAATGGTTCTCGTTACAGGGGCTATGGTGTCCCTGCCCTGTCTCCCCTGTGCACAGTGTTGTCCCTGCGCTGTCTCCCCTGTGCACAGCTCTGTCCCTGCACTCTGTCCCTTGTGCCCAGCATCCACTCTGTTGTCTTAGGGACAGTAATAAGCCGGCAGCAGAGCAGTGTCACTACACTCGGCAGAGACCAGTGACATCACCTGCAGGGATGATTCCAGTCTCCTGCAACACCAAGTATAGTGACACTGCTTTGCTTCTGGCTTATTACTATTCCTAAGACAACATAACAGATGGTGTGCATAGGGGGCATGCTGCTGGGATAGAGTAGGGACAGTGCTGTGCACATGGGAGACAGAGCAGAGAATAGCCCAGCCTGTGAAACGAGCGTCACTGATGACACTTTGTTTCAGGAAGGGGGCAGGGACTAAAGCAGTGACTGCAGCCTGTACCCTCTGATGACACTTCATTTGAGTATCCCAGCATGCGCCCTTAGAAGCAAAATTACTTTGTCTTTGAACCACCCCTTTAATAAAATTATATTGTTTTACCCTTTACGCTATTATGCCTTGCATTCTTTACTTATAGGTTTTCTTATAGTCATGTACAATTTGGCACTTTATCTTTATCTCACCATAAATACAAGTGCTTCTCACTAAATTAGAATATCATCAAAAATTCAGTAGAAAAAGGAAAACTCATACATTATATAGAGTCATTGCAAGCAGAGTGATCTATTTCAAATGTTTATTTCATTTCTGTTAATGTTGATGATTATGGCTTACAGCCAATGAAAACCCAGAAATCATTATCTCAGTAAATTAGAATACTTTATAACACCAGCTTGAAAATGATTTTAACATCCAAAATGTTGGCCTACTGAAATGTATATTAAGTAAATGCACTCAATACTTGGTTGGGGCTTCTTTTGCATCAATTACTGCATCAATGCGGCGTGGCATGGAGGCGATCAGCCTGTGGCACTACTGAGGTGTTATGGAAGCCCAGGTTGCTTTGATAGCAAACTTCAACTCCTCTGCATTGTGGGGTCTGGTGTCTCTCATCTTCCTCTTGACAATACCCCATAGATTCGCTATGGGGTTAAGGTCAGACGAGTTTGTGGGCCAATCAAGCACAGTGATACTGTTGTTTATAAACCAGGTACTGGTACTTTTGTTAGTGTGGACAGGTGCCAAGACTTGCTGGAGAATGAAATTTCCATCTCCAAAAAGCTTGTCAGCATAGGGAAGCATGAAGTGCTCTAAACTTTCTTGGTAGGTGGCTGCGCTGAATTGGTGTTGATAAAACACAGTGGACCTACACCAGCAGATGACATGGCTCCCCAAACCATCACTGATTGTGGAAACTTCACACTAGACCTCATGCAGCTTGGATTGTGTGCCTCTCCAGTTTTCCTTCAGACACTGGGACCTTGATTTCCAAATGAAATGCAAAATTTACTTTCATCTGGAAGCAATTGGACCACTGAGCAACAGTCCAGTTCTTTTTCTCCTTGTCCCAGGTAAGGCGCTTCTAGCGATGTCTATTGGTCATGAGTGGCTTGACACAAGGAAAGCAACACTTGTAGCTTATATCCTGGATACGTCTGTGTGTGGTGTCTCTTGAAGCAATGACTCCAGGAGCAGTCCACTCCTTGTGAATCTCTCCCAAATTTTTGTATGGCCTTTTCTTAACAATCCTTTCAAGGCTGTGATTATTCCGGTTGCTTGTGCACCTTTTTTGTACCACACTTTTTCCTTCAACTCAACTTTCCATTAACCTCTTTACCCCAAAGGGTGGTTTGCACGTTAATGACCAGGCCAACTTTTACAATTCTAACCACTGTCCCATTATGAGGTAATAACTCTGGAACGCTTCCATGGATGCCGCTGATTCTGACACTGTTTTCTCATGATATATTGTACTTCATGCTAGTGGTAAAATTTGTTTGATATGACTTGTGTTTATTTGTGAAAAAAATGGAAATTTGGTGAAAATTTGGAAAATTTTGCAATTTTCCAACTTTGAATATTCATGTCCTGAAATCAGAGATATGTCACACAAAATACTTAGTAACATTTCCAACCTGTCTACTTTACATCAGTACAATTTTGGAACCAAATTTTTTTGTTTTTTAGGAAGTTATAAGGTTTAAAAGTTGACCAGCGATTTCTCATTTTTACACCATTTTTGTCAAAGATACCACATCGCAATTGAAGTCACCTTGAGAGGTCTAGTTGATGGAAAATACCCAAAAGTGACACCATTCTAAAAACTGCACCCCTCAAGGTGCTCAAAACCACATTCAAGAAGTTTATTAACCCTTCAGGTGCTTCACAGGAATTTTTGGAATGTTTTAAAAAAAGAACATTTAACTTTTTACAAAAAATTTACTTCAGATCCAATTTGTTTTATTTTGCCAATGGTAACAGGAGAAATTGGACAACAAAAGTTGTTGTAAAATTTGTCCTGCGTACGCTGATACCCCATATATGCAGGTAAACCACTGTTTGGGCGCATGGCAGAGCTCAGAAGGGAAGGAGCGCTGTTTGACTCTTCAATGCAAAATTGGCTGGAATTGAAATCGGACACCATGTCCGCCCCTGATGTGCCTAAACAGTGTAAACCCCCACTAGTTACACCATTACACCCCCTAAGGAACTTATCTAGATGTTTGGTGAGCACTTTCAACCCACAAGTGCTTCACAGAAATTTATAATGTAGAGCCGTAAAAATATAAAATCACATTTTTTCACAAAAATTATCTTTTCGACACCAATTTTTTTATTTTCCCAAGGGTAACAGGAGAAATTGGACCCAAAAAGTAGTTGTGCAATTTGTCCTGAGTACGCTGATACCCCATATGTGGGGGTAAACCACTGTTTGGGCGCATGGCAGAGCTCGGAAGGGAAGGAGCGCCATTTGACTTTTCAATGCAAAATTGGCTGGAATTGAGATCGGACGCCATGTCACGTTTGGTGTGCCTAAACAGTGGAAACCCCCCAATTCTAACTCCAACCCTAACCCCAACACACCCCTAACCCTAATCCCAACCCTAATTATAACCCTAACCACAAACCTAACCCTAACACACCCCAAACCCTAATCCCAACTCTAACCCCACCCGTAACCGTAATCCTAACTTTAGCCCCAACCCTAACCCTAACTTTAACCCCAACCCTAACCCTAACTTTAGCCTCAATCCTATCCCTATCTTTAACCCCAACCAAAACCCTAACTTTAGCCCCAACCCTAACTTTAGCCCCATCCCTAACCCAACTGTAGCCCTAACTCTAACCCTAACCCTAATGGGAAAATGGAAATAAATACATTTTTTTAAATTTATTATATTTCCCTAACTAAGGGTTTGATAAGAGGGGTTTGATTTACTATTTATAGCGGGTTTTTATAATGGGTTTTTATGTTTGGCAGCTGTCACACACTAAAATTAGCTTTTTATTGCAAAAAATAGTTTTTGCATCACCAAATTTGGGAGCTATAATTTTTCCACATTTTGGCCCACAGAGTCATGTAAGGTCTTGATTTTTGATTTAAGGTCTTGCCAAAATCTGACCATTCTGTGTCCATTAAATGATCGATATTTCTGCATTGATGCCAATTTATTTTCTTAACCTAAATCACATTTCGGAGGGTTTCATCTTTCAAAAGAATAATTTAAACAACCAATGGATGAATTTAACGTCAGGTTATAAGCTTTTATTTACATAACATGGATAAGCGACATAACTTCTGTCAGGAAGTGTATTGTTTGTAAGCATGGGTCACTTTGAGCTTGGACTGCACTATTTATCCAGGGTTGTTATGGCACTCTGGCAGTAGTTCTTCTCATCATATAATGCGGTGGCTTTGCCATATATGTGAGCAGTGCCAGGGCCGACTAGGATCCAAGGGGTAACGTTTCTTCTGACAGAAAGTTACATGTCACTCTCCGCCAGGAGAAACGTTACCCCTTGGAGTCCGTTAGACGTCTCTCAACCAGCCAAACCATTGTCTGCAAATTGAGATTCAAATTTTGGTTTTGGCTTTCATCCTACCTAAGTCATGTGGCAAAGCTCATTACAGGGTTGATATTGACTTTTAGGATCGCTGCTTGCAATAGGTAGTACTAAAGTTCTAATCCCCTTCCTCTCTGAAGATACAATTTGCAGGGGTCCTCTAGTAACATTAATATTGGGAGAGCACTGTATAGCTGTCATGACTCTGGACAGGATGGTTACTCCTCCATCCTGGTCAGGGTTAATTCTAGTTCACCTCTCTTTGGTTCTGTGGCAGCTGTTTAATGCTGGCAGTTCCTGGAATTGTTGTCGGTGATTCTTCTGTATACTTGGTTTGCGGTTGCTGACCCAGGTTACTCGTCCGTAATCGTTGTGCCTCTGTGCTTGTGTGCTTTGCTGTGTATGACCCGGTTTGTCTCCTGACTTTTGCCTCTGTATCCTGCTTTGTATTGCTCAGCCCTTCCGGTTATCTGACCCCTCTGGCTTGTCTCCATTTACTCTCTGTCTTATCCCTAGTTACCACGCTCTTGTCTGGCTTTTGACCCTCAGCTATTGTAACAACCCTGCTGGCATCACTGCAAGGCCTCCCATCCCCCGCACATCAACTTACTTTTTGCTTCAAGCCATGCTGTGAATTCTGTCTGTTGCCAGCTCTGTGCCTCTGCTCTCCATGTTTCCAGACTGTGTGTATAGGGGGGCGGCGCCTGAACTATCTGGTTCTTATGCAGTCAGGATGCACCTGTGTAATATGTCCCTTACCAATCACCTGGAGCCCCTGACTATTTAGTTTCGCCACTCCCACTGAAACATTGCCTGTGCAATGTCTATACTCAGTTAGTATCTTGCTGCTGAGGAAGCCAGGCCCTGTTCTGTGTATCTCCTTCTCTGTAGGAATTCTCTTTGTCTCGCTTTGTACCTTGTCCGCCTGCCAGGAGGCAGAATATCCTGGCCCTTGAGTCTTGTTTCCAGTGCCTTGTCTGTTCTCTGTCCGCCTGCCAGGAGGCAGAATATCCTGGTCCTTGTGTCTTTGTCCCTGTGTCTCTGTCTGAACTCAGTCTTACCTCTGTCTGTCAGTCTCCTTGTTTGTGGTTCCTTCTCTGCCGTGTCTTTCCTTGTGTGGTCCCTGTCTGTGCATTTGCACCCTCGCAGCTTTATCTGTGCATCTACACCCTCTCAGCTTTATCTGTGCATCTGCACCCTCGCAGCTTTATCTGTGCATCTGTACCCTCGCATCTTTATCTGTGCATCTGCACCCTCGCAGCTTTATCTGTGCATCTGCACCCTCGCAGCTTTATCTGTGCGCCTGCACGGCTCACTAGCCGCTCTGCCTGCACGGCTCCCTAGCCGCTCTGCCTGCCCGGCTCCCTTGGAGCCCAGCCTACTCCGCACTCCTGCGGCTCCGCCTACCTGCACCTCCTGTGTGAACAGGTCCAAACCTCTTCCCTCATATTCCACTCCTTCCTGCCTATATCCATACCTGCACCTCCTGTGTGAACAGGTCTAAACCTGTTCTCTCATATACCATTCCTGCTAGCCCTGTGTCTCAAGCCGTCACCTACCTGCTCAGTGTCTCCAAGCCGTGCCCGCTTGCCCAGTGTCTCCAAGCCGTGCCCGCTTGCCAAGTGTCTCCAAGCCGTGCTCGCCTGCCAGTGTACCAAGCCGTGCCTGCTTGCCCAGTGTCTCAGCCTGCCTGTTAGTCACACCTGTCCAAGTGACTTGTCCCCGAGTGGGATCAGCAGCCACAGCCAGACACCACCCTGGAGTGGCACCCGACAGCTACCTGCCGCACAAGCCTGACCTCACCATCAGAGGCTCCAGTGAAGACCGAGGTAGCTGTCGTAGTCACGCCCCTTCCAGGGTAGTCTGGTTTATGGCACAGTGGGGCCACAAACCCCCCCGGCTCACGCCAGTCAGCCAAGGCATGAGCGTGACAGCTATCCTTTAACTATGTTTATTTTCTGTGCCCTGTACTCTGCGCGCTCAGTTGCCTACCCCGTCCTCTCGCATGGTGACTCCGCCCCCTGTTCACATGACTGCTTAGTTCCAGGTCCTGTGGTCACTGCTTAGTGTCAGATCCTTGCGCACTGTGTGCCTTGTTCCTTCACTCCCCGCGCTCATTCACATGCCCCCTCCTAGCGCCCCCTAGGCTGCGCCAGTGACACCCATGGTGTCATCACACTAGCTACATGCAGTATTACCTGAAAACTCACATATTCACCCATGCATTGATATAAAAATAAATTGAGTAGTTTGTTAAATGAATAATGACATGCTGGCTATATCAGTAAATACTGCATTAAGTGTACTGTGCCAAGTAATGCTCATTTAGGGGGCACAGTCCTGCATGAGTTTTCACCAGGGAATTCAGCTGTTCCCCTATGGACTAGTCTGAGGCCATCTATGAAAATCTGACTCAGCAACCTTCCTGAAAATGAAGAGGACAAATGAAGAGTGAAACCCTTGTAGGGAGTTTTTTTGAGGAGTCTTTTACAGTGAGTCTGCTCTAAAAAAAAAAGACAGAAAAAAATTATCAAAAAAGGCCTGAAAGATTCTTCCTATTAATTTCTATTGTAAAATGACTTTGCTGTTCGTACATTCCATCTTTTATTTACTTTTAATTCGCTTCAGGTTGCAAACGGTGCAAGCATTTAAAAGAATACACCTAACTATTCTTCATTTGTTTTCCCCTATGAAGCTGCTCCATATTTTACAGTAGAAGTAAATGGGAAGGTGTCCTGTAAGCGTTTTTACGTGTTTTTACCTTATAAAATGCAAGCATTTCATTCAATTGGTTAACAAATTTATATAAAAAAAAACCCTGAGAAAATCAGCCACCAAAAAAGCCTAAAAACGTTGACAAAACATGTTAACAAAAAGCACTTCAGGACATAGAACAGCCTAGAAAAGTCACATATAAGAAGCATTTTCTGAAGAGTTTTCTGCTTGACCACTTTAAAAAAAAAAAACCTTGTGTGCACATACCCTAAACATATATCTACTTGTTACTGATTGGAAGACATTTGCAGGAAACCTGTCATGTAAAAAAATGCTATTAACTTGCAAATATGGGTTTATTCTGCAGGTTAATAGCATTCTGAAGCAATGCAGCCACCACACTGAAAGCATAGCTACCGTGAGGAAATTTACTTTATTCCTCCCAACTGCTTCCATCTTTCAGGCACAAAAGCGCAGCCAGCGCATCAGTGTTGAAGTCATGATTACCGCTCCAACTGACTATGTATGAAGCTGGTCCTCCGCAGTCACCCTCATGGACTGATATACATCAGACTTTATCTTCACCAGCCTCTGCTCCCTATCTAACCTCACAACCTCAATACAACCACAACCTCAATTCTCTGACCACCATCTACTAACTTTCTCTTCCATGTCATCCTCACCTGCCCCCCATGTCCAGCAACTGGCACTCCACAGAAATCTTGCATACCCAGACATTCACATGCTCCCTGATTCTATTCTATCAATGTCCTCCATTTCTAAGTAGTACGTGTGCCGACAGGGGGGTGGTCCCTTTCAGCTGCGAGACGGACTGATGACAGATGCAGAAACTCGTTCAACCTGGTCCAATTTTATTAGGTGTCCCCTTGACATCCACAGCAAACACGACAGCTTCTGCTCTTAGGCCCGGGTACCTGTCACCTCCCTCCTGATCCTGTTGGCGAGACCCTCCGGGTTCCTTCACCATGGCTGCCATTAGGCCCACGGCCACAGCGCTTCCCCCGACCAAGTCTGCCCACTGCGACACTTACTGCTCCTTCAGTGTCCAGCCGTCCAGTACCCCAGGCCTCCTTTAGTCAGCGCCTTTCTGACCTGCAGCTGTCCTCTCAGGGCCACCGCCCTCCGAGTCTCCATCTCTCTCCTCTCTCTTTCCTGAGCTCTTCTTCCCTCCATCTTCTTCTGAGCTCTTCTCCCTTTTGTCACCTCCTGGGTGTCTGCCCTGCTCCTGAGACTCTCTTTCCTTTTATCTCCTTATTCTGGAAATCCCCTCCTTAGTCCCATAACTACGCCCACCATGATTCTGTGGTTTCCCTAGCCTAAAGCTGCTGTTAAGTCCTTTTCTCACTACCCTATGTCTCCATCTTGTGGCCAAAACCCGGGACTACACCGTCTTTTCCTAATTCTAGCTGTTTCTTTAGACATGTATACGAATTCTCATTAAACAGTGTACACAACATATTTTACATGTTCCTTCTCCATCAGACAGGTCCATATGTCAGTCCACCCTCCTACATCTACCAGACCACTGCCTCTCCCCTATTTCTCATCTCCTCTCCAAATCACACCTCACCATTTGTGCACTTGACCCCATCCCATCCCACCTCCTCCTCAATCTCACCACACTAATCCTGCCTGGACTTTCCTCCCAACTCTCATCTAACTCACTCTTTTGCAACCTACAATCTGGCTTCTGTCCCCACAATTCCACCAAAACCACTCTGACCAAAATTACTAACAATTTACTACCAAAGCTACCAGAAAATTCTCTGCACTCCTTCTAGATCCGTCCTCTGCCTTTGACACAGTCAACCACTCCTTCCTACTACAAATCAGTTCTCATACCTTGGCGACAAAGACCTTGCCCTCTTCTGGATCTTCAAATACCTTTTTAACCACACCTTTAGCAGACACCACTCTTTCAGCAGTACCGGAAATCTGCTTAGGAGTAACTCTCGATTTTGCCTTGTCCTTTAAACTGTACATCCTAGCTCTTACCACCTCCTGCTGCCTCCAACTCAAAAATATTTCCAGAATGCTTCTTTTCCTCAGCTCTGAATCTACTCCCGCCTTGATTACTTCAAAATCTTCCTCTGTGGCCTCCCTTCTAGCACTCTCGCACCTCTCCAGTCCATTCTTAACTCTGCTGCCCAACTAATTCTCCTCACTCTACGCTTCTCCTCACCTTCTCTCCTCTGCAAAACCCTTCATTGGTTCCAAATTCCCCAACATATTCAGTTCAAACTACTAACACTGACCTACAAAGCCGTCTGTAATCTGTCCCCTCCTTATATCTCTTAACTAATCTCTCGAGATCTTTCAACATGCAACCTCCAGTCCTGCCAAGACCTCCTTCTCTTCTTCACACTGATATGTTCCTCATCCAATCACCTCCAAGACTTCTCCCTAGTATTCCCCATCCTCTGGAATTCTTTGCAGCAACACATCCGTTTATCTCACACACTCAGAACTTCCAAACGGAATTGAAAACCCATCTCTTCAAGAAAGCTTACAGCCTGCAATGACCACCTGACACCTGTAATGCTGGTGGATGTAGACCCAATACGGTAAAGCAAGGCAAAATGCTACGGGATTGATGAAGGGTATGATCTTATAAGGACCGATAAACCTGGGACCCAGTTTCAAAGATGGAACCTTCAGCTTAATGGTCCTAGAGGACAGCCACACCAAGTCACCAACGCACATGTCCAGACCCACCAAATGTCTCCAATCATCTACACTCTTATATTTGGATCCCATCTTCCTCAAATTATTTGTAGCCCCCTGCCATATGGTGGTAATAGAAGATGAAAACCGTTCTTCTTCTGGTAATCCAGAAGGGCGATTACTATTAAATGAACTAAACTGAGGATGAAACCCATATGCCCCGAAAAACGTGGACTTGCTGGTCGATTCCTAACAACGATTATTTACAGTGAATTTGGCTAACGATAAATAGATACAAAACACCTGAGGTACATGCCTAGATTATGGTTAAACCATTCAGTCTGCCCATTAGACTGTGGGTGAAAAGCTGAAGAAAATTACAAGTGGATCCCCATATGGGTGCAAAATGCCCTCCAAAAGTTTGAGACAAACTGCACCCCTTGATCAGAAACAATATTGGTCGGGATCCCATGCAATCTGATTATTTCCCTGATGAAAACTTGCGCCAAGGATTTGACGTTCAGTAAAGCTCGTAAAGCAAACATTTTACTGAATCTATCTACCACCACCAGTATTACAGTATTCCCTTACGACACGGGAAGATAAAATTGACCGACAAGTGAGTCCAAGGTCTAATGGGAATCTCCACTGGTTGGAGAGTCCCCGACGGTTGAGTATTAGAGGTCTTAGAACGCGCACAGACACTGCAGGCGGCTACATACTGCCAGACATCCTGATGAGCACCTAGCCACCAAAAACGCTGAGTAAGTAGATCAGCAGTGGCTTTATTATCAAGGTGTCTGGCCAGCACTGAATCGTGATGTTCGCTAAGACGGAGTTTAACAGGAACAAACAGTTTACCAAGTGGACACGCAGCAGTGGTATCCCCCTGAACGTCAACAACCTCTCTTACCAGATCGGAGCATATAGATGCCATAGCCACCCCTTTTTGAAGAATAAGTACCGGTTCACACTTATCTCCTCCCCCAGGAAAACGAGATAAGGCATCTGCCTTAAGCCCCCGTCACACTAAGTGAGATCGCTAGCGAGATCGCTGCTGAGTCACAAGTTTTGTGACGCAACAGCAATCTCGCCAGCGATCTCGCTGTGTGTGGTGTGACACGTATCAGCGACCGGCCTCCCAGCCGGGTATCGCTGATCATGCAGGAATGTCCTGGACCTTTTTTTGATTGTTGGTCTCCCGCTGGCCAGCACGCATCGCTGCGTGTGTCAGCAGGAGACCATCGATCAGCAAGCTCCCAGCGCTGTAAGCAGACGATGGGAGCTGGTATCCAAGATAAACAGCGGGTAACTAAGCGCCGCTTAGTTATCGTATCATATCGTATTCCGTGAACAGTGATCATATTGAGTTCACAGAAATCCAAGTGCGTAACCCCACATCTTTTTTCTTTACAAAAAAGGACCTTGCAGCAATGGGGATGAGGTTGGTCTGATATGACCTTTAGCCAGGCTTTCCGCGATGTCCTTCATGGCCTGTCTCTCTGGACCAAAGATGATATAGAGTCTGCTCTTGGGCAGGTTGGCACCAGGAACAAGATTAATGGTGCAATCATAAGGAGTTCTTGGCACCCCTGCTCTTAGAACACATCTCCAAGATCCGACAGGTAACTAGGCACATACTGGGTATAATACACCTCCATTTTCCTACTTCCTGAGTCTGCCAATCTACTACAGGATTGTGCAGCACGAGCCAAGGAAGTCCCAGTACCATAGGCGAGGGCAGACCTAGCACATAACAGTCTAACACCTCAGTGTGCATGGCCCCAACCTAAAGCTGTAAGTCCCGGACGACTTTAGTAAAATGCCCCTGTCTCAAGGGAGAGGAGTCGATGGCGATTATGGGTATGGGTCTGGGCAGAGTATGTGGGCCGAGTCCTTGGACCTGGACAAACCTATCGTCGATCAAATTAAACCCCACCCCAGAAATACAGACATGTCAACCTTAAACTCAAACAGGTGGATTACAGCTGGTAGGAAAAATTGTGTACTACCCATGAAAGGTGATGAGGACTAGAGTTGAGCGAAACGGGTCGAACAATTTCAAAAGTCGCCGACTTTTGGCAAAGTCGGGTTTCATGAAACGAAACCCGACCCTAGGATGAGGTCGGCCACGAGGTCGGCGACTTACGCGCCAAAGTCGCGTTTCAAAAGTTTGTTTAGCGCTCTTTTTCAGCCAATCAGGATCCACGGACACTGTGGGCAACGTGATGACATAGGCAGGGGTCGCCACCATCTTTCAGAAGGGCATGCAAGTGATTGGCTTGCTTTGGTGGGCATCACAGGGGTTATAAAAGGGCGTGCACGCCGACCGCCATCTTACTTCTGCCGATCTTAGCATAGGGAGAGGTTGCTGATTCTGTAGGGAGAGCGTTAGGCAGGGAAGAAGACAAAAAAACTGCTTCTGCTGCTAGCGATTTTGCCTGTGCAACACACCAGTCACTGTGTGTGCAGTGCAAGGGGAGGCTATATTGTGGTGGATCAGCGGTGTTGGTTGTTAGGCTGCCTTCTAAGGCTTCCTGACAGCTGCATTTCTGTTTCCCCACTGCTCTGCAAACTGCTTTTTTAAAAGCAATCCCTATTTTTTTTTTGTCCTGCTAAGGTACTGAGCGTGCATTTATTCACACCATACAGCGGTGTACGCTCCTCAAACAGTACCGTGTAACGGCTGTTATCACAGCCACAGTGAAGCTATCTGTGTGTCACTGTGGAAGGATAAGTGGAGGACTTGTTCCGTTCTTACAGACCTACACTCTAGGGAGATTCCTATTCTGCCCAATTCTACAATTCACTTTTTTCACACCTGTGCCATCGAGCCTGTGACATAGCGCTCTGATATTCAGTGGGCCTCACACAATCCAAAAGTGTCCAGTGTCCACAAGTGTCTGCAGAAATTCAAAATCTCCCTTATCCTGTAGTCACTTTTTTCACACCTGCTGCATCGAGCCTGTGACATTGCGCTCTGATATTCATTGGGCCTCACACAATCCAAAAGTGTCCAGTGTCTGCAGAAATTCAAAATCTCCCTTATCCTGTAGTCACTTTTTTCACACCTGCTGCATCGAGCCTGTGACATAGCGCTCTGATATTCATTGGGCCTCACACAATCCAAAAGTGTCCAGTGTCCACAAGTGTCTGCAGAAATTCAAAATCTCCCTTATCCTGTAGTCACTTTTTTCACACCTGCTGCATCGAGCCTGTGACATAGCGCTCTGATATTCATTGGGCCTCACACAATCCAAAAGTGTCCAGTGTCCACAAGTGTCTGCAGAAATTCAAAATCTGCCTTATCCTGTAGTCACTTTTTTCACACCTGTGCCATCGAGCCTGTGACATAGCGCTGTGATATTCAGTGGGCCTCACACAATCCAAGTGTCCAGTGTCCACAAGTGTCTGCAGAAATTTAAAATCTCCCTTATCCTGTAGTCATTTTTTTCACACCTGTGCCATCGAGCCTGTGACATAGCGCTGTGATATTCAGTGGGCCTCACACAATCCAAGTGTCCAGTGTCCACAAGTGTCTGCAGAAATTCAAAATCTCCCAGAAATTCAAAATCTCCCTTATCCTGTAGTCACTTTTTTCACACCTGTGCCATCGAGCCTGTGACATAGAGCTGTGATATTCAGTGGGCCTCACACAATCCAAGTGTCCAGTGTCCACAAGTGTCTGCAGAAATTTAAAATCTCCCTTATCCTGTAGTCACTTTTTTCACACCTGTGTCATCGAGCCTGTGACATAGCGCTGTGATATTCAGTGGGCCTCACACAATCCAAGTGTCCAGTGTCCACAAGTGTCTGCAGAAATTCAAAATCTCCCAGAAATTCAAAATCTCCCTTATCCTGTAGTCACTTTTTTCACACCTGTGCCATCGAGCCTGTGACATAGCACTGTGATATTCAGTGGGCCTCACACAATACAAGTGTCCAGTGTCCACAAGTGTCTGCAGAAATTCAAAATCTCCCTTATCCTGTAGTCACTTTTTTCACACCTGTGCCATCGAGCCTGTGACATAGCACTGTGATATTCAGTGGGCCTCACACAATCCAAGTGTCCAGTGTCCACAAGTGTCTGCAGAAATTCAAAATCTCCCAGAAATTCAAAATCTCCCTTATCCTGTAGTCACTTTTTTCACACCTGTGCCATCGAGCCTGTGACATAGCGCTGTGATATTCAGTGGGCCTCACACAATCCAAGTGTGCAGTGTCCACAAGTGTCTGCAGAAATTCAAAATCTCCCAGAAATTCAAAATCTCCCTTATCCTGTAGTCACTTTTTTCACACCTGTGCCATCGAGCCTGTGACATAGCGCTGTGATATTCAGTGGGCCTCACACAATCCAAAAGTGTCCAGTGTCTGCAGAAAATCTAAATCTCTCCTGTCCTATAGACACCTTGTACCTTGTTTTACATTACTATATAGTTTGTAGGATTTTGTCTACATTTCTACCAAAAATGAGGAAGGCTGGTGGAAGAGGCCGTGGAATTGGGCGGGGGTTGGCAGCTGGTAATGATGGTGTTGGTGGTGGATCTGATGGTAGTGGCAAAAGCAAAATAGGACCGAATGCAGGAGGTGTTGAGCCTGCGTCATCGTCTGGCTCCATAAGGCTTCAAAGGCTTAGTTTTCTAGGAGTTGGCAAACCGCTTTTAACGCCAGAGCATCAGGAAAAAGTTTTGTCTTACATTGCTGACTCAGCCTCCAGCTCTATCGCCTCCTCTTCTGAAGTTGTAAAAAGTAAAAGCACTGAGTCGTCATTGGAGGCTCATGTTCATGAACCACACCTTTCCTTGTGTCCTTCACCACAACCAAGATTGAAGGATGACGCAGGCCATACTACTGATTACTCCATGGAGCTGTTTTCACATACCATGCCTGGATTATCAAGTGAAATGGTGAATTACCCAGGCCAAGATGAATCTGACATGGAGTGCACTGATGCACAGCCGCTGATAGATGATTCTGCTGGTACATTCACTCAGAGCACTACATTGTCCTCGCAGTGTACAGAGCCAGATTCTGACCCTGATGAGACTCAGGTGCCCCTTCCCGCACACTATACCACCATACAAGGTGACACAGAGGAAGGTGCACATGACATTGAAGAGGAGGTGATGGATGACCCAGTTGTTGACCCAGATTGGCATCCATTGGGGGAAGAGGGTGCTGCTTGCAATAGCTCAGATGAGAAGCATCCACAGCAGACATCAACATCGCAACAGCTGTTATCTGGCAGGCCCGGAGCACTCCAAAGACAGGTTCCAAAAATCAAAAGAGTTGCTGGACAGCTTGTCCAGAGGGTCAAAAGATCACAGCGTGCTAGGCCGCAAAATGTCTGCCAAAGTAGGAAGAGTGCAGTGTGGCACTTTTTTGAACAAAATCCTCATGATCAGGCCAAGGTTATCTGTAAGAAGTGCGCAAAGACCTTTAGCCGAGGGAAAAATCTGAAAAATTTGAATACCAGTTGCATGCTTAGACATTTAACCAGCATGCACTTTCAAGCGTGGACACAACACCAAACCTCAAGTGCCACATGTGCAACTGATCACAAAGAAGGTAGTCAGCAATGCTACATTGTTTCCCCCACTGTAAGCCCACCGGTTAGCACAGCAGCAAATGTTGAGGTGTCGTTGCAAGGCCACAGCAGTCAGGGAATCCCACTGTTATATCAACGAAATACTGAATCTAGGCCATCAGAAAGAACACCAACTCCATCACCATCATCAACCCTCTCTCAGTCCGCCCTGTCCACCGCTACTTCCACCATATGCAGCTCTCAAGTCCAGCTCACCCTCCCAGACACTATGAGTAGGTCAAGAAAGTACTCAGTCTCTCATCCGCGTACACTGGGTTTGAACTCCCACATTGCCAAACTAATCTCGTTTGAGATGATGCCCTATCGGTTGGCGGAAAGCGCAGCTTTCCGCGAACTCATGGCCTATGCAGTACCACGCTATGACCTACCCAGTCGCCACTTCTTCTCTCGCAAAGCCATCCCAGCCCTCCACCATCATGTGAAAGACCGCATTGTCCATGCACTCAAGCAGTCAGTGAGTGGAAAGGTGCACCTCACAACTGATGCATGGTCCAGTCAGCATGGCCAGGGCCGTTACGTATCCATCACTGCGCACTGGGTTAATGTGGTGGATGCAGGGTCCACAGGGGACAGCGGTGGTGGGACAGTGCTGCCTAGCCCACGGTATAGGAAACAGTTGGCTGTAGGCGTTCCACCCTCCTCCTCCTCCAGAAGCGAAAGCTCGTCCACAGAGCGCAGTCGTACGAGCACTCCATCTGCAGCTGCCACTGTTGCACACGAGCAGCTATCGAGCAGCTAGTGGAAAGCGTCAGCAGGCTGTGTTGCAGATGATGTGTTTGGGCGACAGACACACCGCCGAGGTGCTGGCCGAGTACTTGAAGCGACAAACTGAGTCATGGCTGGGCAGTGTACATCTTGAGGCAGGCAAGGTAGTTAGTGATAACGGCAGTAATTTTGTGGCAGCCATAGCCCGTTCAAAACTCAGCCACATACCTTGCTTGGCTCACACCTTGAACCTGGTGGCGCAGTGCTTCCTCAAAAATTATCCGGAGTTAACAGCCCTGCTCCATAAGGTGCGAAGACTGTGCGCGCACATCCGCCGGTCGCCTGTACACTCCGTTCGTATGCAGAAGCTGCAGCGATTGCTCCACCTTCCCAACCACCGCCTCATTATCGACATTGCAACAAGGTGGAACTCCACCCTGCACATGGTGGAGCGGCTGTGCGAGCAGAGGCAGGCCATAATGCATTTGTGGGAGGATACACGGCCAGGCATTTTGAGAGCAGACATGGAGTTGACAGGTGTGCAGTGGTCGAAGCTGAAAGACCTCTGTAAAGTCCTTCAGTGTTTTGAGGAATGCACACGGCTGGTAAGCGCAGACGACGCCATCCTAAGCATGAGCATCCCACTTATGCGTCTGCTCATGCAAACTTTGACGCACCTTAAGGAGCAGGCGTCTGCAGCCAATGTTGACGAGGAGGAAGAGCTGGAGGGAATCCTTGATGACATTCAGCCATTGTCTGCTCAGGGACCTCTCCTGGACGAGTTGGAGGAAGAAGAGGAGGATGATGATGGGGATGATTACTTAGGGGAGGAGGATGCATCTCGTGGGGCAAGTGAAAATGTTGGCGTGGCAAGGTCTGGTACAGGGTTTGTGCGTGACTGGAGGGATGTGGATTTGCCAGAAAGTGCTCCTCCAACAAGCACTCGCAGTGCATCATTGACACCGGGAACATTGGCCCACATGTCAGATTATGCCTTGCGGATCCTAAAAAGGGACCCCCGCATTGCCAAAATGATGAACGATGACGACTACTGGTTGGCCAGCATCCTGGATCCACGCTATAAAGGCAAATTACAAAACATCATGCCACAGGAGAACCTTGACCTAATATTGGCTAATAAACAAGCAACTCTGGTAAATCGGTTGCTTGAGGCATTCCCAGCACACAGCAGCGGTGATGGTTCTCACACGAGCCGTACGGGCCGGGGGCAGCTTGGCAGAAGGGTTCATGGTGCACACAGCAGAAGTGACGTTGGAGACAGGGGTTTCATGACAATGTTGTGGACTGATTTTTCAAGTACCGCTCACACAACTGGTAATACAGCATCGATGGAAAGTGACAGGAGACAGCAGTTGTCAACGATGGTTACAAACTACTTTTCCTCCCATATCGATGTTCTCCCACACAGGTCATTCCCCTTTGACTATTGGGCTGCTAAACTGGACACCTGGCCTGAATTGGCACAATATGCCTTACAGGAGCTCGCTTGCCCAGCTGCAAGTGTGCTATCGGAAAGAGTCTTCAGTGCAGCTGGATCAATCCTGACAGAAAAAAGGACCCGTCTGTCAACCCAAAATGTGGATGATCTAACCTTCATTAAAATGAACCATGCATGGGTTTCCAAGGATTTTGTCCCACCTTCCCCTGATGACACATAGGGTGACAGAAAAATGGCTTGCTTTGGTCCACCTCTTCCTGGGACTTGACCTATTTCGCCTTTTGCATCAGCTGAATGTCCAACATCAACATATGCACTTTCTAAAACTCCCTAACTGTGCTGCCTCCCCCCCCATGGCCGAGGTCATCACCTAGCGCACTACACCGTGCGAGTGCCGTTGCCCTGGACAGGTGGGTAGGCCGACTCTTGGGCGCGGGCACTGGCACAGGGTCCCTCATAGTGCAATCAAGTGTCTCTGATGGTGGTGGTGCACACCCGCCGTCAGACACACCGCCGTACTATGAGGGGCCCAGTGCCAGTACCGACGCCCACGAGTGGGCCCCCGTTGCTTGGGCAGGGCCCCAGCATTTGCAATCTTTACCTCTCCCTGCTCCTCCGCTGTGTAGTCTGGGCCGTCAAATCCATACTGTGCCTGACACCGTCTGAGCCTGCCTCCTGATGTATAGACATACCTTTTGAATGTGTACGCTATCCATACATGTTATCCGGGGATACGGTACCCTTTCTCACCTTTGTGCAATCACTTGCAAGCCATACTGGGCCTTACACCGCCTGAGCCTGCCTCCTGATGTATAGACATATCTTTTGAATGTGTACGCTATCCAAACATGTTATCCGGGGATACGGTACCCTTTCTCACCTTTGTGCAATCACTTGCAAGCCATACTGGGCCTTACACTGTCTGAGCCTGCCTCCTGATGTATAGACATATCTTTTGAATGTGTACGCTATCCATACATGTTATCCGGGGATACGGTACCCTTTCTCACCTTTGTGCAATCACTTGCAAGCCATACTGGGCCTTACACCGTCTGAGCCTGCCTCCTGATGTATAGACATATCTTTTGAATGTGTACGCTATCCATACATGTTATCCGGGGATACGGTACCCTTTCTCACCTTTGTGCAATCACGTGTAACCCATACTGGGCGTAAGAACGGCTGGCGAGCTGTTAAGCAAGCTACAGCACCTGTGGTTTGCACACGTAAGTTTTTCATTTTTTTCAGGAATGACGGTTAGGCCTAATTCCGGAACTGCGGTTGACCTGCACTTACTGGGAAATCATCGTTCGCGAGTAATAATTGTAATCAGTGATCCCCATCACTAACGTTGTTCATCGGGTTATCTGCACCTGTAAGCGATAAACGCTGGCCTTTTCAGTGTAGCGCACATGCAGCCACGGACATGTAAGGGCATGACACACCAGTTATTGGCCAATCTCATGTGCCAGAGCCTCACGTGTCCCTCTAGTAAGCCGGACTCGGACCGCGGGGCATGACGGAGTCTCGTTCGTTAACGGAATTAAGCTTGCAATGTGTGCATCTGTTCTGTAGCTGGCATGGTTGAGGTTGCCCGTGTTGAGTCAAATTACGCCGTAGGCTCCACTCCTGGTGATGCCCTTCTGGACATTCCTTTAAGGTTCAGCTTTGCAACCATACTGCCCACGTAAAACAAACACTTTGCCTTCATGAACGCTGTTTGGAGGGTCATGACTCGTGGGAATAGCGCCGCCCAATCAGTTAACCTGCTAGAGAGATCCTTCGTTGCTCCCAAGCATGACAACACTCCCTAGGAGGAAGGTAATGCCACTGTGGCGACCATACTCCTGGGGGCGACACAAGTGCACTGATGCCCAGCCACTGCTCGATGAATCTGCTGGTACATTGACCCAGACCACTACATTCCACTCGCACGCTACCCGGCCTGAATCTGACCCTGATGAAACTCAGGTTACCCTTCCCATATACAGTTCCATCTTACACGGTGACAAAGAGGAAGCTGCAGATGAAAGTGCAGGTTCGGCCCACCCGCCATCAGACACACCGCCGTACTATCAGGGGCCCTGTGCCAGTGCCGTCGCCAACGAGTGGGCCCCCCCTGCTTGCTCAGGATCACAGCACTTGCAAGGTTGAAATACTGTGCAGTGAGATGGAAGATGGGGACGATGAGGAGTCCAGACTAGTACAGGGATTCCCTAGCGAGGAGACTTATTTGATTGTTTTCAATGTTGGGACAGCAATTTTTGGGGAGCACTATACTCTGGAGAATGATAGATGGGGCCCACCATACACTGGAACATTCCAAAGGTGGACATCAGACATTGGAGCAGCATTTACAGGGCCTATTATACACTAGAGCATTAGAAATGGGGCCCATTATGTTTGGAGCATTATTTGGGCCCATAAGACAGTGGAGCTTCATCCATGGGGACCAACATATACTGTAGCATTATGTGGAGCTCATCATATACTGTTTCAAACATTATATGGGACCAATGATTCTGTATGGAGAAATAGATGGGCCTCGTCATGAGATGTAAAAAGTGAAGTATTTTTCATTGTACTATACCGCTATTTCTCTGCCGTATCGGAGCATGATGAGTTGTGGTATTATGTGTTAAAGGGGCGCTCTTTCGCCCAGGGCACATGAAAACCTGGAGCCAGCCCTACCCCCCCCACAACTTTAGCCAAATAACCCCCATTTTTCAGTGCGTAACTTGTATTATGAAGTTAATTAAGGTTGACCAGCTTAAGTAAGAAGAATTGATGCTTTTGGCATTCAAATGAGCTCTGTAGGTGTGTTTCCTGTCCTCCTCTCGCTGCCGACTTTTATTCCCCATTGACTTACATTGGGTTTCGTGTTTCGGGACGACCCCGACTTTTCCCTATAATCGGCCGATCTTGCTCGACCCAACTTTTGGAAAAGTTGGGTTTCACGAAACGAAACTCGACCATAAAAAAACAAAAGTCGCTCAACTCTAATGAGGACACCTGGGTTGCTAACCTCCCCGCAACCTGGGCCACCTAGATTTCCTGGCAGTTGTTTACTATTTGATCGGGAGGGACAAGTGCCCACAAAATGTCCCTTTTTACAATTGAAACACACTCGCCCCTTCCGCAGCACCAAAGGTAGTTTACCAGAGTGAGGTGCCGCCCCCACCTGCATATGTTCTCGGTAGGTTCATTGCTGACCTCCCTTGACCCTGGACCTTCCACACACAGAGATAACTCCCTATATCTCTTTTGAAGACAGCGATCAACCCGGATCACAAAAAGACATGACTGCCTCAAGGGAGTCAGGAATCTCAAACAGAGCTAAAGCATCCTTCACCCTTACTGTGAGCCCCTCACAGAGCTGACTACGGAGTGCGGTTTCATTCCACTTGGTGTCCGTGTCCCACCTCCAAAATTTAGAGCAATATTCCTCCTCCGGCCAGTCTCCTTGCTAAAGTTGGCGCAGTGTGGACATAGCTAAGGAGACGCGATCGGGCTCATCATATATAAGGCAAAGTACCGGAAAAAATCCATCCACCATCTGAAACGACTGAGAGTCAGATGGGAGAGAAAATGCCCACGCTTGGGGTCCCCCTGGAGAAGCGAGATTACTATCCCCATTCGTTGCTCCTGAAGTACAGTTTACAGGCCTCCCAGAACACAGCAAACTTGTCACGCCCCCCAGATAACCTGTCAGGCAAAGTGATCTTGGGCTCCACTATGGTTTGCTGGTGAGATGGGAATCCTATACCAGATGTATCAGGATGCTGCAAACCAAAAATGGTTATGGTCAGAGCAAATGTTGCGACACAGCTGTCAGGTGACCCAGGACCAGGGGTTCCTTCTCTGTCCCTAACACTAGGGTAGCTCGCCCTACTCCCTGGGATACTTCTGAAGGTGAAGATGCTGGTGATTCCACCATTGCCTTTCTCCTGAGTAAGCCCTCCTTCTTTTCCCCTCCCCCACCCAGGGAAGAGGGGTGCTACTGTGCATTATAGTACACCGACCAAACAAGGCAACACAAACATGGGTTAACAGAAATCTCCAGGCATACAAAATATTCACTCACATATAACAGAGGAATGCACCGGGGCATGGAGGTAAGGGAATAAACCAAAAATAAAGAAGGATTGGGAATTACCACACATAGAAATCAAGCAACAGTCACCGATAACTCCTACAAATCTCCTCATATTATCTCCTCTCCTTCCATTAGCCTTGCAACAAATGCTTGCTCTGACAAGGATTTGTAACAGAGCCCAGATTATAAAGGGGAAAGGAGTGGCTATCCGAGCTCAGCTGTGAGCACAGGGATTTCCAACATGGCTGATTAACCACTGTTCTGCAAGAAGAAATAAACACATTTAAAATGAAGGAGAAATGCATCTTCTCAGCGCCGGAGTTGAAGCAATAATACTCTGCGGTCTTCTGGCTCCACACTGTCGTGGTAACCCTGTGACAAGGACATTTCAACCTTACAGAAGCATTCATGAGAATGAGGGAAGAGAAAGGAAAGGAGGGATTGGACATTGACTTATTTTATAGTTTTGTTGGGTTATCTCATTTCATACACAGTGGGTATGGAAAGTATTCAGACCCCGCTAAATTTTTCACTCTTTGTTTCATTGCAGCCATTTGGTAAATTCAAAAAAGTTCATTTTTTCTCATTAATGTGCACTCTGCACCCCATCTTGACTGAAAAAAACAGAAATGTAGAAATTTTTGCAAATTTATTAAAAAAGAAAAACTGAAATATCACATGGTCATAAGTATTCAGACCCTTTGCTCAGTATTGAGTAGAAGCACCCTTTCGAGCTAGTACAGCCATGAGTCTTCTTGGGAATGATGCAACAAGTTTTTCACACCTGGATTTTGGGATTCTCTGCCATTCTTCCTTGCAGATCCTCTCCAGTGCCATCAGGTTGAATGGTGAATGTTGGTGGACAGCCATTTTCAGGTCTCTCCAGAGATGCTCAATTGGGTTCAGGTCAGGGCTCTGGCTGGGCCAGTCAAGAATGGTCACAGAGTTGTTCCGAAGCCACTTTGTTATTTTAGCTGTGTGCTTAGGGTCATTGTCTTGTTGGAAGGTGAACCTTTGGCCAAGTCTGAGGTCCAGAGCACTCTGGAAGAGTTTTTCATCCAGGATATATCTGTACTTGGACACATTCATGTTTCCTTCAATTACAACCAGTCGTCCTGTCCCTACAGCTGAAAAACACCCCTATAGCATGATGCTGCCACCACCATGCTTCACTGCTGGGATTGTATTGGGCAGATGATGAGCAGTGCCTGGTTTTCTCCACACATACCGCTTAGAATTATCGCCAAAAAGTGCTATCTTCGTCTCATTAGACCAGAGAATCTTATTTCTCATAGTCTCGGAGTCCTTCATGTGTTTTTAGCAAACTCTATGCTGGCTTTCATATGTCTTGCACTGAGGAGAGGTTTCTATCGGGCCACTCTGCCATAAAGGCCCGACTGGTGGAGGGCTGTAGTGATAGTTGACTTCATGGAACTTTCTCCCATCTCCCTACTGCATCTGTGGAGCTCAGCCACAGTGATCTTGGGGCTTTTCTTTACCTCTCTCACCAAGGCTTTTCTCCCACGATTGCTCAGTTTGGCTGGCGGCCAGGTCTAGGAAGACTTCTGGTGGTCCCAAACTTCTTCCATTTAAAGATTATGGAGGCCACTGTGCTCTTAGGAATTGTGAGTACTTCAGAAATTCTTTTGTAACCTTGGCCAGATGTGTGCCTTTCCACAATTCTGTCTCTGAGCTCCTTTTCCAGTTCCTTTGACCTCATATGATTCTCATTTGGTTTGAAATGCACTGTGAGTTATGAGGTCTTATGTAGACAGGTGTGTGCCTTTACAAATCAAGTCCTATCAGTTTAATTAAACACAGCTGGACTCCAGTGAAGGAGTACAACCATCTCAAGGAGGATCACAAGGAAATGGACAGTATGTGACTTAAATATGAGTGTCTGAGCAAAGAATCGAATATTTTTGACAATGTGATATTTCAGTTTTTATTTTTTAATAAATTTGCAAAAATTTCTACATTTCTGTTTTTTTGTTCTCAGTAAAGATGGGGTGCAGAGTATACATTAATGAGAAAAAAAAAAGAACTTTTTTGAATGTACCAAATAGCTGCAATGAAACAAAGAGTAATAAATTTAAAGGGGTCTGAATACTTTCCGTACCCACTGCAATTTGCTATGGAATCTATTTTCTAATTATGCAAATCGCAGATGTAACTAACAATGTATTGTAATACTATTATGAAAATGTGAACAAAATTTTCTTACTATACTATACTTACAGTGATATGTTGTATGTATTTAATGTAAAGATAAAATAATTAAAAAAAAAGAAAAAGGGATTCGGTATGTTGACATCCAACTGCCCAATCCTGTTGAATTTTAATATCTGATATTGCCTTTGGCAGAGAGTCGTAACATTGCCATACAGATAAAACAGACAAGCAGTCCAGCCAAAAATCTGGTTTGTAATGGTAATCAAATGCGTATGGGCACTTTCAGCGTTAATCATGTTTTATAATATTGAAATGGTAATACAATTTCCTTTGCAGAACAGTTGTAATTTTCAATTAACATTTGTATCATGTTGACTGTCCTTATGTTTATGTATCATTGTGCATATGTTAATTAGTAAATGCATGCTGAAGTCAAAACTATTTAGTTCATTTTCGGATGATAAAACATTCTGTTTTCTCTCCAGCAAAAGATCTGAATTGAATACAGACATTATTGTTGCCTGCTATCAACATCTGGCAGATTTACTCAGTAAATTAGAATGTAAGTTTCTGCAATATACAGAGAGAAGCATTATGTAAAATATTGACTTCATTTATGTCACTTTATTTGTCCTTTTCAAGGTCTTAAGATGAATAATGTGAAATTAGGTAATGAAAAGGAAGATATTCTAAAATTTCTTCTAAGGACGATAAAAGACTTCCAGGTAAATCATACAGAAAACAAGACAAAATAGGTATACTAACTTAAAGATATGCAAGGGTTGGCTCGCCATATACTTAGGCTTTGATGATACTTATGTTAAAAATTCAATGTTAAAATAGTAATCTGATTGAAACAATTTTTTATCTTATGCGATGTCCTTATGTGAGCGACACCCCACAAGTCTCATCTTGAATCTTTTAAGTAATTATAGAAATATGATCTTAAAGGGAATCAGTCATGTCAAAAAACGCAACTATCCTTGTGAAGATCTGAGGTTGTGGGTTGTAATAATCACCTAGGCAGGTTAACGATGCAACTATTTTTTATTTCTTACATCTATGGTAGTCCCTCTGCCCCCGTACCAAGTGTCTCACAACTTTTGGTTGGCCCACAGATTTCATATCTCCTGCAAGTATAGTCTGTAGTCACAGTCATCGCTCCTCCAGAGGACAGGAGGACAAATTTAAGACAAATTAATTGAAGATAATAATACCAAAGAATTTGTGTTTGCAATCATTTTCAGGAAGAAACTGAGTATTATCTGACAGAATTGCAGGGGTGTCAAAACTTTTGGCCACAACTGTAGTGATGGCACTGCTTGGTCTACAATCCCCATTCACACAATGGAACTAGTGGCTAGAAGAACAATGGAATGATTGAGTTCCTTGATTACTAATCTTGAATCTGGCCTTATGCATAAGATCTAATCTGCATGTCTTCCTCTGCTCACTGTCACTGAATGGAAACATTGATTCCTGAGGCTGAACTGATGAGCAAGCAAATCTCTAATAAAACACAACAATAATATCAACGCAACTGGTGCTCCATGGTGGAAAAAGTCTGCATCCCTTAGTGCCATGGTCTCTGCTCTACGTCCCTTTGTCCAATAGTCTTTAGTAAGTGGTTAGCGCCTCACAAACCTGCAGATACTGTATGTGGTTAATCTGCATGTTAATAGCATTCTAAAGCCATGCAGCCACTGTACTGGAAGCCTGGCTGTCCATAGCAAATGAATTTCATTCCTCCTGGCAGTATGCGTCTTTCAGTCATAAAGGTGCGGTCGGCGTAGCTGCAATCATCAGTCCGTATACAGCTATAACCACACCCCAGCACTGAATGACAGCTGGCTCTACACTGATGCACTAATTGAGAATGCTGTAAGTAATTGCCAGGGCGTGGCTTCAGCTGCTGCTCACTATGTACTGGTGGTAACTGCAGCCATCTTCCATGACTAAAAACCGGAGGCTACCGGGAGGGAGGAATAAAGTTAATTTCCTCCCGGAGCCGTACTTTCAGTGCCATGGCTGCAGAGCTTTAAAACGCTATAACCTACAGATTAACTCAATATCTGCAGGTTAATAGGGTTTTTTGACATGACATGCTCACTTTAAGCCTGCTATGCACATTAGATGGCTAGAAACACAACAAAGAAGAAATGGAGTATATAAACCCCAAAGTAAATAGGAATAGTGAAAAGACACATTTCATTAAAAAATAAATTTTATTGAAAACAGTCAGAAAATAAATAGGTAACAATACAATAAAATATATGAACAGTAATAAACGGTGAAGACACAAAAATGCGACAACACTAAAGGAAAACTCTTTGTCATAAATGTTAGGGTAGCAATTATCAAAGTTAATCCACATAAATGAAATGTACATTCAAATATTTTAGTCATAATTCACACGTTAGATGGCTGTCGGCTGAACAATACTTCAGATGATTGTTCAGCCAACAGCCATTTCTTTTGGCTCTCCCATACAGATGAATTCTTGTTCAGCTGAGTACTCCAGTGCTCTCTATGAGAAAGCCATTGCCAAACATATTTGGCGATGACTTCTCTCTGGGAGAACAAAGCGATCGGCAGTCTGAAATACAACATGCCCAACTGAAATACGACATGCCCAATTGATATCTCCCCCGAAAATCAGCTTCCTTCATACCAATTAGACTGTCAACCAAACACATCGGTATCGGTGGGTTTGCCAGCCATTAGTCTAATGTGTATGGAGGACTTAACTTAAAAGGGAGATTCTCAACTATATGCTATAAACAAACAATATTAGTGATGCCATCTGGGGCCCAAGGATTGCAGAAGCCCCTCATGTATATAATGAGCAGCCCCCAGAGAAGGGCAACTTCAGAAGGTGTAGTTGACTTCCCAAGATAATAACAGGCCATCCATAACAGCTCCAGAGATTCCTTGTTTTCTCCTCTGAGCTTTATCTGCGTCATGCATTATGCCCAGTTAACAATAATTGAGATCTATGGTACATTTAAATCTATTCTGTAGCTCCAAATGAATAATTTATTAGTTATGTAGAAAAGCATAATTGGCAAGAAGACAAAGGCTATCACTGACAGAGTGCACCGTTGGCAAATAACATGGCCCTGATTTTGTCCCATATTTGAATTTTCCCAGAAACTTCAATCTCTTCAAACTTTTGCTTTAGTTGCACCTTTTCAGTTTTATTCAAGAACTGGACTTTGATTAAATAAATTATAGTCATTAAATAGGTAAAAATTATCTAAATGCAAAATCACATGTAATAAAAATTGGGCTGATTTATCACTATATTTATGCCATATTTAGGAAGTCTTGAACTACTTTTTAGGATTATGCTGGTGAAAGTGAATCAGACATCAATGTTAAAAGATGCCCTAAAATGTCCTTGATTATGTTCTGAAAAGTATCCTTTGTTCTCATTTACTTCTTTATATCTTAGGACTATAAAATAAATAGTGAAAGTAGCAGAGAACAAGTGGAAAAACTTCTGAATGAACGCATGGACTTGAGAGAAAACTATCATGAGAGAATTAATCAGGTACATTTAAAAACATATCAAATACCATAATCTACTGCTTTGAATGTCTTATAGACCTTTTTCCTAATCTTTTTATGGAATATACACCAATGTTTTTAACAATTTTGAAATAAATATTGAATTTATCTACTCACGTGTGCTGGATTCCCTTCTACCTCAGACAACCTTAAGCTATATGTTTATTATTTAGTCTTCAGCAAAGCATTGAATAGAATACTATTCATGGTGACTTTGGTATTTCGAAATCGTCATTTTCAACACCTGTGAAGTGCGGTATCTGAAAATGGTGGCATGGCTTTATAGTTGCATATGGAGAATTAAATTTGAATAAATACCTTCCATTGTTTTTGCATAGTTTACATTTTCTTTTCTTTTCAATGGTTTTTTTTATCGAAAATTATTGAAAATTTCAGAATTTAACACGAAATCATGTAGTAATACAGCATAAATCATTACATAACTTATAATTATTATTCATCAAGATTTAGACTATGTAGAGTCAGATAAGTATAGGTTGCATTGAGGAATAACAGATTGTAGATGGGAGGTTTCTTCAGATCAAAACTCTGTACACAACCATTTCATAACAGGGTATAAAGTCTTTAAATTGCTACAACTCGATCGACATCATTTTCATTATAGCTGTATTAAGATATTGGATATATATGAAACTAGCTGAAGAGCCCAGCGCTGCCCGGGCATAGTAACTAACTGTGGTTAGTTATAACAAATTATAATTATCCTCCATCCCATAGTCCCGTACCCATATACCCATCATACATATCCACGATCCCATTGGCCCGTGCCCATATACCCATCATACATATCCTCCATCCCATAGTCGAGTGCCCATATACCCATCACACATCCTCCATCCCATAGTCCCATGCCCATATACCCATCACGCATCCTCCATCCCATAGTCCCGTGCCCATATACCCATCATACATATTCGCCATCCCATAGTCGAGTGCCCATATACCCATCACACATTCGCCATCCCATAGTCCCATGCCCATATACCCATCATACATATCCTCCATCCCATAGTCCCGTGCCCATATACCCATCATACATATCCGCCATCTCATAGTCCCGTGCCCATATACCCGTCATACATATCCTCCATCCCATAGTCCCATGCCCATATACCCATCACACATCCTCCATCCCATAGTCCCATGCCCATATACCCATCATACATATTCGCCATCCCATAGTCCCATGCCCATATACCCATCACACATCCTCCATCCCATAGTCCCATGCCCATATACCCATCATACATATTTGCCATCCTATAGTTGAGTGTCCATATACCCATCACACATCCTTCATCTCATAGTCCCATGCCCATATACCCATCATACATATCCTCCATCCCATAGTCCCGTGCCCATATACCCATCACACATCCTCCATCCCATAGTCCCATGCCCATATACCCATCATACATATTCGCCATCTCATAGTCGAGTGCCCATATACCCATCACACATCCTTCATCTCATAGTCCCATGCCCATATGCCCATCATACATATTCTCCATCCCATAGTCCCGTGCCCATATACCCATCATACATCCTCCATCCCATAGTCCCATGCCCATTTACCCATCATACATATTCGCCATCCCATAGTCCCATGCCCATATACCCATCACACATCCTCCATCCCATAGTCCCATGCCCATATACCCATCATACATATTCGCCATCCCATAGTTGAGTGCCCATATACCCATCACACATCCTTCATCTCATAGTCCTATGCCCATATACCCATCATACATATCCTCCATCCCATAGTCCCGTGCCCCTATACCCATCACACATCCTCTATCCCATAGTTCCGTGTCCTTATAACCATCATACATATCCTCCATCCCATAGTCCAGTGCCCATATACCCATAACACATCCTCCATCCCATGGTCAACCATTATGACATCATAATGAGCGGCGGGGCTTGCAACCTATGATGACATCAACGTCGCCATGGCAACCATTGTGACATCATAATGAGGGGCGGGGCTTGATACGCACACACTGTTTCCCCCAGTATGTAGATAGGGGCATTATCACATCATAATGAGGGGCGGGGCTTGACGCGCACACACTTTTTCCCCAGTATGTAGACAGGGGCAAAATTGTTTGGTGAATTGGAACGCGCAGAGTTAAAATTCCGCCTCACAACATAGCTTAGGACGCTCTCGGGGTCCAGACGTGTGACTGTGTAAAAATTTTGTGGCTGTAGCTGCGACGGTGCGGATGCCTATCCCGGACATACACACACACACACACACACACACACATACACACACTTGAGCTTTATATATTAGATAATTATATAGGGTAAAAGAGGTAGAGTAAACATGAAGCGAGGAGGGGTAAAGAGGGAAGGTATGGGAGAAGGGGGGGTAAAAGACGAGGCCCGAGTTATTTAAGTAATTAACAGAGGTGTTGAAGTCAAAGTACGAGGCATTTCAGACAAAATATTGCATTCAAGAAAGATTGTATAGCCCCTTACTGAGTATTGGACCCATTACTGGGTTCAAATAAAATTAAATAAATCCGGAAAAAAAACACATATGAACCCAAAATCACAAACTATGTAAATCTTTATTAAATAGCCAAAACATACATAACCTGCAAGGTTAAAAAGTGGGAAACCTAAAACAAGGCACCACAACCCATATTCATAACAGTAAGAGGCTGCACATATCAAAAGAACCCCAGTAATCACTCTTCAAATGCTAAATAGCCATGAGAGACAGTCACTAAGACATAAAGACTCCATACCATAAAAATCACCAGTCCTATACAAGTAGTGCATGCAGTGCCCTAAGGCTGGCACCATCACCCACAGGAGGTAAAGTTAATCTCTGCACTGATTATTGGGGTTCTTTTGATATGTGCAGCCTCTTACTGTTATGAATGTGGGTTGTGGTGCCTTGTTTTGGGTTTCCCATTTTTTAACTTTGTATGTTTTGGCTATTTAATAAATAATTATATATTTTGTGATTTGGGGTTCATATGTGTTTTTTCGGATTGAGTTATTTCAGTACTAGACTATTGCAGTTTAATAGTGCTACTTTAGTCTTGCTTATGCTTGTAAGTGGATCTAAAACAGATCCATGGACGCCAAGTTTCTTCAAATGCAGGTTGTGAGCAGTTTACCAGGGCCACAAGTCTAGCCATGTGATACAACATATCCACCTTTTCATAAAGTTTGCAGGAAGAGGGGACAGTTGTCGATTTCCAGTACATAGGGATCAACAATTTCACCGCACCTCCAGCACTTAGATGAGGTGCCTGTCCACCAGCGGTTGCTTTGTTTCGGTGTAATATACCATCTGGTTATAATTTTAAACGCGTTCTCTTGAGCTCTGACACATTGTGTTGGGCCATGTGAATATTTGTAAATGTGGGAAATTTGAGTTGGGATGAGAATTAATTATAGAATTAATAAATATACAAAGTTTAGGAAACACCTCTCTACACATTAGAGTAATGTCAGCCAAACTGCTAATTTCAGGGAGACCAGCCGACTATCCACTGTGTAATAGGGTCCTCCTGATTTTCGACCAAAAGATAATATTTAGGGAAAGAATGATTGACTATTTTGTCTGCTTTCTCCACTCTCACCATGGAGAACACATGAATGCATTGCCAAACCAAGTGTGTCTGTGTATTAGTACGTCAGAAGAGAAAGCTCTTGACTCAATGAGTATTTGACTGACATCTACCTGATGTGTATGGCTACCTTAATGGAGTTATCTGGGACAATTTTAGTTTTTTCTTATGGGCCTAAAAACTTACAGGCAATTAGTTGCTCACTACTGGTCTTTTGTGCCCGGTTAAAATCTCTGCCAGCTCAGAGCTGTCATGAATCACTCCTGCTGGCGATTCAGCTTTTAGTAATGTCAGAGTAGTTGCTTCTCTTCTGCTCTGCTCTGTTGATGTGGTGTGACTGCTCATGCCATGCTGATTGACAGCATGTTCCCCACTTCATAGCTGCGGGGAGCCAGCTGTCAATCAGAATAACATTGACAGTCATTGACGAACGCTTGTCGTATTTCTGACCCGGTATAGTAATTAGTTGCACAGTTACCTACGTGAATATAGGCGACGACCGTAATTTAGGGTCCCTTTTGAGGCATGCAGGTCTGATTGCGTGGTAAGCCACTTTTTATGCAAATTTCTGCATTTTGTGAATATGTGTACTAACATATAGAACACAATGCCATGGTTTCAAAGGAATGACAGCCGTTTTTAGTGACATACAAACCGAGCATATATCATTATTGTTCCTACGTTTTCCACCTAGGTGGATTTCACACACGAATGGGTTAAAATCCCTACCTCTCTTGGTGATTACACAATTGGTATGTCTTGGCAAAAAAGAATATTATAGGTACTGTGCTTTTGGATATCAGCACCGCTACCCTATTACATCTAAGGGGACTATAGGTCCTTTTTAGACCAAATTCTTGTTGTGTGTGTAAACCACTGTTTGTGTTGTTTGACCTTGCAAATGCACTTTAGTCAGTCTTGTATTTTAAAGATTTGAAATAAAGTTTATTATTTTTATTCCAATACGCTATCCCTATACAATTGATTTGGAAATAACCATCCGCTATATTTCAGTCAGTAAAATACCTAGAGCTATCAGTATGTGGATATAATAGATCAGGGAAGTGTAAAAAATGGAAGGGGGACACACCAATCTTAATTATAATATAGTATGCTGCAAGTGCAGAGTGGCAATATAGAAATAGATCAGTGCATTACCCTTGGATTCTTTGATTATTGAAATTATGGGACCCAAACAAAGGGATTGCATTAGATAAAGGGTCAGGGATAAATGATTCCTAGAGTATCGTTAAAGTGCTCTGTGCCAAAGTTACCTTGGACAGGATGTCAGTAGTTTTCAAATGGAAGTAATTGCCTCAGCGTCCCCTCACCCTGACACACGTTTCGCCGCCAGCCTCTTCCGGGGGCGTGAAGGATGCAGAACTGCTGGCAGGAGCAGTCTATGATCACTCTGTACCAGAACAGGGCAGAACAGGTAAATAGTTAGCAACTACCTGCCTATTAGTTCTTAGTCCCATTAGAAAAAATAAAACAGTCCCTGATAACTTCTTTAACTTAGCAAATAAATTGCTTGTCCAATTAGGTCATCCTGGAATATTAGAAAATCCTGCCGAAAATGTATTAAATAAAAGTATCACTCACTTGTTAAATCATTTGCTGCTCCAGTGCTGATGCTCTGCTGGTTGTATATAACAACATGTTTTGGTTTATGGATTCTTGATTCTATAAGCTGTTTCTTATTGCAATAGGTTACAGCTGTCATAATTGAGCTGAAACATCTGAGGCAAGCCTATAATGGACTTTTGAGACATTCTCGAGATTCTGATGACAAAAAAGCAATGCAATGGATAAGCAGAGTACAGGCTATTAAGGTAAAATGATATCAAGTTTTTAGTCAGTGATAAGCGGTCATAGAGGAGCGCTTAGGAAGCAACCCAGGGGCAGACAAAAATGTCAGGTCTCCACCGCAGCTCCAGCCGAAAACCTCCAATGGAGGATAGGAGCAATGAGAAAATGGAAATGGTCTTAGGAGTGCAGGAAAGAGACTCAGACAAGAGATGGGGTTAAACCACAACGCGTTTCGACGGAGAATCCGTCTTCATCAGGTGAAACTTCTCTTTAAAATCTCCCCCTCCAAAGTTTTTCCATTTTTTTTAAGGTTTAAGCCTTAGGCCGGCGTCACACTACCTTAGAATATGGGCGAGTGCTATGCGAGAAAACATCGCATAGCACTTGGACCAGTGTTAATCTATGGGGAAGTGTTGTGAATTAATAGTAACATAGTAACATTGTTAGTAAGGCCGAAAAAAGACAATAGTCCATCCAGTTCAGCCTATAAAATTCTGTCAGAATAAATCCCCAGATCTACGGCCTTCTAAAGAACCTAGCAATAACTGTAAGATACAATATTGTTACGCTCCAGGAAGACATCCAGGCCTCTCTTGAACCCTTCGACTGAGTTCGCCATCACCACCTCCTCAGGCAGAGAATTCCAGATTCTCGCCCTAACTGTAAAGAATCCTCTTCTATGTTGGTGGAAAAACCTTTTCTCCTCCAGACACAGAGAATGCCCCCTTGTGACCGTCACCTTCCTTGATATAAACAGATCCTCGGAGAGATATTTGTATTGTCCCCTTATATACTTATACATGGTTATTAGATTGCCCCTCAGTCGTCTTTTTTCTAGACTAAATAATGCTAATTTTGCTAATCTCTCTTGGTATTGTAGTTCCCCCATCCCCTTTATTAATTTTGTGCCCTCCTTTGTACCTGCTCTAGTTCCATTATATCCTTCCTGAGCACCGGTGCCCAAAACTGTACACAGTACTTCACGTGCGGTCTAACCAGAGATTTGTACAGAGGTAGTATAATGCTCTCATCATGTGTATCCAGACCTCTTTTAATGCACCCCATGATCCTGTTTGCCTTGGCAGCCGCTGCCTGGCACTGGCTGCTCCAAGTAAGTTTATCATTAACTAGGATCCCCAAGTCCTTCTCCATGTCAGATTTACCCAGTGGTTTACTGTTCGGTGTGTAATGGTGATATTGATTCCTTCTTCCCATGTGTATAACCTTACATTTATCATTGTTAAACTGCATCTGCCACCTTTCGGCCCAAGTTCCCAACTTATCCAGATCCATTTGTAGCAGAATACTATCTTTCTCTTGTATTGACTGCTTTACATAGTTTTGTATCATCTGCAAATATCGATATTTTACTGTGCAAACCTTCCACCAGTTCGTTAATAAATATGTTGAAGAGAATAGGTCCCAACACCGACCCCTGCGGTACCCCACTGGTCACAGTAACCCAGTTAGAGAATGTACCATTTATAACCACCCTCTGCTTTCTATCACTAAGCCAGTTAGTTACCCATTTACACACATTTTCCCCTCAGACCCAGCATTCTCATTTTGTGTACCAACCTCTTGTGTGGCACGGTATCAAACGCTTTGGAAAAATCAAGATATACCTCATCCAATGACTCACCTTGTTCCAGTCTACAGCTTACCTCTTCATAAAAACTGATTAGATTGGTTTGACAGGAGCGATTCCTCATAAACCCATGCTGATATGGCATTAAACAGTTATTCTCATTGAGATAATCCAGAATAACATCCCTCAGAAACCCTTCAAATATTTTACCAACAATAGAGGTTAGACTTACTGGCCTATAATTTCCAGGTTGACTTTTAGAGCCTTTTTTGAATATTGGTACCACATTTGCTATGCGCCAGTCCTGTGGAACAGACCCCGTCGCTATAGAGTCTCTAAATATAAATATATAGAGTCTCTAAATAATGGTTTGTCTATTACATTACTTAGTTCTCTTAATACTCGTGGGTGTATGCCCACTTTCTGGTCTACCTCTGGTTACTAGTGAAGGTAGTGGAGCTGGTTGTATTGACAGAGGGGTCACGAGTTCTCTTTCTGGGCTCCCTCTGGTGGTTGCTGGAGGTAATGGAGCTGATTTGATTAACAGAGGCTTGCCACCTGATAATGAGGGGGACGATTGGAGATCTGGAGTTTCTGACTGGATTTAAGACAGCTGACTCCCTCTCTCCCTGCTGGTGATTTTTTCCTGCCTCCTGAGGTCTTAGTTTCCAGCTCAGTCCCTGCATGCTCAGCTAAGTGTTCTTTTGCTATTGTTCACATTTGATCTGGTTTTGTCTATTTCAGTTTTGTGTGGTCAGCCAGCTCCAGATGGGGCTGTGCTGAATCTCCATCCATATGTTACTGCTTGTGCCAGTTTGTTTTTGTCCCTTATTAGATTGGCCTCTTTTTGCTCTGCTTTCAGAATATACCAGAGGGCTGATATAGTGGGCAAAGTCATGCGACTTCAGTATTTTTCTATCAGACGTGTTGGACATTTTTTGCAGGGTTTTTTGCGTGATTACAGACAATGTCTTTCCTTTCCTGTCCTGTCTAGTTAGTGTGGGCCCCATCGTTTGCTCAGTCTATTTTCCTACCTATGTTTGTGTTTTCATCTTGTCTCACCGACAATATATGTTTGGCGGGTATCTATTCCTTTGGGGTCTGCTCTGGGGCAGTTTAGATTTCCCCTTTCTTGCTTTAGGCTTATTTAGCTCTCCGGCTGTGTCGAGGTGTCTAGGATCATCACAGGTACGCTCCACGGCTACTGCTAGTTGTGTGGATAGGATCAGGGGTCTGCAATCCACTTAGTTACCAACCTCTCTGGTTTTCTGTGTCTTAGCTTGGTCTTGCTCTCCTCCTCGGTGACCCAATCATAACAGGGCAGCTCACATCACCGTTTATGTTCTCGGGCATGTTCAGCGTGTGTGTAAGATCGAAGCATGCTGTGATTGTCACCGAGACTTGGCTGAAACTTGCCAATGCAAGCCTATGGGTGTGAGAAAAAAATCGCACAGCACTCGGACCATACAAGTGCTATCCGATTTTTACGCACCCATGTCCTTTGAAAAGCTGGCAATTCATGTGCTGCGTACAGTAAAATCACACTGACAGGTTAGAATAGAATAGAGATATACACATAGAATACATAGCTATATAGATGTCAGTAGCACACACACATATATGTAATGAATGAGTCACCGAGGAGTAAAAAACAAAAAGCAAGCTAAGCCCAGAAAACCGGAGAGGTTGGTAACTAGTGGATTGCAGACCCCTGATCCTATCCACAACAACTAGCAGTAGCCGTGGAGCGTTCCTATGGTGGTCCTAGACGTCTCGTCATGGCCGGGAACTAAATAAGCCTAAAGAAAGAAATGGAAAAGCTAAACTGCCCCAGAGCAGACCCCAAAGCAATAGACAGCCCCCAACATGTATTGTCGGTGAAACAAGATGAAAACACAGACACAGGTAGAAAGATAGGCTGAGCAAACGATGGGGCCCTCGCTAACTAGAAAGGACAGGAAAGAAAAGCTGCTGTCTGCAATCACGCAAAAAAAAACCCTGCCAAAAAGAATGTCCAACACATCTGATAGAAAAAGGCCCTGAAGTCGCTAGACTTCAAATCACTATATCAGCACTCAGGTATATTCTGAAGACAGAGCAAAAGAGATCAACTGATCAGAGACAAAATGGGGATTCAGCCCAGTCCCAGCCAGGGCTGGCTGAACACAAAAGCTAAGTAAACCAGACAAAAACTCATATGAACAATAGGAGAGAAAACTTAGCGTTAGGAAGGCAGGAACCAAACTGGAAACCAGGAGCCACAGTCAGGAAAAATCACCAGCAAGAAACTAGGGAGTCGGCTGCCTTAAATCCAATCAGAAACTCCTGATGTCCAATCGCAGTCCTCTTCCTCAGGTGGCCGGTCTCTGCCATTTAGATCAGCTTCATTACCTCCCTTCACCAACAGAGGGAGTCCAGATAGAGAACTCTGTTGTGAGTTTATTTTCCCCTTCATTACTGAGGCCCGAGGAACTCCCTCTTCTGGTAAAGAAAGGTAGTGAGCCTGATTATCAAACACCTGAGGCTGATGATGATGACTGGCTGAGTGGAGTTACGGACTGGATATAAGGCTGCCGACGCCCTTCTGCCCTGCGGGTGATTTCTCTGTGGGATCCTTGGAGACCAGTCTGAATTCCTGCTCCTTTAAAGCTAAGTTTGCTGCTCGGCCTTTTGCTTTTGTGCTTTGACTTTGTTTTGCTTTGTTTTTCTGGATTTCTGCCATTCCCTGCTGGGGTGTGCTGAATTCATTTAGCTCTGTCTTCTGAAAATACCTGAGTGCTGATTTAGTTTTTGAAGCCTAGCTGCTTCAGAGCCTTTTTCATATCAGCTTGTTGGCTTATGTCTTTGATAGGGTTTTGGCAGATTGCAGACAGCAGCCTTCCTGTCCTTTCCTATCTAGATAGTTGCGGGCCCCGTCTTTGCTCAGTCTATCTTTCTGTCTGTGTTAGTATTTTCATCTTGCTTCACCGTCATTATATGTTGGGGGCTGCCTATTGCTTTGGGGTCTGCTCTGGGGCAGTTTAGATTTCCCCTTTCTTTCTTTAGGCCTATGTAATTCTCCGGCTGTGATCGAGGGGTCTAGGGCTTCGTAGGAACCCCCCACGGCTACTGCTAGTTGTGTTGATAGGTTCAGGGGTCTGCAATCTGATAGTTGCCAACTTCTCTGGTTTTCTGGACTTAGCTTGTATTTCTGCTTTTGCCTCCTACGGTGACTCATTCATAACAGAACTCACTACTCCTCTGTCAGCACAGCCAGCTCCATAACCCTCACCAGAAGCCAGAGGCAAACCCGAAAATGAGTTCACAACACATACAGTATATATGTATATACTGTATATTACATAGAAGAATAGCCAGCAATTCATCTGCTGTGTAATGTAAAATCACTGCCGGAGCCGACAGGATAGAAGACATGAATTACATACAGTAAATACATATGGAATAGGTAGATATACAGATGTCAGTGACATATACAATTAGCACAGTGTGTGTGCAGCTTACTGTACATGTATTTAATTAATAAAAGATTATTTTTCTTTAAAAAAAAATGGCGTGGGCTCCTGCACAATTTTCATAACCAGCAGAATAAAAGCCGATCGCTGGGGCTGATGTTTATAGCGTGGGAAGGGGGTAATACCAATGGAGTTTCCCAGGCTATTAATATCAACTCACTACTGTGTACTTATCCTTTACTAGCTGCTAAAATGAGGAACCCTAAATTAAAATGACGTAAGGCCCCCCTATAATTAATAACTAGCAAACGCTATGCAGACAGCTGCGGGTTGATATTAATAGCATAGGAAGGGGCCATGTATACTGCCCCCCAGGATAAAAATATCAGCCCTCAGCTGCCCCAGAAAAGTCGCATGTCTAAGATGCACCAATTCTGGCACTTAGCCTCGCTCTTCCCACTTGCCCTATAGCGGTGGCAAGTGGGGTGATAGTTGGGGGGTTGATGTCACCTTTGTATTATCAGGTGACAACAAGCCCTGTAGTTAATAATGGAGAGGCGTTAACAAGATGCCCCATTACTAACCCCATAGTCACATTGTATGAAAACACAGACACCCAGAAAAAAGTCCTTTAATTGAAAGAATGACAGGCTTCTTTAATAATCTTAATTAAACCATACCTACGACCTTGTCTATTCCCCCAATGCCCTTGTCATCTGCAAAAGAGTTAATAAAACAAACAACAATATTCCTCACCTTTCCGCAGAGATGCTACTAATCCATTTGTCCCACGATGGGTCTAGCTCTGCTACATCTAGATGGCAGGCTGCATGGTTGTGCTTAGGGTCTCCCTATGAACTCCTATTACCAGACGGATGGCACCGCGAACGTGAGAAAGTTCTTCTGCTCGCGGTGCTGTCAGACTGGTCCTGCGAGTTCACAGACAATGAACTCACTTCACTTTTCTGACATCAATGCGAGCGTGGTGAGAAAATTTCTATGCTATCTATTCTATTTTATTCTATTCTAACCTGTAACTCTGTGATTTTACTGTCCCCGGCACATGAATTGCCGACTTTTCAAAGGACATCGCTGCGTAATAATTAGCCAGCACTCGCATGGTCCTAGTGTAACAAGGTGGCACGGGGTGGTAGTCATGGCCTAGTTTAAAAACACAGTCAGTGAGCACCCCGGCCCCTTGCACACAAACAGACAAGTAGCGTCCCAGTCCTGTTACCTTCTTATCACACTCATTTCAGCCACTGGGGATGGGCCATCAGGAACACACCACAAGCACAGTTCTGTTCCAACCAAAAACTTTACTGTGCATCATATAATGCTTCCTGTTCTGCCCCTGCAGCTTCTTGAGCCAGTCGAGCATCACCAGCTCCCACCCAGATTTGGGAGCCACCAAAAAGTCCTTCTGGGGCCAGTCTCGCAACACTAGGACCCGTCCACACTGCCTGACAGTCCTTTGCAGCCAATGTCCCCCTGGAACAGGGTATCCTCTGCTCCTGGAAGTGAGGCACATCCTGCCTCGGGCAAGCCTGCCCAGACTCTGCTCCAGATATTCCTCAGATGTTCCCCAATCCTTTTACAAAGAGGACGTATAGTTTGACCTACATACATTTTATGGCAAAGGCAATTTAAAAACATTTAAAATGGAATGTTTTAAAATGTCTTGATAAGGGATGATTGTCCGCATTATTCCTGATATTCCTCAGATGTTCCCCAATCCTTTCACAAAGAGGACATATAGTTCGACCTACATACATTTTATGGCAAGGACATTCAATTACATATATAACTCCTGTAGTGCTACAGGTAATAAAATCCTGGATTTCGAACTGTGTTCCACACTGCAAAGTGACAAATTTTTGTTTTGTGGGGTGTAATGTTCTGCACATTTTACATTTATGGCAAGGAAAAGAGCCCTTTATCTTTGTTTTAAAAGGGCCAATTCGATTTGAATGCTTGGGATTTGTAAAAGGATTGAGGAACATCTGAGGAATATCAGGAACAATGCGGACAATCATTCCTTATCAAGACATTTTAAAACATTCCACAAGGGGTCGGCTAATGGAACTAAAATTATGGGCATCAAAACAGTTAATAAAGACTGGCGCAAAGGTAACTTTATTAATCAGATGTCAAGAGAAGAGACCCGCTAGATTTTTGAACTAAATACCCTGAAACCAAAGGGATTAAATGATGAGATTGAACTATTTGCGTTTGACTAATTAAGGGTTAATGAACCAATGATATATATACAGCTGTAAATGCAGGAGGAGCCATCCCTGAGGAAGCAATCCGCAGTATTCTGAAACGCATAGGACTATTGGCTCCCCCTGCAAACCGTTACTTTCTGCTGGGCACCACGTGACTCTGTTAGTCACGTGACCCGAATTACGTCACACAGGTCCTGTGCTAACGCGGACTCTGACAAGCCCTGCCAGCGTTCAGGGCAGCTGCCCGCGCTCAAAGCAAAGCACAACCAGGGAGCTTGTCACTGGCCGGGACAACGCTCCAGAGCTCACCGCTACCTTGGAGGGTCTCCTCATCGAGACACAAGCTAAGTACAACTTAACCCACTGGTGAATATTTACAATTCTGCAAAGCGCAGTTTATCATACTGATCTTTTGGAAGATATTTGCCTCATTTCGTCTAGATCACACAAGGTTCCTTCTGAATCATTGCAGGTACTTATCATAATTGATCAGTAATGTTTTTGATGTTTGTTTCATAGCGCGAGTACTATTTTATTTATTTATTTATTTAAGTATTAGGAATTGCTTGGTTCAAGCAACAAGCACCTAAGCTCTCAGACTATGGCAATCCAAAATGTTTATGTTTTTAAAAAAAAAAACATTTTTAGTGCGTGATAGCAGAAAAAATCTGGTATCACTGTAATCACACCGACCCGAAGAATAAAGTCTAATTGACACATTTTCAACTGCTACTGATTTGTTCATTCTGCCTCACAAAGATCCCAGTTTGGCTCGGCTTGCATTTATCCTGTGCTCTGCGCTGAGCACTTTACCCCGGGGTTTCCATATAAATCTCTGAAATACATGATTCAGATGAAACCCCCAGAGGAAGATTCCCTATAATAGGGCAGATAGAGGCACTGTGTTTGCTGTTTGGCATATGATCCGGCAGTGTCCGTCTTTTTAAGCTTGCATAAAAGTGCAATCGGCCAGTTTTGTGCACTTCTGAAAAAAAGTACACTGTTTAGCAGAGGTCTGCCTCATTATAATGAAGGAATCCCTCAAAGGTTTCATCTGAATCATGTAATTCAGAGATTTAGACAATAAAAAATTACGGTATATTGTGATACTGCGTTAGCCAGGAAAATCGATGTAAATACTTTAATGCCCAAAAATGACAAAAGCATTCTCGGAGTTATACTCTTACTGGCTAACCAGAAAGAATATATATGTGCAAGCTTTTCAGAGAACAGGGGGTCCTTCTTCAGGCAGGTTTACAAAATAATTAATAAGACAAGAGCATAACATTTAAGAGATATTACAACAGGACATTTGATCATGTGGTTGTAGGGGAGATGCCTCCTAAAGATAACCCAAGGAAATTAAATTAGGGTTTGTGAAATGGAGAGGCGGTGGGAATGTTCCCTTAGTTGTCTGGAGTCTGTCTGGTGGAGGCGTGAATTTTGTTCATATAGTGAGTTATAAATCTAGGTGTTAAATTGAGTCCTAATGTCAAAGAATTGAACATCCTTATCAGTTTGAAATCCCAAATTCTTCTCTCTGTCGTTCTAAAAATGAACTTTTAATATTAAGACTTTTAAATATTTCATACACTGTCAAAGTCCAGAGTAATGTTTTCCCACAGACGTGTCCAGTTCATTCCTGATTGTGTGTCTGTGTTGATTGATCCTTGTTTGTAGTTTGTGCATGGTTTCCCCAATATAGATACGTCCAGGGCACCTTGTACATTGTATCATGTACACCACATTGGAGAATGTTCATGAAAAGAAATCCATGATCTTATAGTCCTGATTTGTGTTTTGTATGTGGACTGTATTTGTTGGTAATACGTGAGTACAAGTTTTGCATTTTTTATTGTTACATGGGAATGTGCCTGATAGTGATGAGAGGATACTTCTCACAAGGAGATTCCTTAAATTAGGGGGCTACTTGTAAGAGAGAAGTGGTAGTTCTGGAAATATTTCTTTCAATGTGTGGTCTCTGTGGAATATGGGATGGAGATCAGCATCAATTTTCCTTAGGATGCTCATATGGGGGTTGCATGTGACCACAAGAGACACACTGTTGTTGTCCTCCCTGTTTCTTCAATCCAGGAGACTGTTTCTTGGGAACCTTGTAGCTTTGTGGATCTGCTCATCTCTTACCAGTGGATCCTTGTTCTAGGAATGTATTCCTTAGTGTGAGCAGCTGTAGATTTCTGTCCTTACTGTCTGAACAGATTTGAATGTACCCCAGAGTTTGACTGCAGAGATTTTTTTGTGTGTCTTGGATGAAAGCTGTTCCATCTAAGAAATGCCAGACGTCCTGTGGGTTTATGGTAAAGTGATGCTTGTATGGTGTTGTATTTGATGTATATGGTCATATCCAGAAAATGTATTTGGGACTTTGCTGAAGTTATTGTGTAAGTTAAGCAGATCATCTTTTGAGCCTGTCTAGATTATTAGCAGATCATCAATGTAGCGGAAGGAAGTATGCTAGAAATTTATTAGAGCAAATGACAAAAAAACCCTCCTCTAGTTTAGCCATAAATAGGTTAGCATATTGTGGAGACATTTTGCTTCCCATGGCGCTGCCCAAACACTGTTCCCAAAGGAGAAATAGTTGTGATGAAGCACAAAACTAATAATAGCATGGTTGGTTCTGTTGAAAGATTGTTTTTTTTAAGGAATTATTTGCATGCCGCAATCCCATCCTCATGAGAAATGCTGGATTAGAGACTCTCTACATCCATGATGGCTAGTATTGTGTCCTCCGGAAGTGGGGCCAGGGCTGACAATCTGCAGAGAATATCTGTGGTGTTCTGGATAAAGCTTGGTGTGCGCTTCACCAAGGGTTTCAGAATGTTCTCCACCCAGCCTGAGATATTCTCAGTTAATGTCCCAAAACCTGGATTGGCCTCCCAGGAATTCCTTCTTTATGTGTTTTAGGTAACACGTAGAAGCTACCTCTTTTGGGATTGTCTGGTATTAGTTCCAGTAGTGAGGATGAAGTAGAATCAAAACCATTAATGATATGTGTTAGTTTCTCCATGTTTTTTGGGGGGGGATCTTCCTAAAGTGGAGTGTAGCATTTTCTATCAAAGAGTTGTCTGTGTGCTTCCTGAATGTAAACTGACATGTTCCTGAATACTACACCTCCTCTTTTGTTGGTTTGATAATAATATTGTTGTTAACTTTTAAGGATTGTATGTAAAGATGAGCAAGCACTAAAATGCTCATATGCTCATTACTTGAACTGAGCAATTGCTAATGCTCGAATGCTCATTTAGAGTACTGAGTATAATTGGAGTCAATGAGAAATCAAAGCATTTTTCTGGCAGACCATAGAAAGACCCTAGAAAGAGGTCTGGGGTGCAATGAAAATGTTGAAAAGGATGGAAAAAGTGCTGAGTGGAAGGAGAACAGGATGGGGAACACCCCTGGAAGCATCTCTGACTCCCAGATCGCTGCTGAGAACAATAGTGCTACAGTTTTACTTCACTTTAAGGACTGACAAAAAAAAACATTCAAAATCAACAAGATATTGGAGCATACATGGAAAAAATGTAAAGAAACATTCTTTCCTGTATAATGACTTTTATATAAGACAAAATTTAAAAAACGATTTAAAAAAAAATAATAATTTAAGTAAACTAAAATTGAAATTTTTGGTAAAAAATTGGAATTTTCAGTGTAATTTATGAAGGTAGCAAGAACTGCCAAAATGTGATGTATGAGGGACTCATATGCACCCTCTATTAGACATAAAGGATGGCATTATACACATTTGGTTCAAATTGTCATATAGTGGTACTCCTAGACTCATAAAGGCTGTGCATTAAGTGCAAAGCCTACCAAAAATTACAAGCAGGGTCATCCATACACTCTTAAAGGCACCAGCTTAGAGTCTCATTCAAATATTGTGAGCAAAGCATAGCTGTGGTTCTCCTACACTCATAAAAGCTCTGCACACTGTCCAAAGCGTGCCAAAAGTTATTAGCAGTGTCATTCATACAATCTACACTAGTGGCCAAAATTGTGGATACAATTGAAGTTTTTTATATTTTTCGAGGCTTCTGGAACTTTCAGAGATCTTACTTGCTTGATTACATAATTACGGTACATTTGTAGCCCAGGCACGCAATCTGTTACTAGAGATATCGGGACACTTGTTTTTGATATTTTGTTGGTAGTTTTTATAATTTTAACAAGAAATACTGGACTTCTTTCTCTGTGAGTAAAATTCATAAATTTTTAGTTATATGTTAACTAGAGTTGAGCGATACCGTCCGATACTTCAAAGTATCGGATCGGAATGGATCGGCCGATCTTTAAAAAAAGTATCGGTATCGCCGATTCCGATACCGGAAGTCCCATTCAAGTCTATGGGACTTCCGGTATCGGAATAAGAAAAACCCTGTTTTTGCCTTGTACAGCCTCTCTGGGGTCTGTACGGGCCTTTCGGGGGGCTGTGCCGGCCTGCCAGGGGGTCTGTGCAGGCTCCGGTGGTCTGTGCCGGCCTGCCGGGGGGCTGTGCCGGCCTGCCGGTGGTCTGTGCAGGCTCCGGTGGGCTGTGCCGGCCTGCCGGGGGGCTGTGCCGGCCTGCCGGGGGGCTGTGCAGGCTCCGGGGGGCTGTGCCGGCCTGCCGGGGGGCTGTGCCGGCCTGCCGGTGGTCTGTGCAGGCTCCGGGGGGCTGTGCCGGCCTGCCGGGGGGCTGTGCCGGCCTGCCGGTGGTCTGTGCAGGCTTCGGGGGTCTGTGCAGGCATCGTCCGATGGGACTACAAGTCCCATCGGGCGATGCCTGCTACCATGACAGTGATTGACACATTAGCCAATGATGGGACAGTAGTAGTCCCATCATCCGGCTAATGTGTTGAATGTAAAAAAAAAAAAAAAAAAAAAAAAATTACATGCTACATACATGCTACATTCATACTACATACTACATACATGCTACATTCATACTACATACTACATACATGCTACATTCATACTACATACTACATACATGCTACATTCATACTACATAAATACTACATGCAACATACATACTACATATATACTACATACATACTACATGCATGCTACATACATACTGCATGCTACATACATACTACATGCTACATACATACCACATATATACTACATACATACTACATGCATGCCACATACATACTACATGCTACATACATACTACATATATACTACATGCATGCTACATACATACTACATGCTACATACATACTACATATATACTACATGCATGCTACATACATACTACATGCTACATACATACTACATATATACTACATGCATGCTACATACATACTACATGCTACATACATACTACATACACACTACATACATACTACATACATACTACATGCTACATACATACCACATATATACTACATACATACAATACATTCATACAATACATACATAGACATACAGTACATATAACATAGAGTAACATACTTACCAATACTTGTCACATTGTTCCCCGAAGCCATTGTCTTTTCCGGAATAAATATTAACATAACAAACCACAAAAATACTCACCCACGATCCGAAGCAGTCCACGAGTGTGTCCCACGACGATCTTGGGTAGAGAACTGCAGCATCAGATGATGCTGCCGTTCTCTACGGGCTGCAGGAATCCAATGACGGAAGGTAGGTATCCTTCCGCACTGTATTCCTCCACCACTTAAAAAAAAAAAAGTCCCTAGTCTCACTTTATGCCATTGCTGCGTGGGAAATTCCCACACAGCAATGGCATAAAGTGAGACTAGGGACTTTTTTTTTTTAAAGTGGCGGAGGAATACAGTGCGGAAGGATACCTACCTTCCGTCATTGGATTCCTGCAGCCCGTAGAGAACGGCAGCATCATCTGATGCTGCAGTTCTCTACCCAAGATCGTCGTGGGACACACTCGTGGACTGCTTCGGATCGTGGGTGAGTATTTTTGTGGTTTGTTATGTTAATATTTATTCCGGAAAAGACAATGGCTTCGGGGAACAATGTGACAAGTATTGGTAAGTATGTTACTCTATGTTATATGTACTGTATGTCTATGTATGTATTGTATGAATGTATTGTATGTATGTAGTATATATGTGGTATGTATGTAGCATGTAGTATGTATGTAGTATGTATGTAGCATGCATGTAGCATGCAGTATGTATGTAGCATGCATGTAGTATATATGTAGTATGTATGTAGCATGCATGTAGTATATATGTAGTATGTATGTAGCATGTAGCATGTATGTAGTATGTATGTAGTATGTATGTAGCATGTAGCATGTATGTAGTATATATGTGGTATGTATGTAGCATGTAGTATGTATGTAGTATGTATGTAGTATGCATGTAGCATGCAGTATGTAGCATGCATGTAGTATATATGTAGTATGTATGTAGCATGCATGTAGTATATATGTAGTATGTATGTAGCATGTATGTAGTATATATGTAGTATGTATGTAGCATGTAGTATGTATGTAGCATGTATGTAGTATGTATGTAGCATGCATGTAGTATGTATGTAGTATGTATGTAGTATGTATGTAGCATGCAGTATGTAGCATGTATGTAGCATGTATGTAGTATGTATGTAGTATATATGTAGTATGTATGTAGCATGTAGTATGTATGTAGCATGTAGTATGTATGTAGCATGTAGTATGTATGTAGCATGCATGTAGTATATATGTAGTATGTATGTAGCATGCATGTAGTATATATGTAGTATGTATGTAGCATGTAGCATGTATGTAGTATGTATGTAGTATGTATGTAGCATGTAGCATGTATGTAGTATATATGTGGTATGTATGTAGCATGTAGTATGTATGTAGTATGTATGTAGTATGCATGTAGCATGCAGTATGTATGTAGCATGTATGTAGTATGTATGTAGCATGCATGTAGTATGCATGTAGTATGTATGTAGTATGTATGTAGTATGTATGTAGCATGCAGTATGTAGCATGTATGTAGCATGTATGTAGTATGTATGTAGTATATATGTAGTATGTATGTAGCATGTAGTATGTATGTAGCATGTAGTATGTATGTAGCATGCATGTAGTATATATGTAGTATGTATGTAGCATGTAGTATGTATGTAGCATGCATGTAGTATATATGTAGTATGTATGTAGCATGTAGTATGTATGTAGCATGCATGTAGTATGTATGTAGTATTTTTTTTTTTTTTTTTTTTTTTTTAACATTTAACACATTAGCCGGATGATGGGACTACTACTGTCCCATCATTGGCTAATGTGTCAATCACTGTCATGGTAGCAGGCATCGCCTGATGGGACTTGTAGTCCCATCGGACGATGCTTGCACAGACCCCCGGACATCAGCACAGCCCCCCGGCAGGCCGGCACAGCCCCCCGGCAGGCCGGTACAGACCCCCACAGGGTGCACAGACCACCGGCAGGCCGGCACAGCCCCCCGGCAGGCCGGTACAGACCCCCACAGGGTGCACAGACCACCGGCAGGCCGGCACAGCCCCCCGGCAGGCCGGTACAGACCCCCACAGGGTGCACAGACCACCGGCAGGCCGGCACAGCCCCCCGGCAGGCCGGTACAGACCCCGGGCAGTCCACACAGCCCCCGGCAGGCCGGCAGAGACCCCCGGAAGGCCCGAAATGACGGCGCATCATGATGCGCACACACCGCGCATCATGATGACGTCAGGCTGTCAATCAACTTTGAACTTCCGATTCCGATGCCGAATTCCGATATTGAAAAAATATCGGAAGTCGGTATCAGAATTCCGATACAGCAAGTATCGGCCGATACCCGATACTTGCGGTATCGGAATGCTCAACACTAATGTTAACTTTTCTTTATGTCTGCATTAAATTAAAAAGTGTTTTAAAGCTACAGTCGTCACTTGATCCTTTCAGTATAGGTCCTACAGGCTTTAATTTCTTTACAAACTATTGATAAATTTTATTTCTTGTATTTTGATAATATTTAAATTTAAATTTTTAAATGAATAATTATAAATGTCTATTTTGAGCTCACAAACTCCAGAATGATTGTTTTTTTTTAGATTTTAATCATGCCAGCCACAAAGAGGTCTGATTGGTCTTCAAAAAAGAGAGCTATGGCTATTGTTTTGAGGAAGGAGGGATACAGTTTCCGAGAAATTGCCAGGAAGATGGGTGCACTGCTTCTGGAGTGCAAAAGCTGTGTTCACGTTTCGCTGATAGCTGCAGCATCAAAATTAATAAAATAAATTAAATGGAAGAGGAAAAAAATGCAACAACTTCAAAATCAGACAGAATTGCTAGTTTTGGCTTGCAAAACAGAAGAGCATCAGCCAAGGAACTCAACCAGTTTTTGCATGATGGAGGAATCGGAGAGAACAGTACGTTGCCGATTACTTGATGCCGGTCTGAAAGCACAAGCACCAAGGAAAAAGCCATAACTAAATCCTAAACAGAGAAGAGAATTTCCTGGGCCAAAGAACATCTTAGTTGGACAACAGAAGATTGGAAGAAAGTAACCTGGAGCGATGAAATGAGAATATCAATTTTTGGTAGAGACAGAGTGCGTTATGTTCGGAGAAGGCCAAAGGAAGACTGTCTTCCAGAGTGTATGACAGATTCAATGAAACATCCTGAGAGTGTTATGATATGGGGCTGTATGTCCTGGCATGGAATTGGGAGAATACAGGTTCTTGAGGGAACTGTAAATGCTTCAAAATATATTCATGATGTCCATGAACCAGTTTATCCCATCAATTCATGACCTTGGCAATAGAGATTGTAACACTAATCAGCCTTAGAGGAGGAAGAAGGTTAATATCCTATATTAGGAAATCTCGTGGAAAAGAAAGGAGTGGTGTATAGTATAATATACATGAATTCTATATCTTAAAGGCTTATTTGCTATTATGAAGGATTTAATGTAGGATTCTATGGAAGTGAGGTTGGATATCGACAAGGCAGTTAGGGAAGTATTTAAGGTTCAAAAAAGCATGAGAAGGAGAGGGACTCATTGATTCCTTTTGTGCTAATGGATTGTAGTTTTTGCGTCCATCTGCACTCCTTCTGAAGGAGCAATTGTTCCCAATTGCCCCCTCTTAAAGGGGCGTGTAGCACCTTGTTTACCTGAAAATGCAAAGCATGTGTTCTTAGAGTGGGTATCAAGCATGTGTCCAGAAAGGGATGTATGCTCTTACCTTCTGATGTGTCCTACAGTTGTGGCCAAAAGTATTGACACCCCTGCAATTCTGTCAGATAATACTTAGTTTCTTCCTGGCCATTAAGGTCATTGCACTGTGGTGATTTCAGTTGTAGTTTTTCCCCTGGTGGCCATTAAGGTCATTGCACTCTGGTTACCTTAGTTTGTGCATGTGATTGTGTAACAGGTGTGATTACTCTATAAAAGAGTGTCAGGTGTGTCAATCACTGTTGGTGATAAGGTCCTCATTTGCAAGCAAGCCTGGGTAAAGAATGGAGCTGAAGGAGAGTCACTGACAGCCCAGTCAGAGTGCTGGAGTAGCAGCTATGGTGTCTGCAAGGAGGACTGGCATGGGTTGGTGGAGTGTCAGCTATGGTGTCTACAAGGAGGGCTGGCTGTTGTGAGTTCATTCTCTGGTTCATCAGTTGTGAGTTCTCCTTCCAGACTCCCTCTGGTGGTAACAGGAGGTAGTGAGGCTGATTTGATCGGTGGAGATCTGCCACCTGAGAATGAGGATGACGATTGGACCTCAGGAGTCTCAGATTGGATTTAAGACAGCCGACGCCCTATTCAGTTGCTGGTGATTCCTTCTGGCTTGTCAGCTCTTGGTTTTCAGGTCTGTTCCAGTCTTCTAAAGCTAAGTTTTTCTGCTAATGTTCACACTTGATTTTGTTGGTCTGTTCAGTTTTTTGTGTGGTCAGCCAGTCCTGGCTGGGGGCTGTGCTGAACTTTCACTCTTATTTATCAGTATTTTGCCAATTTGCTTTTTGTCCCCTACTAGTTTGGTCTCTTTTTGCTCTGTTTCAGAATATTTCAGAGTGCTGATATAGTGGGAGAAGTCTAATGACTTCAGGGTTAATTTTGCTATCAGAAGTGTTGGACATTATTTTTGTAGGGTTTTTTGCAGGTTGTAGACAGTGTCTTTCCTTTCCTTTCCTTTCTAGTTAGTTTGGGCCCCATCGTTTGCTCAGCCTATTTTCCTGCCTGTGTTTGTGCCTTCATCTTGTTTCACAGTCAATACATGTGTGGGGGCTATCTATTCCTTTGGGGTCTGCTCTGGGGCAGTTAGTTTTCTCCTTTTCATGCTTCAGGCTTATTTAGTCCTCCGGCTGTGATGAAGCATCTAGGAACATCGTAGGTACGCTCCACGGCTGCTGCTAGTTGTGTGGTAGGATCAGGTATCTGCAATCTGCATAGTTACCAATCTCTTTGGTTTTCTGTGACTTAGCTTGTTTTGCTTTTTTCTCCTCGGTGACCCATTCATAACAGCTGGCATTGCTTGGTGGAGTGGCAGCTATGGTGTAGAGCTGCACACAGGATGCTGGACTCGGTTGCTGAAAGCTGGACTCAAGTTTGGACTTTGGCAGAAAAGCTGGACTCATTTGCTGGACTCTGTTTATGGAAAGCTGCACGCAGGTGTGGACTCTGTTTGCTCCAAGGCTGCACTATGGTGCTGAGAAGAGTCCAGGACAACAGTCAGAGTCCTGGAATGGCAGCTATGGTGTCAGAGAGGAGTTCATGGAAAGTTTGGTGGCGTGGCAGCTATGGTGTAGAGCTGCACTCAGTTGCTGGACTCTTTTGCTGAAGCTGCACTCAGGTGCTGAACCCCGTTGCTGGACAGTGCGCCCAGATGTTGGGCTCGGTGGAGGAAAAGATGCACGCAGGTGGTGGGCTCTGTTGCTGGGAGCGTAAGCAACAGAGCTACGCTAAGTGGTGTTCCCGTTTTGTCACTTTTCCTTATGTGTTTAGTGCAGTGGTGGGATTAGTTTCGGCGGTGCGGAACCGGCCTAGTGAACGTTAGGTATGTAGAGACACTGACTCAGGGGAGTGCAGGAGGTCTCCACTTCCCCGTTCCCTATCACAGGGCCACCATTGCTATTGTTACCCAGGTTTTCCCTATTCCCTTGTCTTATTGTATTAGTTACTGGCCTTCGGGCCGCTTCACATAGGACAATTACACGTGCCGCGTCCTGTTGTATTAGTTACCGGCCTGCTGGCCGTGTCACTCAGGAACGGGGCACGTGACAAGAAATCACACAACAAATTGTATTGTCCATTTTCTCCTGTTACCCTTGTGAAAATGAAATATTTTGAGCTAAAGCAGAATTTTTTATGGAAAAATATATTGTTTCATACTCACATTTCAATGTTATAAAATTCTGTGAAGCACCTGTAAGCTCAAGGTGCTCACTACACCTCTAGATGAGTTCCTTGAGGAGTGTAGTTTCCAAAATGGAGTCACTTGTGGGGGGTTTCCATTGTTTAGGCACATTAAGGGCTTTCCAAAACTGGTGTCCGCTATCTATTCCAGTAAATTTTGCACTCCAAAAGTAAAAATGGCACTCCTTCCAAGCCCTGCCGTGCACCCAAACAGTAGTTTTTCTCCAGCTATGGGGTATTGTGGTACTCAGGAGAAATTTCACAAGAAATTGTATAGTTTATTTCCTCCTGTTCCCCTCGTTAAAAAGCAAAATTTTGGGGGGAAAAATAAAATGTTTTCCTTCCACATTGCTTTAATTCCTGTGAAGCACCTAAAGGGTTAATAAACTTCTTGAATGTAGTTTTGAGCACTTTGAAAGGAGTAGTTTTGTCACTTTTGGATATTTTCTGACATATACGCCTCAAGGTCACATCAAATGTGATGTGGTCCCTAAGACAAATTGTTTAGTAAATTTTATTGGAAAAATGAGAAATTGCTGATAAACTTTTAACCCTTCTAACATCCTAACAAACAAAAAATATGATTAAAAAATGATGATGTATAGACATATGATAAATTGATAAATGTTATTTTTAAATTATTTTCTACAGCATGAATAACTGGTTTAAGGATATGAAATTTTAAAGTTTGAACATTTTTTACAATTTTTGCCAATATTCTGATATTTTCACAGATAAAAGCAAAAAATGTCAACCTAAATTTACCACTAACATAAAGTACAATGTGTCACAAAAAATTATCTCAGAATCACTGAGATTCGTTGAAGCTTTCCAAAAATATTACCAGGTAAAGTGACACTGGTCAGAATTGTAAAATGTGGCTTGGTCAGGAAATTGAAAATATGCCTTGCGGTGAAGGACTTAAAATAAAAAAATCGCCCTTAAGCTTGTATCAAATTTTGAAAAACAGCATTGAAATTTAAGTTGTTACCCTTCTGCACCCAGTCCTATTTCCATGTATGTAAAATTATTAGCACGAATGCCCATAAATAGCACTTCTACATTCAAGTATTTATTTATTTTACTCTCTTATATAGCGCCATTAATTCCACAGCACTTTACAGACATTATCGGCACTGTCCTTATTGGGACTCACAATCTAGATTCCCTATCAGTATTGGAGTGTGGGAGGAAACCCATGCATACACACATACAAACTTCTTGCAGATGTCCTTGGTGAGATTTGAACCCATGACCCCAGTGCTGCAAGGCTGCAGTGCTAACCATCTGTAGATTTCATATTTATAGAAACATACCATATATTAATATGTTACATTAATAATGTTTCTCATTTTAGGATTCTTTGAAACTCCTTCAAGAACAACACAACTTGAATCCAATCCTTTTGATGAAGAGATGTCAGGAAATAAAAGGAAACAAATGAAAGGATAAAAAATGTAGTCATTAACTAGATTTTTTTTTTAAATAATTGGTGGTAGGTACTTATACACATCATGTCATAGGATAAATATAAGTACATTATATTTATAAATGAGACCAGTGGTTAGCCTAGTATTTAAAGGGAATATGTCAGTTGGATCAAGCTGTCTTTATGGGCATGTAGTTCATAGCATGATAAATAAAATGATACTTTGATTTCTGCAGTCATATGTTTTATTCCAAAGAAATCCACATTTTTCTTAATATGTAAATGAGCTGTCAACATCTGTGAGCTGGGTATAGATCTCCCTGAGCTGCATGCCCATAAGGAAGGTTATCTGGTTGATCCTACTGACAGATTCCCTTTAAAGGGAGCCTATCAGTAACATTTGCCTTAGGCTAGCAGAATTGGTGCAGGATAGGGTAGTGTAAAACATTTCTTTTGATACTTATTTTGCCATGGTCTAGTTCCCTATTGCACAGAAATAAATATTTTATTAATTTGCAAATTAGGATCGCGAGTGCGCTGGTCTGGTGGGAGTATCAGTATGCTTGCAGTGCTATTAGCTTTTCCCTGCCTATGCTTCTTTGTTTTTGCTTGATTTCCACCTGTACCAGTGCTCCTGTCTGCACCTCAGAACATCCAGTAAAGGTATAGGAAACTGGTGCCCTGCTGTGTCCTCAGAGTTATTTACTGCCTCACCTGCCCTGCATTACATCCATCATCACCAACTTTTGTAATATAATTGCCCTGAGACTTAGCTCTACCTGGGGAGAGCTGTAGCAACTCTGCTGCATTACCATCAGCCCCAGCGGTTTCATCAAGCAGTGTCGGCCAACACCTTATTGCCGAGTAACACAGGTGGCGTCATGAATTAACCCCTTATAAACTTTATTTCCCCTTTTATAATCATTTTCATTGGACGCCCAGGGCCACGGACCGGGTCACTGCTGCTGTGACACATCCCTTTAAGAACCGGTCCGGTACTGAGTTTCTCCGCGGCCTTGTTGGGCGCTCCAAATTACTGCAAGTGCATTGATAGTCCTACCAGTGCACTTGTGAACATAATTTGCATTTGAATAAAACATGGATTTCTGCACAATGGGAAGTGAGATAGCAGCAAAATAGGTATGCATGATAATGTTTTGCACTGCCCTACCTTGTACTACCTTTGTTTAGGGCAAATGCTACTGACCCTTTAAATCAAGAATCCACTTTGTAATATGACCTTGGAGCACCTACACTGGATCAATTCCAGCAATTAGGAACAGAATTAAAAGCACTGCAAAAAATAGTCCCTACTGCTCCTCATTCTCGTCAATTAAATAATCCTAATTGGACTGTTATTCAACAGAAAGACATTTGTGAATTTGGAAAGAATATAGACATTGTATTCAGTACTCCAGGCAAGAGATGATCAGTGGTGAAGCTAAGGGGAGCTGAATTGTATAAGATATTGGTGTTTTCATGCTGAATGATTCCAACAGGTTTACATATGGATGTTTTGAGCAGAAAGCACATAGATTACCAACTTATTGACTTACTAGTAATGCCAAATTTTCATTTATTTGCCTAAGTTATAGGAATATATTACTATTTCTGTATCCAACATCTTTTGGCTTTAAAGGCAATTAAGCATCACCTCCAGATGTCCAGTCCATACTCGCATAAAACTCATTTATTGATAAATCAAATTTTCTACAAATTGAGGATGCCCTGATTGAGTCAAAGTTTTCATCTTCTATTGATTTAATTGATTATGTAATGTTGGTATGAAGGGATAGTTTCGCAGACATACCTGAGTTTATTAAAGCGAGTCTGTCAGCAGGTTTTTGCTATGTAATCTGAGAACAGCATGAGGAAGGGGTTAAAACAGAATTAAAAAATGTGTCAAATGTCCGGCTGTGTGGTGTTGTTTACAATGAAGGTTTCATTATCTGGTCATTATTTGTCCGAATACAGCAGATAAAACAGTGAATGCATGCTAGTCCGACTCCACCCCGTCTGTGATCCGACTCCACCCCGTCTGTGATAAGCAGCTCACTTAATAGAGGATGTAAATATAGAGCCTGGTGTAGGTGGGGTTAGCTTTCTCAGCTCTGCTAAATCTAAAAACGCTGTGTCTCAATGCCTTCACCCTGTAAACTAAGTGATTCATTGTGGCATTCAAGATCTCTTTACCTTTTTCCTGCTGCTCTCAGATGAGGTAGCAAACCCTTTAACACAAATCAAAATAAATATACAGTGCCTTGCGAAAGTATTCGGCCCCCTGGAACTTTTCAACCTTTTCCCACATATCCTGCTTCAAACATGAAGATACCAAATGTAAATTTTTGGTGAACAATCAACAACAAGTGGGACACAATTGTGAAGTTGAACAAAATTTATTGGTAATTTAAAATTTTAGTTGGAAATGCAAATCTGAAAAGTGGGGCGTGCAATATTATTCGGCCCCTTTAACTTAATACATTGTTGCGCCACCTTTTGCTGCGATTACAGCCGCAAGTCGCTTGGGGTATGTCCCTATCAGTTTTGCACATCGAGAGACTGAAATTCTTGCCCATTCTTCCTTGGCAAACAGCTTGAGCTCAGTGAGGTTTGATGGAGATCGTTTGTGAACAGCAGTTTTCAGCTCTTTCCACAGATTCTTGATTGGATTCAGGTCTGGACTTTGACTTGGCCATTCTAACACCTGGATACGCTTATTTGTGAACCATTCCATTGTAGATTTTGCTTTATGTTTGGAATCATTGTCTTGTTGGAAGACAAATCTTGGTGGTGTGAACACTGTCTTACTGACTTGTTCACTGTATGTGCATGACCCATGCGTTCGTTTTTATAATAAAAATCAAATATAACAATCTTGAACAAAACAAGTCACCGACTGGTACTGGAGGAGAGAGGACCCTGCCCGCGACAGTGACAAAACAGCATAGGTGGAGTTATTGGTTTTAAATAGCATTACAGATTAAGCCTATGTACGCTATGTCTAAGACCAATGTGGTCAAAATTCCTCAGTATGTTGTAATATTTAATTCCAAATATGAAATAAACATTTGTTTTTATGTTAAGGAGCTTTCAACCACAATATTTTTTTTTTTTATAAAATTATGTTACTTATAGTCTTTTTATGTTTTCCTTATATTTCATCTTCATTTACCTGAATAAAGTGAATAAATGTTGGAAGTTATCAATATTTGTTTAATGCAATTTAAAGAGAAGAGGATATAGTCTTCCCGCTGAAAATCATAGTGCCACACATTGTGCCCCATGGATATTATGGCACACACTGTGCACTTTGAAAATAGTGCCACAACATGTGTCCCCTGAATACAATACCACTACATGCTTTCATCCTAAAAAATAATGATGCCCCATGAAAATAATGCCATTATTCCTCTAAAAATAAAGGCCCCACACTATGTTCCTTCAAAATAGTACCGTAAAGCCCCATGAAAATAACACCATTATGCACTGCATTACCACCATGAAAATGTATCAGAGTACTCCCTGAAAGACAAGTGCCATACAAAGGAAAAGCTGCAGCGCCATCCTGCTTCTCCCCAGTTCCGGTAACCAGTTGCTACTGGTTTGGGGGAAGTGGAGAGGACAGTCTGGATCTCACCCGTGCAGAGCTGTTTTGCCAATTTCAGCAGAGATGCATGTCTAATAAGAAAATAATGAAAAAAAAAAAATTAACCTTTTTGTACTATTGTATTCCTTGAATCAAGGAGGTTGATCCAACTTCCAGAGACGTCCATCTAAAATCAAAATATTTATTGTAGAAAAATATATAAAACATCGCAGCAACATGCAGCAAACGCGTTTCTGACACAACGTCTTTAGTCATTACATGTGAGGTAAGGAGTGAACTGGCCTGATATATTCCTCAAGCTATATGGTCACATGACACTAATCCACCTATGAACATTCCTGAAAGAAAACAACACACAGGTGAGTAATAAGGATGAATCCTACATGAAGCATAGCAACCATTATAATATAATATCATACTAAATTATGTATAATGGTACATTAGATCTTGTCAGATTTAAACCTGTTGGTGTTCTAGATTGCAAACTGTAAATTCACGGATTAGTAGCTCTCTCCTATTATCCCCACTTCTAATGGGATTTTTAACCCGTTCTATACCCGTAATGTGCCATGAAGTAATGTCTCCACCATGTTGTTCAGAAAAGTGTTCCGACGCTGCAGAGCATTTAACTGCATCTGATAGATGTTGTCAGATTCATATTTTTAAAGGTCCTGTTGTACATCCAACCTATTGCAGTTGGCACATGGTGCACATAGATAAATAAATAATGCAATTGATATAGGAAATGATGTTAAAAGACCTTTGTGTAACTAATGATGTAATAATTTTTGTTCGATCTACATTATTACAGCAAGTGCAGACATTATGTTACTCCTTGTTTGATCCTTACTTAAAGATAGGCGAAAGTGAATTACCCAAAGTGGGTGCTTTTCTGTCACAAAATTTATTGTATTATCTGGTACCCGCCTCAATTTTTGATCCTGGTGTAACCCTGGAGTTCATTACATATATGAACGCAATAACATGAATCTAAAATTTACACATACTTTGAATTATACCGCTATCAATTTTTTAGATATTTCTCTTGCTCGATCTGAATTGATCATTATCACACCGTTTACTAAACCCTCTGTAACAAATTCTATCCTTCAAGCGACACCTTGTCATCCAAGGCCTGTAATTAACAGTATCCCAGTTGGAGAATTTTTTTTAGGTCTAACCACAATAATTCCTTAAATCCAGACTTCATAAAATAATTACAGACGAAGAAGAGTAAGTTAAAAGAACGTAAATGTCCACACTGGATGCTGGGATGCTGGACAGAGCTGATGATATTATCCACAATATTGATAGAAATGACATGCTGAGAGAAAAACAACACAAAAATCCAGAGTGGAAAATCGCATCACTTTTAGCTGTACCTTTAGACTGCAGTTTCATGAACTCACAGGTATAACAAAAAGCATCTACCCATGCTACACCAGGATCAAAAATTGAAGCGGCTACTGGATAATCCAATTAATTTTATGGCAAAAAAAGCACCCACTTTGGGTTTTTCACTTTCCCCTACACTATTTTTATGTGAGGCTATAACCAGGAGTAACACTTGGTTAAAGTGATTTTTTTCCTTGAAGGCATAATGTCTGTAGAGATGAGCAAGAACTAAAATGCTTGTAAGCTCGTTAACCGAACAGAACAATTCCTAATCCTTGAATACTCATTTCGAGTAATGGGAGTCAATGGGAAATCCAAGCATTTTTCCAGCAGGACTAAGTTCTTCTGAGCCCAGAATGCATAGACCTGTGTCCCCCCTTCCCACCCATTTTTATTTTTCTGACTCTATATGCCTTTTTGATCTTTATCCTAAGTCATATTGCAAGACTCGTTAAAAGGTCGATTGTGACTTGTAGGATTGCTACTACCAACAGGTGGCGCTATAGAGTTCAAGTCCTCTTTCTCTCTCTGAAGAGGCAATTTGCATATAAAATTTGCCAGAGGAGCATTGCACCATGAATAAGCCTCCTCACCTTTACAAGCCAGAGCTGGTATGTCACTCTCCACAAGGAGAAACCTTACCACTTAGATCTCAGTCCAGAGCCTCTCACCTAGCCAAATCAGTTCTGATACTTTGCACTGACGAGGGTCAATAGCCCGGACCACAGTGTCTGCAAATTGAGATTATGATTTGGCTTTTATCCTAAGTCATATTGCAAGACTTGTTAAAGGGTCGATTGTGACTTGTAGGATCGCTACTACCAACAGGTGGCGCTATAGAGTTCAAGTGCTCTTTCTCTCTCTGAAGAGGCAATTTGAATTTTTGATCTTAGATATTTTTAATGTAGCTATTAAAATACATGATTTAATACTTTTAAAATATCCGGCACTTCCACCGACACTCTGGACCGGAGTGTGCAGCTGCATGTATTTCTATGCAGCTGAGCGCTCTGGTCCGAGTGCCAGTGGCAGTGCTGGGTATTGAGATGCGAGACTCGTGCGGGCTTCTCACAAATATGACCCTGACCTTATACTGACAGATTGCTTATCTTATACTCTGAAATGCAGGAAGGAAAGCAGGTGTGTCAGCTCCTACTTTCAGTAGGTGGTCACAAGCAACCTTTCCTGCAGGACCCTGCTGCCATGTTGCAGCCAGGGGTCACCATGGAGATCATCAGCACAACACAATCACATTGCGTTGTGCTGATGGAAGCAGAGAGGGAGCTCACTCTCTCTGCAATGCTCCTCAATGTCACTGTCACTATTGACAGCGGCATCAAAGGGGTTAAATATCCGAGTCTGATGCAAGCACTGATCATGGACATTGCTACAAGGTGTCAGCTCTCACTTAGGCTAGTTTCATACTAGCGCATTTTACAGGCAGCGCACGGCGCCGCTAAGCCCCACCCCCTGCCCACCCCGTCCGGTCATTTCCTTCTACTATCGCACATGGCTGCATGTGATCTGCGCATCCTATCTTTAGCATAGTGTGTTCAGACCGTGCGCTGGCCGTGCGCAAGTAGGATTTTTGCTTGCGCTACGCACTTTTGAAGGTGCGCCGAGCGCACCAAAATGCAACATGGTGCGTTCGGTGTACACCGGCGCACCTTCAAAAGTGCGCAGCGCACGCAAAAATCCTACTAGCGCACGGCCAGCGCATGGTCTGCGCACCCTATGCTAAAGATAGGGTGCGATAGTAGGAGGAAATGACCGGATGGGGTGGGCAGGGGGTGGGGCTTAGCAGCGCCGTGGTTGCATGTAAAATGCGCTAGTCTGAAACCAGCCTTAGAGCTGACACCCGCACCCAGTGGTGACAACACTCAGCATGAGCCCGCATGATTGTGACGCTGTACATATAGCGGTTTGCGGGAATGCAGCTCCAGCGGTGCCGTATATGTATGGCACATGTCAAGAAGGGGTTAAATTATTATTTTTTTTAAATCCTTTTAAAATTTTGCCTTATGTACAAAAATATAAAAATTTGAGAGTCTTCAGCGTTTGATATCTTCTAATGGCTAACTGAAAAGATGGTAACAAATTGCAAGCTTTCGAGCCTACTCAGGTCTCTTGATCATAGTTATGCATGTCACTTGTATTATCTAATATTCCTTTGTCCTCTTGTGCATAAATATGTGACTTCAGATTTTGTGTTATTCTACGGCTGATGAAGAGACCTGAGTAATCTCAGAAACTTGCAATTTGTTGCTATCTTTTCAGATATAAAAAATATATATTTTTTCTGCCTCATGTACAAGTTAAGAATGTTTCTTAACATTTTTTTCCCGGAAGCTTCAATTTCTTGTAGATTTTGAATGTTTTAATGTCAGTCCTTAAAGTGGAGTAACACCATTGCTCTCAGCAGCGATCTCGGAGTCAGAGATGGGTGTTCTCCTTCCATTCAGCACTTTTTCCATCCATTTGAACATTTTCACTGCCCCCCCAGACCCCCTTGTAGGGTCTGCCGGAAAAATGCTCGGATTTCCCTTTGACTTCGATTATACTCGTTACTCGAAACGAGCATCCGAGCATAAGGAATTGCTCGGTTCTAATAACGAGCATCCGAGCACTTTAGTGCTAGCTTATTCCTAATGTAGCAATGTTTAAATCAGTGCAAACATTCAAACCATAATCTCAGCTATCACAGTCGTTAGCAGCATACGGAGTAATGTACAATACTGTAAAGAGACTGCAATTACATGATAATAATGGGTTGTCAGTAGAAGGCAATTTTTGAAATGAAGCAAAATGCAATAATCGCTTTTTTTAATAATGTAGGTCAATGAGAATAGATAGAATTTATCCTCTTTATGTAGGTCCCATGATTCCGATGTCATACGTCTAGTAATACATTTCCTCCTGGCTGTTGAATCTTGTTCAGTACATTCTGGCTGAATTATAACTATGACTATGTTTCTTTTAATTAACACTTGGATAAGGGAGTGAATGTAAGTTTGCAATTATAATTAGTCATAAAGATTATACTTTTGACAGAAATCCATGAGCTTATTAATAACAAAAACCCTATGGGTGCTAAGAAATAACAAGTGCTGTAGGATATGCAAAATCTCTAACAGATACATTCTCTATGGTATGTACGTCTGTGAAATCTGAAATAGCATTAAAAGGTCCCTACATCCAACTGGAATTAGCAATGAGATGTGACATTGATAGCTGAGTCATACACAGGGCTTCTATAAGCTGTGACTCACATTTCCTGTTTTCTTCTGATAGATAAAAGGAGCAGCAAGATTAATAGTCATATGGTCGTACTCCTGTCTTGTGCTATTTCACTTCTTTATCTGTATAAAAAGAAAACAGTTTTTCAAGCCATATAAGCAATATATGTAATCACATATTTGTATGCACATACTTTCAGTATTAAAATGATATATCTGTTAGTATTCATAGAATAAAATGTGCATGTAAAGTGAGCCTGCTTGTTTGTTGTAATGCCAATAAATGACAAACGTATCATCGTTGTAACATATCTTTACATTTTTTTTCAGTTTTCACTTATCTATTTATTAATTAAGTTATTTTGTGTTGCTTTATGGAAATGGACTAACAGCGGAATTTAATGCATGCTGGTAGGGGAACGAGCCATTATATGCACCATATACGCAATCAGGATGTGATCGCGGGACGCCGATGGGTTGCCATGACAGCCAGGGTTCTGCTGAAGACCTCTGTGCCTGTCATTACGGTAATCCTGTAAAAGACAGCTGGCATTCATAGGAGACAATGATTTTTGCTATACATAGACAGTCTATTGTGAGGTAGCGCTGTTATTCGGGTAGGGGATACTCACTCAGCAGCCACAAAATCAGATCCGGCACAGATTTTCCATAAAGCAAGCATAGTCCATGCGGTTTATTCAACATCATAAACCCACAGCAGCAACAAAACTTCATATAAACAGCAGAGCGTCCATGGCAGAGTTTCACTCTGTAAACCCTGTGTTCACACAGGTTGGTCAATGTCCAGCATGCAGGCTCTTTTAGCCTCACTTATCTCACCCATGTCCGGGTTTCCTCATGGCTACTTCAGCTTACTGCAGACGTTCATTTACTCCCTTGGGAACTCTCAGACACGTGCAGCCATTCACCACAGCCACTTCACAGGCTGTTAGCCAGGAAGCTCCATCTCAGCGGGACCTTCCACACTGGACCAATCGGGTCCCAGCATTCACCACATGTGACCTACCCTGGCCACATTATATTGTCCATAGCCACGCCCACCGGGTCACATGACTATGACCTCATCAAAGGTCCTTCAACCACTCACACTCTTTACAACAGTGTTCTTTAAACACACCCCCTGGGTGGGTTTGTAGGTAACTGGCCCACCCACCTCCATAGTTACCTGGAGACTTCTCCCTGTCACATTAAAGCAGCACATCAACAGTATCACTGCTGATCAACACATAAGTCTCCATCTCAAAGCCACCCACTTTGAGATACATAATGGCCATTCAGTATTCTGCCATTCATCCTTTCTCCTGGGACATCCACACAGCGCCCCTTAGCGGACACAGTGATTACTACACCACAATATGTATAGCTGTCATGTATATTTCATAGGACAAGTCCCCTAAAGGGACTACGAAATACAATGTAAAGTGAAAAAAAAATAGTTTTAAAAACAAAAATGCAAAAGTTCAAAACACCCCTTTTACTCCATTAAAAATCAGGCAATTAGACATTTTAAAAAAATACACATATTTGCTATTGCCGTGTTCAGAAAAGTCTGATCTAATAAAATATAAATAAATTAATTTGATTGGGAAATGGCATAACGAGAGAAGGAATCGTAACACGAGAATTAATTTTTTTTTGGCTCCCGCAACTTCCAATAAAGTACAATAAAAAGCAATCAAAACATCTTATCCACCCCAAATATGTTATCAGTAAAAACATCAGCTCAGGGCACAAAAAAATAAGACCATCTCAGCCCCATATTCCAAAAAATGGAAATGTTACAGGTCTTGGAAAATGATGATGTAAATGAAATTATTTTCTTTTTAAACATATTTTCACATTTTTCCACCATTTAAATTGAAAAAACTATACATATTTGGTATCTGCATAATTGTACCGACCTAGGGAATCATATTATCAGGTCAGTTTTACGGTATTTACCTTATAGTGATCATGGCAAATAGAAAACTAATTTGGAATTACTCTTTGTTTGCAATTTGGACGCACTTGGAACTTTTTTACCATTTTCCAATTATCACACGATAAAATAAATTGTTTCATTCAAAAGTATAATTCCTCCTACAAAAGCAAGCTTTCCCATGGCTATCAGGATGGAAAAATAATAGTCATGACTATGACTCTCATAGACTTTTTTGAAACTCAAGTGTATTTGTATATCTCTATAATTTCCTAAAGAGGCATGATGAGTTTTTTCTTTTGGATGCAAATGTAATGTTGGATCCCATGTTGCTGAGATATAACTCCATAATACAGAGCACCACATCAATGGCAAATATAAGACTGTGGCTTTATAGAAGAGCCATGTGCATGACGCCTTCAATGATATTATGGCTTTAATCATATTCTTTTTACTGTTTGTAATGTATATATAGAAGGGGTTTTACCACTGTAATCAATGATGACATATCACTATGATATACCATTAGTATACAGCAGTGATGGCGAACCTTTCTGAGACCGAGTGCCCAAACTGCAACCTAAAGCCCAATTGTTTATAACGAAGTGCCAACAGCACAATTTAAATTATATATCAATGTGCAAGAGTATATATGTGTATATATATATATATATCTATTATATAAAGCTCAAGTGTGTGTGAATGTATGTGTGTACGTCTGGGATTGGCATGCGCACTGTCGCAGCTACAGCCACAAAATTAGGCACAGTCATACGTCTGGACCCCGAGAGCATCCTAGGCTATGTTGTGAGGTGAAATTTTAACCCCGCACGATCCAATTCACCAAACAATTTTGCCCCTATCTACATAATGGGGAAAAAGTGTGTGTGTATCAAGCCCCGCCCCTCATTATGTCATAATGGTTGCCATGGCGACACTGATGTCATCATAGGTTACAAGCCCCACCGCTCATTATGATGTCATAATGGTTGACTATGGGATGGAGGATGTGTGATGGGTATATGGGCACTGGACTATGGGATGGAGGCTATGTATGATGGGTATATGGGCACAGGACTATGGGATGGAGGATGTGTATGACGGGTATATGGGCACTGGACTATGGGATGGAGGATATGTATGACGGGTATATGGGCAAGGGACTATGGGATGGCGGATATGTATGATGGGTATTTGGGCACGGGACTATGAGATGGAGGATATGTATGATGGGTATATGGGCATTGCGACTGAGATGAAGGATGTGTGATGGGTATATGGGCACTCGACTATGGGATGGCGAATATGTATGATGGGTATATGGGCATGGGACTATGGGATGGAGGATGTGTGATGGGTATATGGGCACAGGACTATGGGATGGAGGATGTGTGATGGATATATGGGCACTCGACTATGGGATGGAGGATATGTATGATGGGTATATGGGCACGGGCCTATGGGATCGTGGATATGTATGATGAGTATATGGGCACGGGGCTATGGGATGGAGGGTATGTATGATGGGTATATGGTCATGGGACTATGAGATGAAGGATGTGTGATGGGTATATGGGCAATCGACTATGGGATGGCGACTATGTATGATGGGCATATGGGCATGGGAATATGGGATAGAGGATGTGTGATGGGTATATGGGCACGGGACTATGGGATGGAGGATCATTATAATTTGTTATAACTATCCACAGTTAGTTACTATGCCCGGGCAGCGCCGGGCTCTTCAGCTAGTATATATATATATATATATATATATATATTAGATTTTAGCATGCTGAAATCCACTTCTACATTTCAAAGAATGAATATCTCTAATCTCTCACCACAGTCACACAAATGTGATAACACTTACTGTATCTGGCTTCTGCTGACTTCTGAATCCTGGGCTGGCTTGGAGATGGCTGGCTTGTGGATAGCAGCTGGCAAGAATGGCAGGCTAGGAGGCTTCACTGTGAACTGAAAAAGTATAAATATTTTCTGCGGCTCCACATTTTACAAAAAATATATAAAACTTAAATGGGACATGTCAAAAGTTTAGATCGCTGGTGGTCCAGGTGCTGAGATTGCTAATCACCACTAGACTAGTAGCAGTTACACACTTTATCTTTTAATTACTGTGCTTCACCACCTGCCCAATTAGAATTGTCCCACAGGCAGTAGCTTTGTTCCCATCCTGCTCCTTTTATTTTAGTAATATGCCCCATCATGATCCCCTTCTTACAGTAATGCTCCATCATGATCCCCTTCTTGTAGTAATGCCCCATCATGATCCCCTTCTTAGGGCTCATACCCATTTGCAAGGAAAAAAACAGACAAGTGTCATGCAAGTGTCATGCGATTTCCATGCGATGTTTCCACGAAACATCCCTATGACATGCGTACACAATCTGTATGCAATGTGATTTTAACATAAGGTTTTACATAGAGCAGTTCTCTGTATGTAAAAGCTCATGTTAAAATAGCATTGTAAAAAAAACCTGTGCACATCGTTTTAAAACAAAATAATCTTCAAAACATATATATGTATATACAGTGGGGCAAAAAAGTATTTAGTCAGTCAGCAATAGTGCAAGTTCCACCACTTAAAAAGATGAGAGGCGTCTGTAATTTACATCATAGGTAGACCTCAACTATGGGAGACAAACTGAGAAAAAAAAATCCAGAAAATCACATTGTCTGTTTTTTTTTCCTTTTATTTGCATATTATGGTGGAAAATAAGTATTTGGTCAGAAACAAGCAATCAAGATTTCTGGCTCTCACAGACCTGTAACTTCTTCTTTAAGTGTCTCCTCTTTCCTCCACTCATTACCTGTAGTAATGGCACCTGTTTAAACTTGTTATCAGTATAAAAAGACACCTGTGCACACCCTCAAACAGTCTGACTCCAAACTCCACTATGGTGAAGACCAAAGAGCTGTCAAAGGACACCAGAAACAAAATTGTAGCCCTGCACCAGGCTGGGAAGACTGAATCTGCAATAGCCAACCAGCTTGGAGTGAAGAAATCAACTGTGGGAGCAATAATTAGAAAATGGAAGACATACAAGACCACTGATAATCTCCCTCGATCTGGTGCTCCACGCAAAATCCCACCCCGTGGGGTCAGAATGATCACAAGAACGGTGAGCAAAAATCCCAGAACCACGCGGGGGGACCTAGTGAATGAACTGCAGAGAGCTGGGACCAATGTAACAAGGCCTACCATAAGTAACACACTACGCCACCATGGACTCAGATCCTGCAGTGCCAGACGTGTCCCACTGCTTAAGCCTGTACATGTCCGGGCCCGTCTGAAGTTTGCTAGAGAGCATTTGGATGATCCAGAGGAGTTTTGGGAGAATGTCCTATGGTCTGATGAAACCAAACTGGAACTGTTTGGTAGAAACACAACTTGTCGTGTTTGGAGGAAAAAGAATACTGAGTTGCATCCATCAAACACCATACCTACTGTAAAGCATGGTGGTGGAAACATCATGCTTTGGGGCTGTTTCTCTGCAAAGGGGCCAGGATGACTGATCCGGGTACATGAAAGAATGAATGGGGCCATGTATCGTGAGATTTTGAGTGCAAACCTCCTTCCATCAGCAAGGGCATTGATGATGAAACGTGGCTGGGTCTTTCAACATGACAATGATCCAAAGCACACCACCAGGGCAACGAAGGAGTGGCTTCGTAAGAAGCATTTCAAGGTCCTGGAGTGGCCTAGCCAGTCTCCAGATCTCAACCCTATAGAAAAGCTTTGGAGGGAGTTGAAAGTCCGTGTTGCCAAGCGAAAAGCCAAAAACATCACTGCTCTAGAGGAGATCTGCATGGAGGAATGGGCCAACATACCAACAACAGTGTGTGGCAACCTTGTGAAGACTTACAGAAAACGTTTGACCTCTGTCATTGCCAACAAAGGATATATCACAAAGTATTGAGATGAAATTTTGTTTCTGACCAAACTTATTTTCCACCATAATATGCAAATAAAAGGAAAAAAAAACAGACAATGTGATTTTCTGGATTTTTTTTTCTCAGTTTGTCTCCCATAGTTGAGGTCTACCTATGATGTAAATTACAGACGCCTCTCATCTTTTTAAGTGGTGGAACTTGCACTATTGCTGACTGACTAAATACTTTTTTGCCCCACTGTATATGTGTGTGTATATAGATAGATATAGTAAAAGCCGGCAGATGCCATGTAGAGAAAAGAGTAGAATAAGTTCAAATAGAATAGATAAAATAGGTGTGTGTGTGTATATATATATATAATGTCACACACACATATATATATATATTTGAAAGAGATATAGATAGAAGATTAGCCGTTAATTCATTTGTCGGCTTTTGTAAAATAATTGCAAAAGCCGACAGGATAGGAGACATGGTTTACATATAGTAAACCATTGCATATCAGTTAAATTTATACATGTCCCTAACTAATAATGATAGTAGTGTATGTGTGTAAAATATTGGAGCTCTAGGTGTTAAATTAAAGAATTAATTCATGGAAAAAAATTGTGTGGGCTCCTGCGCAATTTTCTCCACCATAGAGGGCAAGCCAGTGACTGAGGGCAGAAATTAATAGTCTAGATAGGGACCATTGTTATTGGCCCCCCAGCTAAAAAAAAAAAATTCTGGCACTTACCCTCTCTCTTCCCATTGCCCTGTAGTGGGTGGCATATGGGGTAATAAGGGGTTAATGTCACCTTGCTATTGTAAGGTGACATTAAGCCTGGTCAATAATGGAGAGGTGTCAATAAGACACCTATCCAATCCACTAGTCTGAAAAGGTTAAAACAAACACACACACATTAAGAATAAAGAGTTTTATTTCATATTTAATTATAGTTGTATATTTCCATTTTGCAGAGAAAAAAATATCTGTCACTACTGGTGTCCACCCATCCAACAATAAAGAAACACAGCTGTTACAAAATCCTACATGTATGGCACAATGATTTATTAGGAGCATTGGTATGATTGCTAGGCATTGTTTTAGCTCATGCCAAGTTTAATACTGCCTTTCTTCTCATTTTTTTCTAAGATATCTGCCATTTGTGCAGTTATTTATTCTTGTATGGAATTCTCCTTATCAGCATTTATGCTGCTTTGAAGATGAATATGCTATTATTGGCAACAATAAGATTTTCACAAACATTTCTTGGCTTGTTAGCAGAGTTTATTCTTCTGCTACTCATAATATGAGAATGAGTTTTTTGTTAATATAATAGCCAGTATTGACCCAATTTTTCAGTATCACTAAATATGCGTTAGTCACAGACTTGGCAATGCTTCTATACACTTAATGCTCTAAATCTTTGTACTATAAAATTACTTTTTCAATACATTTTGTTGCTAGCAATGAATCATTTCATTCAAATGCATGTTTATTTTAAACTGTGCACTTATTTGTACCTTTCTGGATATTGCGATCATTTTGTTCTGTTCTCACTTTAGAATCTCTGTGGTTAAGGCGATAATTCATTCTTTCCATAGCTGTGGAACGACTGTCCTCTATCCGACTTCATTTATGAAATAAGATTGAAAAGCAAAGAAATAGTGATTTGGAATCTGTACCAATATATTATTGGGCTGCTATAGTTAATGTAAGAAAATTCTATTAATTACATAATTTTACATTAATTTTTTGATAATTTTTAAAATATTAATAGAACCTCATTGCTCTTGAAAACTTACCGTATTTTCCAGCGTATAAGACGACTTTTTAACCCCTGAAAATCTGCTTAAAAGTCGGGGGTCATCTTATACGCCGGATGTCGTCTTATACGCCAAGTGCATATGGGGGGAGTGGTCCCGATGAACAAGGGAGGATGTAAGTGTATCATTCCCTTTTACCTCTTTGGTGGCAGCGGTGCGGCGGCTCCTCCTTCAGCAGTGTGGCGGCGGCTCCTCTTTGTCCAGCGTGGGGGCGCTGTGCTGGGGGGCGGCTGCGGCGGCTTTCTGTCCAGCGTCGGGGCTCCTCCGGCATTTCCCCAAAGCCCGGAGGCCCAGGCAGCTCCATTGCTGCAATGTGGTGACCTCCGGGAAAATGGCCACCGGAGCCCGCGCAAGCTCAGATTCAGATCTTGTCCCGAGATCTCGGGAGACGAGATCTGAATGTGAGCATACATGGGCTCCGGCAGCCATTTTCAGGGAGGCCACCGCATCGCAGCAATGGAGCTGCCTTGGCCTCCGGGCATTGGGGAAATGCCGCAGGAGCCCCGACGCTGGACAGAGAGCCTCCACAGCTGCCCCCAGCACAGCGCCCCCACACTGGACAAGGAGGAGCTGCCACCGACCCCCAGCACAGAGACCCGCAGACAGCACCGCTGCCACCAATGAGGTACAAGGGGGATGATAACTACACGTACACTCTCCCTTTGTCATCGGGACCACTCCCCCGCACCCGGCATATAAGATGACACATGGCATATAAGAAGACCCCCGACTTTTAAGAAAATTTTCTATTTTAGCTGGAAAAGTTGGGGGGTCGTCTTATATGCCAGAAAATACGGTAGTTAAAGGGTTGAAGTAGGTTGGGGATCTCGGGTCTCCCATTCTCCACATCAGTGTAGGCGCCAGTGATGGAAATAAAATATATTAGAAATGTATAGCATATTTTTATATGTGCCATAAATATCCAATTTAGAAATACAACTGAAATAAAGATTTTCAGTAATGAGCAAACATTTTAGGCAGATGTGAAAAAAATGTTCCAAAGAATGCTTTCAAATATAGAAGGGTTTATAGTTTATTTTTATCAACTGACAAAATGCAAAGTGAATTAATTTTGTTACAGTTGTGTATCCAAGGCAAAAAAAATTGTTTGGTTACAACTAGCATCACTACTGCAGTCTAAGACATCCATCAGAAGTGTGCAAATTTTGCAGACATTGTAATAATTCAATTTTTTTAAGCAGTGAAATTTTATACATCATTTATCATGCGACAGCTGTTCCACCAAAGCAAAAAAAATCATTAGTTATAAATAGAATCGCTGTAGTGATACTGCAGTCCAAGACACCCCTCTGAAGTGAGTAGATATTCCTGGTATTGTAATTATGCAATTTTTTCAGCAGTGAAATTTCATATGACATTTATTGTGCTACAATTGTGCCTCAAAACACACAAAAACTTGTTTGGTTAGAAATAACATCGCTATATTGATACTGCATTCTGAGACATCCATCTGAAGTGGAAACATTTTGCTGGCATTGTAATATTGCAATTTTTTTCAGCAATTAAATTTTAGATGGCATTTATTGTATTACAATTGTGTTTCCAAAACAAAAAAATAAAAAAAATTGTTTTTCTGTTAGCATTGCTATAATGATACTGCTGTTTAAGACGTCCATCTTAAGTGGTCAAATTTCGCTGGCATGGTAATAATGCAATTTTTTCAGCATTGAAATTTTATATGACATTTATAGTGATACAGTTTTGCATCAAAACACACAAATAACATTGTTTACAAATAGCATCGCCAATAAAAATACTGCAGGCTGAGAAGTCCATCTGAAGTAAGCAATGTTTCCTGGCACTGTAATAATGAAATTTTTTTCAGCAGTGACATTTTACACAGCATTTATTGTATTACAGTTGTGCCACCAAAACTAAAAAAAAATTGTTTGGTTAGAAATAGTATTGCTATATTGATTCTGCAGTCTAAGACATCAATCTGAAGTGTTCAAATTTTCCTGGCAATGCAATTTTTTTCAGCAGTGAAAATTTATATGGCAGTACTACCTACAAAACAAAAAAATTGTTTGGTTAGAAATAGCATCTCTATATTGATACTGCAGTCTAAGACGTGCATCTGAAGTGGGCAAAATTTGCTGGCATTGTAATACTGCAATTTTTTCAGCAGTGACATTTTATATGGCATTTATCGTGCTAGAGTTATGCCTCAAAACACACAAAAAACTTGTTTGGTTAGAAATAGCATCAATATATTGATACTGCGGTCTAAGACATCCATCAGAAGTTGGGAAATTTTCCTGTTTTGCTAGTTGACACAAAAACAGCAGTCATGTCCACTTCCTTAACAGGGGGGTAATCAAGTAACCTGTGTGGGAAGACTTGGCACGGTGATGGAGGAGGAAGCAGCAGATGTGGTTCATGAAACGGCCGTTGGTTGGCAAGGTACACTAGTCCACATTTTAGCGCGGTGAGATTCCCACACAATGGCATGTTGATCACGCCTGTGCCGGTTCATGAATACATTTGTCACATTATTGCAATGTTTGCCTCTACTGAGTTTTTTTGCAAATTTGGCAGATAATTTGAGTTGGTTCATCCTTTCCGGTCTCAAAAAAGATCAAGGCTAAGCAACCCTTGACGCCCCTGTGAACTTCACACTCACGACAGGTGCTGGCCACAGCCAGAGTTAGGGCTGAGGATGCAGTGCTTGTTGTGGTTATATCATTGTGAGTAGCCGCATCGTAACCTTCTCATCTTCCTCGTCCACCTCCTCCGCTGAGCCTCTCAGTTGCATACCCCTGGGTTCAAACCAAGTGGGATCTACAACCTCATCGTCATGCTTTCTGTTCTGCACTCCTCACCTTGAGAGTCACCCTCCTCCTCTTCCTGCCCTGACACCACAGTAAAGTCCGCTTGCACCTCTTAAATCTGAGTCCCATCATGATCACCTCCACCCCTGGTGCTTAATGTCTGATGATGAGGGTCTGGATTCTGCTCAAACCCTACTTCATCCAGCCCTCGATCCAGCATGAAAAAATATTTGGCATTGGGTTAGATTCTTTCCTTCTCTGGATTCTGTGATTCTTCTGATGCCCATGGAATAGGATGTGTGAACAGCTCTGCAGAATGACCCATCTCTGGTCCCTACAGTCAGTTGGGTGTTTGGAAGTTTGTGACTCAGGGGGAAACAAGGGTGATTAGGGTGCCATCTCTGAGGATTGTACTGTGTGTGATGTTAAGGTGGAGGAAGAGAAGGAGAGACCACTTGATGCAGCGCTTGCCATCCACTGGAGCATATGCTCTTTTTGAGCCTCATCTACAAGACATACCACTGTGCAGCTGCAAAAGAAAGGGGGTCGAGTAGCCTTCCAGGAAAAGATGTTGTCAGTGATCTTTGGATAGCATGAGACGGTGTTTGTTTAGCTGAGCTTTCATTAACATTAACAACAAACCCACGTACATGCCGAACACCAAGCTTATTCTCCCTTCCACCAAGACCTCGCTTTTTTCCTTTCATGTCATATGTAGCTGTCCGCTCTTGTAACCTGCTTTTTCACAACCTTAGGCCCACAGCTCAGTCCCTTGTCACTAAATGAACAATCACTATTTATTTTCTTAGTGTGCCTAAACAACACTGTTATGCCTAACAATTTTTAAGTGGAAATCTGGCCTTCTGATTTCTCACTGAAACACAGTTTTATTAGAAACAATTTGGATTAGCTAATTGGGTCTCCTGGCGGCACCCCAATATTAGGTCTAACGATTTTTAAGTGGAGACCTGGCTGTCACGTCTGCCATGTCTGTTTGTCTCAAGAACTCCTGGAGCAATGTGCATGCGCATGCTTTGTCTGCTGTCCTGCATGTCCCTTAAAGCAGTGTGCACACTCACCTCATGTCTGAGCTGCAGGATCCCTGCGTTTCTGCTCTGCCTTCTGTGATCTTCTCGGCATGTCTGGAGTCCTTGATCATGTGACATTTCTTAAGATCCTGCACTGTCTGGTTCTGCAATCATCTCGTCATGTCTAGAATCCCGGATCATGTGTTCTTCCTAGGATCCTGCACTGGTTGGTTCGGTGATCATCTCGTCATGTCTGAAACCCTGATCATGTGATGTTTCCTAAGATCCTGCACTGTCTGGTTCTGCTATCATCTCGTCATGTCTAGAATCCCGGAAGTTCTCCCCTGGTCCTGACCTGGAGGAGGAGGTGCTATGCCCTATATCAGGCCGCCTCTTCCTATGCTCAGGGCCTGATTATTGTGTTGCTTCCCTGCAAGGCTCTGGGTCTGTGGGGTTGCTCCCTCTATTCTGTGCCCTTGCACTTTGCTCTGTAGTGCGTCTCTGCACACTCTCCGTGCTCGTATTCTGCCTCTTGTCTTGTGCCATGTCTTGTGTTGTCTCTCGTGCCATGTTTGTCTTTGCCTTGCTTTGCCTTGTAGTCCTTCTGCTGTTCTTTGTCTTAGTCTGTTTTGCTATGTCTCGCCTTAGCTATGCTTTGACTTGTAGTCCTTCCTTTGTTCTCTGCCTCGCCTGTTTTGCCATGTCTTGCTTTTGCTATGCTTTGACTTGTAGTCCTCCCTGTGTTCTCTGCCTTGCTATTCCTTGCTTTGTGTTCCTCCCTATGGTCTCAGTCTTTGCTTGCTCTGCTTCGCTCTCTCCTATGGTGCTCTGTAGTGCTCCCTGGCACACGCACCATTTCTCCTCTCCTTAGTGCTCGTTTCTTTGTCTAGTCCCAAGGTCTTCCCTTGGCCCGGCTCTGGGCTTCTGCCTACGCTCCGCTGCTAGACTCTGTCCTCACTCTGACCTGGCTCTGTTTCTGCTTGTTTTCCTTGCCTTGTTCCCTGCCTTGTACTTGCATTGAACCCCGGCGTGGGTTCCCCTTGGCCGTCTCCTGTGCCGTGGTAAGTGCCACGTGTTTGTGTACAGCCGTGTGCATTGGCCAGTGAGGTGTGCGTCCCTGCGTGGCTCCTAGCACGCAGCCCTTCCTTGTGCCTGGCATGGCTCCTAGCACGCACCCTGCCTTGAACCCTGGCGTCGCTCCTAGCATGCACCCTGCCTTGAACCTTGGCGTGTCTCTACATGCACCCTGTCTTGTGCCTTGGCGTGTCTCAACACGCACTCTGTCTTGTACCTTGGCGTGTCTCTACACGCACTCTGTCTTGTACCTTGTACCTTGGCGTGTCTCTACACGCACTCTGTCTTGTACCTTGTACCTTGGCGTGTCTCTACACGCACTCTGTCTTGTACCTTGTGCCTTGGCGTGTCTCTACACGCACTCTGTCTTATCCTATGCTTTGGCATGGCTCTACACAGGCACCCTGTCTCGTTTGTGAACCTTGGCGTGTCCCCTACACACGCACCTCGCTTTGAACCCTGGCGTGTCCCCTACACATGCACCTAGCCTTGAACCCTGGCGTGTCCCCTACATACGCACCTAGCCTTGGACCCTGGCGTGTCCCCTACACACGCACCTAGCCTTGGACCTTGGCGTGTTCCCTAAACACGCACCCTGCTTGGATATCTGTCGTGCCTCCTTGCCTGAACCCTGGTTTGCCTGCCGGATGCCCGGAACCTGCCGACCGTTGCCAGAGGTCCGGAACCAGATGACTGCGGCCTGATGTCCGGAGCTGACGTCCGCAGCCTGATCCCTGGACCCTGTCGGTTTGCCAGCAGTCCGGAGTCCGATGCCATCATGCCATTACCTGTGCCTAGGCGTGCCATCTGGCACGTACCATGTTATGGACCTTGGCGAGCCCACGCGCGCACCTTGCACGTTTTGCTTGTTTACTCTGTATGTGATCCTGTTATTCTAATGAAGATACCTTGCACCTACGTCTAGTCTCGTCTTGCTTCCTGCTCGTCCTTGTCGTCAGACACTCGTCTAGTGTCCCCTGAGCCGGCCGTCTGGTCCCAGCAGTCGTGGTGGCTCACCCCCTTGGTCTTGCCCCTGACACTCCCTGTATAGGGGGTGGATTCTCACAAGGTCAGCTCGCCCTCGGTGGGTGGGTGCCACGACCCAGAGGGTCCACTCAAAAAATGGGCTCAGCAGGAGCTGAGTCCGTCACACTGGCCTTCTCATTTGTCACTGAAACACAGTTTTATAATGATTTATAATGATTTGGATTGGCAAATGGGGCCTCCTGAGACTGCAACATAGTTATTTCACAATTTAGTTAGATGCTGGAAGATCTATTTCACACAGGGTATGATTATATCTAGCTAACTGATAAGTTCACTTGCAGCACGGTCAGGAGTGGCTTCTCTGCACTGTGACACTGAGAAAGTGATGCTAGCAAAACAAGATGTTCACTTTTTATATGGCCAGGGACATGTGAATTATATGGCTAGGGATGTCGACAGTCAATCACACAAGACGTTGCGTCATGACATTGTGGATTGTCTCTATGACCTGATTGGCTGCCAAAATCAACACATAAAGTTAAGGGATAAAAAAGACCTCTCCACAACCCTTCCCCTCATCAAACACATCCCCCCTTTCTCCCCGCTCATCATACAGCACCACTATCCTAGCTGAAGTAACAACAAAAGCATTAGTGGAAACGAGATGATTTACCGATCTTGGACCAAATTTTGCCGACTTTGAGGAAAACAGAACACGAATCCGATTGTGCTACGTTTGTGCCAAATTTGAGATTGCTGAACATTTTCCAAACAAGTTCACACATCTCTACTTGTTATAAGCCCTTTGATAATCTGTTTTCTGTAGCCCCAATATGAGGTAATGCAAAGAATCATGTTACACAGTACATACCAACGTCACATTAGAATTACACGTATATAAAACACATAAATCTCTTCAGAGAGCACAAAGAGAAACACAAAAATGATATATGCCGATCTCAACTACAATCCAGCCATTTCTAAACCCCCTATAGCCCATCCACTCTCACCTGGGGCTGTGGTGACTTGGAGAAGACCCGTGGGGTGACCCCTGCCTGCTGCGGTCACGTCCGGGCCCGTGGGACGAGGTGGACGCCTGCGGCCTACTTGCAGGCCCGGGACCTGTTGGAGGTGCATCTGGCCCGCCGCTGACCTGGGAGCCCGGAAACTTCCTTCCCTTGTCTGGAACACTGACGACGGGGAGCAACAATCGATTACCCCTCTCCATCCTCCGACTGGACCTTGGGGAGAGCCTGTGGATCGCCCGCCAGGGCAGTGGGGTGCTAGGTACTGGGCCGGTATCTCAGAGGGAAGTGTCACAGTAGTGGTGACCTGGTCTGTGGCCCTGGGCGTCCATGTAAAAGGGGTTAAGGGTGGCTGGTTAAAGTTTATAAGTGGATGATACGTGACGCCACCTGTGGTGCTCGGCAATGAAGGGGTTAAGCCGACGCTGCAGGCAGATCCTCTGGGACAGATGGTATAAGGCAGCAAGATGTAATAGCTCCCCACAGATAGAGCTGTAGTCCCAGGGCAGTGAGAATAGGTGTTGAAGAAGAGGGTGCAGTGCTAGGCACAGAGATGTAGCAGTGCTGAAGGGGTTGCAGGAAGAAGGCAATGACACAACAGGGTGCAGTTTCCTTTACCTTTACTTTGCTTTGCAATTGCAGTCCAGGATCCAGATTACAGATGGAACAGGAGTTGGCCAGCCTGGAAGCAACTCAGGAATCTCTCTATGCAGATGGCTTGTGTAGTCTCCTTTCTAGCGCTTATCTGAGGTACATGCAGTACTGAGCTACACTGAAGTTCCTCTTGCTTGCTCTCTTTTAGAACCCCCTCGTATGGCAGACAGCTGTAGCCTCCTTCTTCTGGCTCACACGTTGCTGTTGTGCCTCCGAGTCTTATGTGGGAACAGAGCATTTACAGCTTCCTATTCCTCTGGTTTCTGCTGCAGGAACATCAGTATCCATACAACCTCGGATACCGGAATCCGGAACCATGCGCCACGCTAGAAGTGAGCCTGAACTCTGCTCAATCCTCTAGCTCTTCTCCTCTCATCCACACACTTCTCCCTCCTCACACGAACTGACTCACTTCCCCTTCCTGGCCCCCAGAGAGCAGCTCTTCCCCCAGTTTTGGTTCAGAGCTCCCCCTGCTGGCCTGGAGTGGGATCTGTGCTGTGTGTTCTATTTACCTGACAGAGAGACCCTTTATTGCTTCCAAGCATAACATCACACTCCCTAGGGAGGAAGGTAATGCCACTGTGGCGACCATACTCCTGGGGGTGCCACACCAGCGTGGGACTGCTTGGTGAGCCAGGAGAGAACGCGGTGCCTTCTGTGGGGTGCACTTCCGGCAAGGCCGTGACCTGAAGCAGACGGCCCGCCGGCAACGCTGATAGCGGGAAGTGCGGTGGTAGCGCTTAGGAGGTAACACAGGAGGGGGCACCAATAAGCTAATACCCAGAGGCGTGTGACTCACTGGGGACACGGGGGTACCCAGAGATCCCCCGGGCTAGGAGTATACTGCAGGAGCCATATTACAGCCCTTTTACAACCTCCTTCTAAATAACAGAAGCCCTGTAGAGCTGATATAACCCTAATCTCAGCCTGATCCCAGGATTGGGGGACTATTTTTTTCTGATTTTTCTGCAGCTGAAAAGAGAAAGTAAAAATCTGTATGACTGGGTACTATATTCAGCTCTGCCCCATGGTACTTATAAAGAAGTGGGGCTCCACCTGCTGACCGCTTAGTGCTACTGCACGATTTCTATACCTTCAGTTTTCATATGGTAAAAATCAAGTATATCTAATGCCCAAGTTGTGTCCATAGCTCATTTGTATAGATATAAAAGCACCGATATAGGATTGTACAAGCTCACATCAGAAATACGCTGGTGCATAGTTGTGGATTACAAAATTTTCCCCATAACCTGATGAAATTCAACACAGAGGACATGGGCGGCCCTGATAAACTAAGATCATGGTGCACTAGGACCACCACCATGGGCACAATCACGCACTCAAATGTATAATTAAACTCCATGATTTGAAATGCAGAACACAGGAGGTCTCTAAGCAATGCGTCCCAAAAAATCCACTGCATCTGAAATCAATACTCAATCGATCACACATTTACTGTCCCAACATACAAAACTGGCAAGTCACGTCATGTCAGCATCACAATCAACCTCATCGAGTTCTAGAAGTCCCCCTCAGAGGTCACAACAAACTGACCCGACTGTTTCTGCAAATATGATTCCAATGACAATGGAGGACCTACTGGCTACCATTTAGAAGACATTCCGAGCTGAACTTTCATCTGCTGTGGACAATTTTACACAACAAATCCAAAATATTGCCCAAAGAACCAATAATCTAGAGAAAATAATGGACGATACCGCTGATGCCATTGAATATGACCGAGAACAGCTATAGGAGCAAGATACTAGAGTTGAATTCCTAGAGCTTAAATGTGAGGACTTGGAAAATCGCTCACGACGGGCTAATATTAAAATTAAGGGGCTACCAGAAAGCAATACTAAGTTGATGGAAACTGCCTCGAACCTCTTCGGTGCTCTCATACCTCAGGCGGACCCTGCCACTTTACGAATAACCAGAATTCATAGAGCACTGGGAGGACATAAACCGAACGCTTCACCAAGGGACATTGTCCTTAAATGCATCATGAAGAATCTAGAGACCTGATCCTGACTGCAGCTCGTAAAATACATAAACTACCATGGTCCCAGATACTGTTTCTCTGTTTCATGACATCTGCCCGGCGACTTTGCTGAGGAGAAGAGCCATGAAAGATATAACAATGGCTCTAATCAAGGCAAACATCAAATATAGATGGGGATTCCCACATGCATTAATTTTCTCACATGGTAACACTACCTATTCGCCAAAAAATCAATTAGAAGGTAAAAAGGCACTAGAAAAAGCGGGTATCCCGGTGCTGGATTCAGAAGCATTACCGCAGAGACAAAGACCTCGCAGAGACTGGATTGAAGTTCGCCATGCAAGGCCCAACAGACCACAGCACAACAGTTAATTTGCTACCTGAGGCCTTTGTAGAGGCATGTGCTGAGATTGACCCAAAGAGTAGTCAAAAAAGAAAACAGACATTGTTCTGACGTTACTGCTAATTAACACCCGTTATAGAGAGTTTTAAAATATGTTATTTTCCTTCTGTTTTAGAGGGCTTTGCCCTTGGAGTATTCATGCTACTCCACCTTGGGATATTACTGTCTCAGGTCCTACTGGTAATGGACCGACACGCTTTAGCCCACAAACTGGTTATTGGTTGTAACCGTTTATTTTGTTGTATTTTCCCTTTTTACCTTGCTGCTTTTCTTTTCCCTAAAATAGTGCTGAAGAGATTTAAAGGTACAGTTGATATGATAGATGATGTGGAACAATTCACTACACACTTTGTCGTTTTAGGTGATTTAATAGGATTTCCTCACACAACTTAAATGTTTAAAACATTATCGCACAATGTTAGGGGGTTTAACTCCCCGATAAAAAGAAAACGTGTGTTTATTGATTATCAAAAACATTCCCCTGATGTGATATTCCTATAGGAAACTCATTTTTCTAATCATTCATCCCCCAAATTACTCCATAAGCTTTACTCAAGATTCTCTGTAGCTTCACATGATAAAAAAAACCAGAGGAGTTGCCATTCTGCTTCACAATTCTTTTCCGTTTATACAAGAGGACATAATTAAAGACACAGAGGGCAGATATATAATCCTCTGGGGTAAGGTGCAGGAGAAACGAGTTTGCTTATTTAGTTGTTACGCACCCCCAACCTTACAAATGAAGACCATTAAATCAATTGCAAGATCACTGAACTCCGTTCGATACGACAATATCATATGGGGGGGAGATTTCAACATGACCATAGATGCAACACTTGATAGCTCTAATAATAAGGGATCTGATATATCACAGAAAGAAAACACTGTACTTAAAGCTATTCTCCAAGCTCATAACTTGGTTGATACATGGAGAGAAACTCACCGACAAACAAGAGGTTATACCTACTTTTCTAGAGTCTACCGTTCATATTCCAGGATAGACTGGATTCTTACTAACTCAGAAAATATACCTTCACTGTTGTACTCTAGACATATCCCCTCTTCATGGTCTGACCATGATAGTGTGCTCTGTGTTTAAATTTGACCTAGCAACCTCACGACTCTATACATGGAGATTAAACGAATCGTTATTATCGGAGCCCCAAACGAGATCATTGATTGAACGCGAACTTAAAACCTTCTTTCTCTCGAACACTACCCCTGATGTGTCTGTGGGTAACGTGTGGATGGCCCACAAAAAATACATCACGGGTATATTTATTAGGATCACCTCCCAAAAAAAGAGAGACTGTCTCCAAGAACAAATATCACTTGAAAATGAGCTTCTTAAATTAGAAATCGCCAACCAATCGTGCCCCTCATTATACCTAACCAAACGAATATAGGATTTAAAATTGCAATTAAACACTTTATTAACTACTCGTACTGAAAGAGCAATAAGGTGGACACAAGCGACATTTTATCGGTTTCCCGACAAAATGGATCAAATACTTGCAAGAAGATTAAAGCAAACAGAGAGATTAAACTCTGTCTTCTCTATAAAAGATGAGCAGTCCCAAACTACTTTTAACCCAAACAGAATTTACAAAACATTCCAAAATTATGATCAAAAGCTGTACACTGATAATACGAATTTCTCTTTGCCCAAACTAAATGACTTTCTGTCTAATGTCCCCCTACCCTCTTTAACCCCAACTTATGCTACAACACTACACTCTCCTATCTCTGAGGAGGAAATTGCCTCTACCATCAAACATCTAAAAATTGGGAAGGCCCCAGGCCCTGATGGGCTAACGGCACTATATTATAAAATTTTTTTTACAATACTGACTAAACATATCCAAGCATACTGTAAGAGCATGTTAACAGGTCAGCCAATGCCACCAGAATTCTATACTGCACATATTGCAGTTATTCCAAAGCAACAGAGGGACCCTTTACTTACCAAGAACTACAGACTTATTTCTCTATTAAATCTAGATCTTAAGGTATTCTCGTCCATAATTGCCAATAGGATCAATAAATGTTTACCCAGCATCATTCACAAAGATCAGGTCGGATTTATCCCAACAAGACAGGCCCCAGATAATATTCACAAGAATCTAAATCTTATTCATACCGCCAATAAACAAAAATCTCCCTTGGTCCTGTTGGCTTTAGATATAGAAAAGGCTTTTGACACTGTCATCTGGCCATATATGTTCCATATACTGTATAAAATGAGGATTTCACAACAATTAATTGACTCACTTAAGCTGCTCTATAATAACCCGGTGGCTTACGTGAAGTTACCGTCGACCACCCCCGAACCAATAATTATTAGCAGGGGAACCAGGCAGGGGTGCCCTCTGTCCCCAGCCCTATTCGCTATGGTGATGGAACCACTGGCTCAAAAGATCCGCCTACAGCCCAACATAGTGAGCCAAAATGTGGGTAAGCATGAATACAAGGTCAGTCTTTTTGACGACGACCTCCTATTAACTTGAAAGAATCCTCACGTATCGCTACCTAATCTTATAAAAACACTTAATCATTTTGAGGAGGTCTCTAGACTAAAGGTTAATATGGATAAATCAGAGATTATATTCCTGAATATTTCACCTACGGTCCAAGCCTCCATACTAAGTAACTTTCATTTCCGACACGCAAAGCAACATATCACTTATTTAGGAATTAAACTTACAACGTCCAAATCCACTCTATTTAAATATAACTATGCCCCTCTCCTTCATAAATTACCACAAACTCTTTCAAAATGGTCTTCCCTATCCCTTTTTTTTTGGGAAGGATCCACTCAGTAAAAATGGTTATATTGCCTCAATTTCTATATTTATTCCAATCCCTGCCTATTCCAATACCTCAAATGACATTTAAAATGATAATCTCACACATTCTGCGCTTTATTTGGAACAATAAAAAACCCCGTATATCTCCGTATACCTTGTTTAGACACAAAAGACAAGGAGGACTCTCAATACCGAATTTTGCTCTCTACTATAAGGCGGCCCAGATTGCTCAATTGGCAGCGGTGAACGCTGAACAGCAGGCACCTATCTGGCCACAAATAGAAATCTCTCACATAACACCTTACACCTTGGAAAGTCTGATTTGGGCCACAGGACCTTTACCAAAAGATTTGGATATACACTCGCCATACACCTCTCAGTCACTACGTATATGGAGAACCAATAGATTTCAATTTACATTGCAGTCTGAACCATCTCCACTTTTAAAATTGTTCAACAATCCCATGTTTACGACAGGGGTAGCGTCAAAGAATCACACATGGTGGAAACAAAATAAATTAACTAGGCTGCAAAATTTATCTACTCACTTTAAACTTATGCCAAAACAAGACTTCATCACAAAACATCAAGTACCAAGGTCTGAAATTTTTAGGTTAGAACAAATTTTCCATTTTTTACAAAAATTAACTGCAAACTCAGCGGACTCTAAACCTACATCTTATGAACTAAAATGTCTATATGACCCATTGGGAAATGGTCTTATATCCCATCTTTACTCTATATTTCTACAACCTAGGGAGTGCTTGAAAATGAAGGTTATGGAACAATGGGAGGAAGATTTACAAATCTCCCTTACACCTCAAAGGTGGTACAAATGCTATGAAAATATAGTAAAAGGTAGTAATCAGGTTTCACTCACTGAAACATCCCTTAAATTGTTTCACAGAATACATTATGTTCCCAGTTTCCTACACAGCGTTTACCATACGGTACCTGGCAATTGTTTCAGGGGTTGCGCTGATGACGGAGACACATTCCACATATGGTGGACATGCCCGATAGTGAAGTCTCTCTGGAAAGACGTCATAAAATTAATCAACACTGTCCTGAATAAGAAACTACTACTAACACCGACAGTGTTACTTCTAGGGGACAGACCAATCCATGCCAATAACAAAACGTGCCGACTTATTGATTTTATTACTATGGCAAATAGAAATCACATGGCCAGTAAATGAAAAACTATTACATTGTCAATATTACAGGTGAAAAAACGAGTTGACCTAATGATGTTGTATGAAAAAATAGAAGCCACTAGATCTGACTCTTTTGATGTTTTCAGAGGTATATGAGAACCTTGGATCCAGGCGCAAAACAATGATGATCTACCTAGAATGATATCCCTATCCATAAAATGCTCTCAGTGAGAGAAACAAAATAGGAATCTTGTGGGTATGATACCTTTTAATGGCTAACAAATAATAGTAAATGATGTTACAAAGCAAGCTTTCGGGACTGCTTACGTCCCTTCATCAGGCTAATATAACAAAATATTTGAAGAAACCTTATTTAAATACAGTTTAAAGCACATGCTGAGCTAGAAGAGAGAATCCTTAATTAAGTAAGATTAGATAGGTAGTGTGAAAGTTCTGTGAGATCAAAGGGCTATTTGGAGGAAATAGCTCAGATATTGTAATGGACCATAAAACCTTCTGACAGATCGAGTCCTGTGTGAATAGAGTCAAAGATTGTAATGAATTTGTGTTCCCACACCCTTCGATGCTTCTGTGATTTAAAATTGCCTTTTAAAATGACAACTTTCATATTGTCTATGTTGTGTCCTGGATCACAGAAATGTTTAGCCACAGGTAAATGTTTTTTTTTGTCTGTGATTGTATGACGATGAGACCTCATCCTTGCTCTCAGTCTCTGTCCTTTTTCTCCAACATAGAGGCCACCCACAGGACATATATTGCATTGAATTAAATATACCACATTGGAAGAGGAACATGTGAATGTCCCGGGGATCTTATAGTCCTGCTGTGTGTTGGGAATTTGGATTTTGTCTTTGGTCTCTATATGAATGCAGGTTTTGCATCTTCTCCTGTTATGAATGAGTCACCGTAGGAGGCAAAAACAGAAATACTAGCTAAGTCCAGAAAAGCAGAGAAGTTGGCAGCTATCGGATTGCAGACCCTTGAACCTATCAACAACAACTAGCAGTAGCCGTGGGGGGTTCCTACGGTGCCCTAGACCCCTCGATCACAGCCGGAGAACTATATAGCCTAAAGACAGGAAGGGAAATCTAAACTGCCCCAGAGAAGACCCCAAAGCAATAGGCAGCCCCCAACATATAATGACGGTGAAGCAAGATGAAAAACACTCACACAGATAGAAAGATAGGCTGAGCAAATGATGGGGCCCAAGCTAACTAAATAGGACAGGATAGAAAAGCTGCTGTCTGCAATCCACCAAAACCCTATCAAAACAAGAGCCAACAGACTGATAGGGAAAAAAGCCCTGAAGACGCTAGGCTTCAAAAAGACTATATCAGTACTAAGGTATTTTCTGAAGACAAAGCAAAAAGGAATTCAGCTCACCCCAGCAGGGAATGGCAGAAATCCAGAAAAAAAGGCAAAACAAAACCAAAACACAAATGCAAAAAGCAGAGCAGAAAACTTAGCTTTTGAGGAGCAGGAATCAGACTGGTCTCCTAGAATCCCTCTGAGAAATCACCAGCAAGGCAGAAGGGCGTCGGCTGCCTTATATCCAGTCAGCAATTCCAGTCACCCAGTCATCATCATCCTGCTCAGGTACTTGGTAATCAGCCTCACTACCTTCCTTCACCAGAAGAGGGAGTTCATCAGACCTCAATGGTGAAGGGGAAAATGAACTCACAACATTCTCCCATTGCAAAATCCAAATTCCCAACACACAGCAGGACTATAAGATCCCGGGACATTCACATGTTCCTCTTCCAATGTGGTATATTTAATTGGGAGACAGAATGAACCAATCAATAGTAGGTTAAAAATTGGTTTTATTTATTTTTTACGCCTTTTTCTCTTGTGGTATAAGTGATTAGATTACTTTATTCTTTGGGTCGTTGCGATTACCATAATACCAGATTTATATATTTTTTATGTTTGGCTACTGTCACACACTAAAAAAGTGCTTATTTTTTTACAAATAATTTTTCTATATTTCTGCCGAAAGAGTCATGTGAGGGCTTATCTTTTGCAGGACGATTTGGCGTTTTTATTGGCACCATTTTGGGGCACATACCATTTTTTGATTGTTTCTATTCTGATTTTTGGGAGGCTAAATGGACATAAACCAGCATTTCTGGAATAGTTTTATTTTTATATTTTTTATTTCAGTTCTTCACGTGATAAAAATTGATAAGGCAGCTTTATTCGTCGGCTCAATATGATTGATTACTGAGATACCACATTTATATATATTTTCATGTTTTGCCGCTTTTACACAATAAAAACAATTTTTTTCTAAAAAAAAATTGTTTTTGCACCGCTATATTATGAAAGCTATAGCTTTTATATTTTTCTACTGATGGAGCTGTATGGCAGCTTGTATTTTGCGGGACAAGATGGCGTTTTCAGCTATACCTTTTTTTTACATTCAACTTTTTAATCACGTTTTATTCCATTATTTGTTATGCAGTATGACGAAAAAGCATAGTTTCTTGCTACTTTTTTTTACGGTATTCACTGAAGGGGTTAACTACTGTGACAGTTTTAGAGGTCAGGTCGAATCAATACCAAAGCTGTGTATTTTTTGTTTCATTTTGGTTTTAAAAAAATATATGAATTTATTGGTATATACATTTTTTTCATCTTTTTGTTCTTTATTTTGGAATTTTTATTTTACGTTTTTGCAATTTGTTTTAACTTTTTTTACTTTCCTACTTATTCACTCTATGGTACTTTAACTTGCATTACTCTGATCAGTGATATAATGCATTGCAATGCCTTGTAAATTGTAAAAGAGACCTCCAGCTCATACATAAACCCCAGTATGATCTGGAAGTCATGAGTATGAAGAGAACAAGAGTGGAGCTGAGAAAAATGGCAATCGGGAAGTATTTTATTGCGCTTCACAACATTACATCCACGCTTAGACAGATTTAGAAATAAAAAAAATCTTTAACATATTCTATTATTTTAATAATTTCTAGCGTAATATTTAGTGATGAGGGCGCAGGCTCGGTAATGCTCGTTACTCGCCCAAGTATCGCTGTACTCGCGGTACTCGGCGAGCGCCGAGCATTTCCAGGATTATTTGGCGGGAGCTCGGGTCTCCACAATGCAAGTTTGGCATTGTGGTATTACAGTGATTGGCTGGTTGCACAGCATCATCAGGTCTATTAGAGACCTGCCGCCACCCTGTTCGTCACAGTCATGTCCGGAATCAGAAAGTGTAGGGAGAGCTGCTGCTGAGAGAGGGTCAGATTTGGGGGATTATAAGTTAGTGTGGGTATACCATCATAGAATACACAAATCCAGCTAAACCAACAGTCCTTCTTAGGACTAATTACGGTGCAGTGCTAGGTAGGCAGGGGAGTGTATGTGGCTTAGGGTTTTTCATTTTGTATGGTAAAAAATAAAATGTCAAATTTTTGCAGACTTTGCTTACGCCCCGAGTCTCACTAATGTAAAAAGTATATACAGTATGCCAAATTTCAAGGCGATCGAACAATGTTTAGAGGTTGCACACTTTTATCAGTTTAATAAAAGTACGCAAAAAACAGATTTTCAATGTTAAGCAGTATCATACGTATTAAATGATTTACACTAATGTGCTGTGAAAGATGCAACTCCTTTGTTCGCTTGGTGACGGCTATTCTATGATACTCGATAACTCTTAACAAGAACTGTTTCTGTTGTTCATCTCTGATTGAATTATTAAACTTCTTTATCAGAGTAATGCCCCTTTCTGCAGTGTCATTCACCACCTTAAGGCTGTGTGCACACGTAAGCAGTTTTTTTAAGCGTTTTTACTGGCAAAAATGCTTTAAAAACGCTTAAAAGAAGCATCCCATTCATTTTAATGAATTGTGCACTTTTTGTCCATATTGATGCGTTTTTTCAGCGAAAAAAGCGCATTGCGGTAAAAAACGCAGCATGCTCATTAATTTTGCAGAAAAATCCACATTTCTAACTATTTTCTTTGAGACTGGGGACGCTCCAGAAAAAAACGCATAAAAAAACACGTTTTTCATGCAAAAATGCGCGTTTTCTGGGAAGGAGTCAGGTTTTCAGTCAGGAATTTTCTGCATATATGGGTACATAGCCTAAGAGCATTGATGGAGCTTCTTAGTTTATCACTGCAATATTCTTCTACGTCGGGGATCCCAAATAATTCAAAGAATGTCTTTGTTTTACTTGTAACAAAATTGCTGAGGGCTTTTCCTTCAAAAACGAGGTTTTTACCTTCCAACTGTTTCAGTTCCTTTTTCTTTGCAGGTTTCATTCTTAAATTTTCAAACATCTTATCCTTCTCAGCCTGACTGATACGCTCATCCAAAAATGCCAATCCTGTTCATTTCTGACAGATACCAAATGTGTCTCTTAGCCACTGTGAGGGCCCGTTCCCTGACATCTTTATCTGGATAATATTGCAAAAGCTGTAGCATCTCCAAATCATTCTTTGGAGCTCATCGTCTTACAACTGCCTCGTGCCAAAAGTGGACATATATCAGACAGACAAAATGTGCTGCTTTTCTTATTCCTTTCAATTCGGTATTAGACATATGCAATTGTTTAGTGAATAGCACAATTTTGAGGACATATATGGCCTTTGCCATCCACCTTGCTTCAGTCAAAGCCCCTGGAACTCTAAATTCGAAATCGTTTTCATCCCAATCTCCAAGATATAGAAGTGATAGTTGTAATAGCTCTTTGTAATCTTCTCTTGGACGACTGCCATCTTTCAAGACATTGTTGAGGTATTCCACCATTTTCACGCGTTTTTCTTCATTTTCAACCATAATTCTGCTGGAGACACACTGACTCTAATGCAATCCCCCTTTGTGTACAAGGACTTCTGTTTAACTTCTGCTTTTTATAGCAACTTTAACCCCTTAACAACCGCTGATACGCCTTTTAACTGCAGTAATTAAGGGTACTAAAACCACAGCGCCGTTAATTCACGGCGCTGTGGAGAAAATACATAGCGCCCCCCCAGTGTCGGATTTTTTCCGGGGTCTCGGCTGCAGGGGTAGCCGAGGCCCCAGAAAACATGAATCGGTTGGTTTTTACTGACCCCGCTTCTGCGATCGCCGTTATTAACCCTATAACGGCGACCGCAAAAAAAAACAACCCGCAATTATGCATTAAATTTCTCTTTCCTCTGATGTGATCGCACATCAGAGGAGAGAGAAATAGGGTCCCCGATCCCCCGAATCCCCCCCGGTACCTCTCCGTGGTCCTCACTTCCCTCCAGGTGGTCCCGCGTCCCGCCGGCATCCTCCGATGGGCGCCGCCATCTTGAAAATGGCGGGCGCATGCACAGTGCACCCGCCGGGAATCTGCCGGCTCCGGCTGGCAGATTCCATTCATTAATTTGATCACTATGATAAACCATCATAGTGATCAAAATAAAAAAATAGTACATAACCCCCCCCGTTTATCAGCCCCTTATATAGGCAAACATAATGAAATAAAGAAAATATTTTTTTTTTCAGTTTTCCATTAGGGTTAGGGTTAGGGTTGGGCTAGGGTTAGGGTTAGGGTTAGGGTTGGGCTAGGGTTAGGGTTAGGGTTGGGCTAGGGTTAGGGTTAGTGTTGGGCTAGGGTTAGAGCTAGGGTTAGGGCTAGGGTTAGGGTTAGGGCTAGGGTTAGGGCTCGGATAAGGGCTAGGGTTAGGGCGAACTAGGATTAGGGTCAGAATTAGGATTAGGAATTAGGGTTGGGGTTAGGGTTGGAGCAAGAATTGAGGGGCTTCCACTATTTACCAATTTTGGGGGTCTAAAAATTGGGGTCTAAAAAATCACTTTTGTGGAAATAAAAAAGACTTTATTTTCATGGCTCTGCGTTTATAAACTTCTGTGAAGCGCTTGGGGGTTCAAAGTGCTCACCACACATCTAGATAAGTTCCTTAGGGGGTCTAATTTCCAAAATGGGGTCACTTGTGGGGGGTTTCCACTGTTTAGGCCCATCAGGGGCTCTGCAAACGCAACATGATGCCCGCAGACCATTCCATCAAAGTCTGCATTCCAAAATGGCACTCCTTCCCTTCCGAGCTCTCCCATGCGCCCAAACAGTGGTTCCCCCCACATATGGGGTATCGGCGTACTCAGGACAAATCGCACAACAACTGTGGGGGTATGATTTCTCCTGTTACCCTTGTAAAAATAAAAATTTGGGGGCGAAAAGATCATTTTTGTGGAAAAAAATGGATTTTTTATTTTCACAGCTCTACGTTATAAACATCTGTGAAGCACTTGAAGGTTCAAAGTGCTCACCACACATCTAGATAAGTTCCTTAATGGGTCTAATTTCCAAAATGGGGTCACTTGTTGGGGGTTTCCACTGTTTAGGCCCATCAGGGGCTCTGCAAACGCAACATGATGCCCGCAGACCATTCCATCAAAGTCTGCATTCAAAAATGGCACTCCTTCCCTTCCGAGCTCTCCCATGCGCCCGAACAGTGGTTCCCCCCACATATGGGGTATCGGCGTACTCAGGACAAATCGCACAACAGCTGTAGGGGTATGATTTCTCCTGTTACCCTTGTAAAAATAAAAATTTGGGGGCGAAAAGATAATTTTTATGGGAAAAAAATGGATTTCTTATTTTCACGGCTCAACGTTATAAACTTCTGTGAAGCACTTGAAGGTTCAAAGTGCTCACCACACATCTAGATAAGTTCCTTAAGGGGTTTAGTTTCCAAAATGGGGTCACTTGTTGGAGTTTTCCACTGTTTAGGCACATTAAGTGCTCTCCGAACGCAACATGGCATCCGATCTCAATTCCAGCCAATTCTGCGTTGAAAAAGTCAAACAGCGCTCCATCCCGTGCGAGCTCTGCCGTGTGCTGAAAAAGTGGTTTACCCCCACATATGGGGTATCGGCGTATTCAGGAGAAATTGTACAACAAATTTTGTGGTTGATTTTCTCTTTTAACACTTGTGAAAATAAAAAAAATTGGCTCTGAAGTAAATTTTTTGCAAAAAAAAAGTTAAATGTTAATTTTTTCCTTCCACATTGCTTTAGTTCCTGTGAAGCACTTAAAGGGTTAATAAAGTTCTTGAATGTGGTTTTGAGCACCTTGAGGGGTCTAGTTTTTAGAATGGTGCCACTTTTGGGTATTTTCTGTCATGTACACCCCTCAAAATGACTTTAAATATGATGTGGTCAAAAAATGGTTTTGTAAATTTTGTTGTAAAAATGAGAAATCGCTGGTCAACTTTTAACCCTTGTAACTTCCTAACAAAAAAAAATTTTGCTTCCAAAATTGTGTTGATGTAAAGTAGACATGTGGGAAATGTTATTTATTAAGAAATTTGCGTGACACATCTCTCAGATTTAAGGGCATAAAAATTTAAAGTTTTAAAATTGCAAAATTTTCAAAATTTTTGACATATTTCCATTTTTTTCATAGATAAACACAAGACTTATCAAAGAAATTTTATCACTAACATGAAGTACAATATGTCACGAAAAAACAATCTCAAAATCAGCTGGATCCATGGAAGCGTTCCAGAGTTATAACCTCATAAAGGGACAGTGGTAAGAATTGTAAAAATTGGCTTGGTCATTAAGCTGCAAACTGGCTCTGTCGCTAAGGGGTTAAAAATCCAGTTTTTTTTTTATTTCCTGCATCCTTGTTAAAAAAAAAAGAAAACTGAAAAGATATGGAGAGGATAATAAAAGCTGCTAAATGGGAACAAGAGTATGAATCTGTTTTAGGAAAGAAAAGAAAGGGGAAATATTGATTAGACACCGAGGCCATATTCAGATTGTCTGCTCTGCACTGAAGTCCCCCCCAAGTACATCATAAGGCTAGTAACCCAGGTATTAGGAAACCCCTTTTCTAGGTGGCAGGAGACATTTGTGCAGACTGTGGGGAAGGCTGTGGATTTTCTATATGCAGTATGATCTTTGTCATGCTGAGTTGTTACAAAATTTTGTCTAAAAAGTCACATTTTGTAAGAGGTAAAAACGTGCCGCAAAATCCACAGCAAAATTTGTGCCATGTCCAAATGTGGCATAAAAAGTGTCAATAAGATTTGCATGAGCAAAAGGCAATAAAAATATACAGTGGCATGTAAAAGTTTGGGCACATCTGGTCAAAGTTACTGTTATTGTGAACAGTTAAGCAAGTTCAAGATGAAATTATCTCTAAAAGGCCTAAAGTTAAAGATGACACATTTCCTTTGTATTTTAGTCCGGAAAAAATACTGTCATTTTTTTTTCATTTTAAATTGCAATGAAAAAGTTTGGGCACCCTTGGAGATTTGTGTGCTCAGAAAACTCTGGAGTTGTAGTGCATTGTTCTGTTGTTCAGAGACACCTGCACAAATATGGCCTTCATGGAAGAATCATCACTAGAAAACCTTTCCTGCATCCTAGCCATAACAATCCTTGAGGATTTAGCAGCACACGAGAGTTTCTTTCATTTCCTTGTGATGGTAAATAAAAACTAAAAGCACTTGTTCCTTGGAAGGGAGTCAAGCTCCCAAAAATTCACCACCAGGCACCTTTTCATAGAATCATAGAATCATAGAATCGTAGAGTTGGAAGGGACCTCCTGGGCCATCTGGTCCAACCCCCTGCTCAAAGCAGGATTCGCTAAATCATCCCAGTCAGATGTCTGTCCAGCCTCTGTTTGAAGACTTCCATTGAAGGAGAACTCACCACTTCTCGTGGCAGCCTGTTCCACTCATTGATCACTCTAACTGTCAAAAAGTTTTTTCTAATATCTAATCTGTGTCTCTTCCCATTCAGTTTCATCCCATTGCTTCTAGTCTTTCCTTGTGCAAATGAGAATAAAGTTGATCCTTCTACAATGTGACAGCCCTTTAGATATTTGTAGACAGCTATTAAGTCTCCTCTCAGTCTTCTCTTTTGCAAACTAAACATTCCCAAATCCTGCAACCTTTCCTCATAAGACAGGGTTTGCAGACCGGTCACCATTCTGGTCGCTCTTTTCTGAACTTGCTCCAGTTTGTTGATGTCTTTTTTAAAATGTGGTGCCCAAAACTGGACACAATATTCCAGATGAGGTCTGACCAAAGAGGAGTAGAGGGAAATAATGACTTCACGTGATCTAGACTGTATGCTTCTGTTAATACATCCTAGAATTGCATTTGCCTTTTTTGCTGCTGCATCACACTGTTGACTCATATTCAGTCTGTGATCTATTAGTATACCCAAGTCTTTTTCACATGTGCTGTCACTTAGCCCTATTCCTCCCATTCTATATATGCTTTTTTCATTTTTATTGCCCAGATGTAGTACTTTGCATTTCTCCCTGTTAAAAACCATTCTGTTAGTTGCTGCCCACTTCTCCAGTTTATTTAAATCTTTTTGAATCATCTCTCTCTCCTCTCTAGTATTAGCTATCCCTCCTAGCTTTGTGTCATCAGCAAATTTAATCAGTTTACCCTCAATTCCTTCATCTAAATCGTTGATAAAGATGTTGAACAATACAGGGCCCAGGACAGAGCCCTGTGGTACCCCACTTGAGACATTCTTCCAACTGGATGTGCAGCCATTTACGACCACTCTTTGGGTCCGATCACTAAGCCAGTTATGAATCCACCTAACAGTTGCCTTGTCCATTCCATACTTAGTCATTTTTTCAATAAGGATTGTATGAGAGACTTTGTCAAATGCTTTGCTGAAGTCAAGATATACTATATCTACAGCATTTCCTTGATCCACCCAATCAGTGATACCGTCATAGAAGGAAATTAAGTTAGTCTGACATGACTTATCAGTTACAAACCCATGCTGACTCAGTTTAATCACTTCATTCTTATCCAGGTATTGACATACATGTTGTTTAATAATTTGTTCAAAGATCTTTCCTGGTATAGAAGTCAGACTCACCGGCCTATAGTTGCCTGGGTCCACCTTCTTCCCCTTTTTGAAGATAGGAACAACATTTGCTCTTCTCCAGTCTTCTGGCACTTCTCCTGTTCTCCAAGAATTTTCAAAGATTATGGAGAGGGGTTCAAAAATTTCTTCTGCTATCTCCTTCAGTACTCTGGGGTGTAATTCATCTGGACCTGGAGACTTGAATTCATTTAGGTTAGCTAAGTGTTTCCTCACTATCTTTTCTTATAGATATCCTGGATTCTTCTATTCCCTTAATAGGACAGTGAATAACAGTTGATGTTGCATTTCCTTTCTGAGAGAAAACAGATGCAAAATAGGAATTTAAAAGTTCAGCCTTCTCAACATCCTGTCTTACCATTTCATCATTTTCATCCTGTAAAAATACTATAGCATCTTTGACTTTTCTTTTACTTTTGACATATCCCCAAAATCCTTTATTATTGCTTTTGACATCTCTTGCAAGCCTCAGTTCATTTTCAGCTTTAGATAATCTGATTTGTGCCCTGCAGGTTCTGCAGACAGCATTATATTCTTCTTTAGATATGCCTCCCTCTTTCCATTTTATAAACATTTTTTTCTTCCTTTTTAGCATGTGCTTAAGTTCTGTGTTCATCCATCCTGGTTTCCTTAAATGCTTCCTATTCTTCCCTCTTTTCGGAATTGTTAACAACTGTGCATTGAGAATTTCATTTTTCAAGATTTCCCATCCTTCCTGGACAATTTTGTCTTTAAGGATATCCAGCCATTGGATCCCTCCAATTCTCTTTCTGAATCCCTTAAAATCTGCCTTTCTGAAATCTAACCTTGACGTCTGAGTCTTCACAGGTCTTCCGCCTCTAGTTATCCAAAATTCTAAAATAGCATGGTCGCTACCTCCTAGGGTCCCAGCCACTTTTACCTCCTCAACCATTTCCTCCCTGTTTATAAGGATTAGATCCAAGGTAGCAGTTCCCCTTGTTTTCTCCCTTACCTTTTGGAAGATAAAGTTGTCAGCAAGAGAGGATAAGAATTTCCTTGACCTGTTAGTTTTGCCTGAGAGAGATTCCCAACAAATGTCTGGATAGTTGAAATCTCCCATGACAACCATGTCATATTTTTTGGAGAACTTGGCCATCTGATGCATAAAGAGTTCATCTATATCTTCGGCTTGCACAGGCGGCCTGTAGTAAATGCCTACAATGGTGTCCTTTCCATTGTTCTGTCCTTGTATTCTTACCCAAACAGTTTCCACAGAACTCCCAGTCTCTGAAGCTTCAATCTCTGTGCAGATATATGCGTTTCGAACATACAATGCGACACCCCCTCCTCGTTTATCAAGTCTGTTTCTTGCAAATAAGTTGTATCCTTCTAGTCTTGTATTCCAATCATGTGTATTGTCCCACCAAGTTTCAGTGATTCCAATGACATCATATTTCTTTTCCTGTGTTAGTAGTTCCAATTCTCCTTGTTTGTTGCCCATGCTTTGTGCATTAGTATAGAAACATTTTAGTTTGTGATTGGTTTCTCTTTCTCCAATATTTTTATTAATTAGATTCTTTCGTCTTTGTTCTTCCTTTCCACTTCTAATAGCAGAGTTCTCAATAGCATTTGTCAGGTGTATGGCTTTTTCTGGTCTTTTGCTTCCCTTCCCATGTTGTTCTAGTTTAAAGCTCTCCTTACAAGTGTAGCAAGGCGACTTCCAAATACATGCTTTCCAGTCTTCGTAAGGTGCACCCCATCTCTAGCAAGTAGTCCAAATTCCCTTTCTAGTACTCATTTTCAGTTTAACTACTTGCAAAACATAATAGAAACACAACATACACATTAGTGTGATGTCGATGATACATTTTCATGAATTTCAGTACTTTCAGATAAAAGTGATCAAAGTGTGCAACCCCGAAATATTAATTGATTTCGCTAAAATTTTTTACTTGGATCTTTTAGATGACTTAGACCAAGGATTCAAGCAAAGTCATATGAAAATCATAACTTTGGAAAAATGAAACAATTGTGGCTATATACATATCAGTGCAAGGTATGCAGGCACTGTATGTGTGATAGATATCATTGCATACATCAAGAGGGTCCATTCCATTACTGTCTGCTGCTGCTGCCTATTACATATATTGACCGTATATACCTAGCCCCAGGTATCAGTGGTTAGGAATTTTTTTTTTTCATCTTAATCCTGATTATTTTATTCCAAAGCAATCCAAAAAAACTTTTTTTTTCTCCATTTGCTTGTTGACACTGCAGACTACAGCCAGATCCTTTTCACAGTACAGCATGAAAGTCCAGCAATTTTAAACTGGCTAGCCCGTCCCAGGCATCACATCTGAGTGCGCAAAAAAATCTGCCATTTTTTGTGGTACTGTGGAATTTTTTTTAGAGTGTCTTGTACAATTTTTTTTTACACCATTTTGCTGCCAAAAAAATATTTAGCTACAGGGTAGACATTTTACACTAGGTTTTGTCCGCCACACGGATCGCATATCATTACCCTCAAAATTTTGCCATTTCAGGACTCCATAGAATTTTTTTTGTCGTCTTATAGCCTACTTTTTGACACAATTTTGCTGCCCCCCCCCCAAAAAAAAAATACAGGGCAGATATTTGAAAGTGGGCTATCGCCGTCAGACTACTCATTTATCTGTAGGCTACAAATTGTTGCATTTCAGTCCTCCATTCCGCTGTTTTTGCTGTCACCCTAGTTCTATATACTATTGTGGGGTAAAAAGTAAAAAAATACAGGCCACATATTGAGCAGTGTGGTATCTCCATCAGACGCCTGATCTATATGTGTCCTACAAATTGTTGCATTTCAGGCCTACATTCAACTTTTTTGCTGTTTTACCCTAGTTTTATAGACTATTTTGGGGTAAAAAAAGAAAAAAATGCAAGCCACATATTGAATAGTGTAGTATCTCCGTCAGACGCCTCTTCTATCTGTGGGCTAAAAATTGTGGCATTTGAGGGCTCCATTGAACTGTTTTTGCTGTGTCTTACCCTAGTTCTATAGACTATTTTGGGGTAAAAAATAAAAAAATACAGGCCACATATTGAACAGTGTGGTATCTCTGTCAGACGCCTGATCTATCTGTGGGCTACAAATTGTTGTATTTCAGGCCTACATTCATCTTTTTTCAGTGTGTCTTACACTAGTTTTATAGACTATTTTGGGTTAAAAAATAAAAAAATACGGGCCACACATTGAACAGTCTGGTATCTCCATCAGACGCCTCTTCTACAGCATCTGTGGGCTAAAAATTATGTCATTTGAGGACTCCATTGAACGGTTTTTGCTGTGTTTTACCCTAATTCTATACAGTATTTTTCTGTAAAAATCAAAAATACAGGCCGCATATTGAACAGTGTGTTATCTCCGTCAAAGGCCTCTTCTATCTGTGGGCTAAAAATTGTGGCATTTGAGGGTTCTATTCAGCTGTTTTTGCTGTGTCTTACCACAATTCTATGCAGTATTTTTCTATAAAAAAACAAAAACAAAATAAAGGCCACATATTGAACAGTGTGGTATCTCTGTCAGACGCCTGATGTATCTGTGGGCTACAAATTGTTGCATTTCAGGCCTATATTCACCTTTTTTTGCTGTGTCTTACGCTAGTTCTATAGACGATTTTAGGGTAAAAAATAAAAAAATATAGGCCACATATTGAACAGTGTGGTATCTCCATCAGACGCCTGATCTATATAGCTGTGGGCTACAAACTGTGGCATTTCAGGTATCCATTCCACTGTATTTGTTGTGTCTTACCCTAGTTATTGACACCAGTTTGATAACAAAAAATAATTTTTTACCTACATTCCAGATATTTCAAAGTGTAGTTTTCCCGCACACGGATCACATACAAGTTCGCTCCCAATTCAGCCATTTGTAGTGAACGTGGAAAATATTGCAGTCCATTTAAAATGGGCAAGGCACTTGGCAAGAGACGGGAAGTGGACGTAATGGTGCATGAAGAGGCCGAGGCCGTGGTCAAGCCTTAATTGTGCCACAACAAACACAGACATCTTCAAGCATGACCTTCCTGGCCAAATTTGTAGGGGATCGCAGAACAGCACTATTGAAACCAGAGCAGAGTCAAAAGGTTGTTGGTTGGATAGCGGATAATGTTTCCACTCACTTTTCCACCACCACCAGCACCCTATCTTCCACACAGTCAAGTCTAAGTAGCAGTGAGTCTGGACCGCATATTTCTCACCTTGATCCTACTTCTTCCCACCATGCCCAATGCCCAGAGCCAACTGATCCCACACTTGGGCACTCCGAACAGATGTTCACTTTTCCATTTATAGATTCGGGCCTCTCGCCCAGTCCACTTGAAGCAGGGCAAGATGAGATCGCATGCAGCGATGCCCAAATATTTGAGCAGCCACGTTCACATGAAGGTGACGGTGGGAATGTGTCACAACAGGTGGATGATAATGAGACACAATTATCAGAAAGTCAGGAGGAGAACCAGGGTGCTGAAGTGGAAGCAAAGGTTGTGGATGATATAGTAATTGACCCTACCTGGCAGGAGGACATGCAGAGCGAGGACAGCAGCACACGGGGGAGGGAGGCATAGCACCCCAACAGGCAGGAAGAAGCAGTGTGGTGGCCGCAGACAGAAGGCGCACAACCATTCATCGCAACACCAACACGAGTCTGGTTGTTTTTTAAAGACACTGCTGATAACCCCAAACAGGCCATTTGCTTAGCAGCGGTAGGAAAACTACCTGCCTGACTACCACCAACATGAAGCAAAGCACCCAACTTTGTGGGCCGAACACCAGGCTGGAGGAACAGTGTCTGGGGGTGAAAACACTGCTTCTTTCACTGTTGTGCAAGCCAATCCCCTGTCCACTTTGCATGCGAAGATGCCACCTGCCCTGCACCTGTCTCTGCCCACACTCAGCTACCACCATCATCAAGCACATCCACGTCCTTGTCCCAGCGCAGCCTTCAGTTGTCCATACCTCAGTCATTGGAACACAAGCCTAAATATGCAGCCAATTCCCCACAGTACTAAATTCACACATTTCTTGTCTGCTTGCGCTTGAAATGTTGCCTTTTAGGCTCATGGAGATGGAAGCTTTCCACAACCTGATGGTGGCGGCCATCCCAAGGTACTCGGTCCCCAGTCGCCACTATTTCTCCTGGTGTGGAGTCCCGGCATTACACAAGGACTTGTCCCACAAAATTACCTGTGCCCTGAGCAATAATGTTACTGGGAAAGTCCACCTAACCACGGACACGTGGACAAGTGCTTGTGGGCAGGGACGCTACATCTTGCTGACGGCACACTGGGTTAACATAGTGGAAGTCAGGACCCAGAGGGACCTTGGGATGGCACACTTCCTCCCAACACAGAGGATTGCGGACCCTACATCAATCAGAGTTGCCCCCACAGTCTACAGCTCCTGCACCTCATCCTTCTCCTCTTCTTCAGCCTCCATCTCTGAAATGACCACATCAGTCACAAGCTGGAAGCACTGCAGCACTGCCTCAGCCAAGCGTCAACAGGCTATACTGAAGCTAATATGCTTAGGTGACAAACCACACAGTGCTGAAGAGTTGTGGACAGCTCTGAAAGAGCAGGCATATGTGTGGCTGACACCGCTGAATCTACAGCCAGGCATGGTCATGTGTGACAATGGCTGGAACCTGGTGGCGGCTCTGAGGTGAAATGAGCTCACACATGTACCATGCTTGGCCCATGTGCTTAACTGTTTCTCAAAAGCTTTCCGGAGCTGCCGGATCTGCTTGTCAAACTTGTGTGCTCATTTTTGAAAGTCAACTCCAACTTCCGCCGCCCTTGCCGTGCTTCAGTTGCATTTGCAGATTCCGGCTCACCGACTGGTGTGTGATGTCCCCACGCATTGAAACTCAACACTGCAAATGTTGGAAAGGATTTGTGAGCAGAAGAGGGAAGTTGTTGACTACCAGCATCACCAAGGCCATCAGTATTCAGTTCAGACTCCACACTTAAGACCTCAGGAGTGGACATGGATGTCAGACACATATACCATCCTACAAAACTTTGAGGAGTCCACCAAGAAGGTGAGTGGCGATGATGCCATAACTAGCATCACCATCCCGCTTCTCTGTCTTCTGAAGCGCTCTCTGCTCACAATCAAACAGGTGGCATTGCAGGCTGAGCATGATGAGATGGAGAAAGGAAGCATACAGTTTGATTACACACAGCCCAGCCTCATGTCATCCCAATGTGGATTGGTTGACAATGAGGAAGAGGAGGAAGAGCAGGAGCTACTTTCATGCACTATAGACGAAACTACAAGCACAACTGTCATACCGTCTGTTCAGTGTGGATGACCTGAGGACAGGGAGGAGGAGGAGGAGAGCATGATCAGTCATCCTCTTGGTGAGGACAAAGAAGTCTTGCCTGTTTGGAGTCTGCCACGCATAGCTGACTTTATGTTGCACTGCCTTTCCCATTGTCAAAATTTTGGCTGACAGTCATTATTGGTTCATACAAATATGCAAATAAAGTCCATGGAGCATCATTTAAGAGTCTCAAACATGGGACTAGCCAGATCTTCCTCCAGGGAAGAACCCAGCCAAGGAGTGGCTCCTTTCAGAAACCACCATATTAAGTGGCCCTTTAAGTCAATATCCAGCTCTTTACGAGTTTACAGATATGACAAGGGAAATACCAAGGCCAGGTATCCATCCACAGACAGCTGTTTCGGGGTGTTGCCCCTCATCAGTGTGGAGTAGGATTCTGGCTAGGTGGGAGCAATGCCTAGTAGACCAACATCATGAAACAATCACTGACCTCAGGGAGACCAGTCAAAGAAAACACTGTGGCAGCCGGCAAAGGAGCTCAATCAGTGAGTTCCTAGGTGCATTGCTCCCTGGGAAATGCAAATAAAGTCCATGGAGCCTCATTTAAGAGTCTCAAACACGGGACTAGCCAGATCTTCCTCCAGGGAAGGACCCAGCCAAGGAGTGGCTCCTTTCGGAAACCACCATTACCACCATATTAAGTGGCCCTTTAAGTCAATATCCAGCTCTTTACGAGTTTACAGATATGACAAGGGAAATACCAAGGCCAGGTATCCATCCACAGACAGCTGTTTCGGGGTGTTGCCCCTCATCAGTGTGGAGTAGGATTCTGGCTATGTGGGAGCAATGCCTAGTAGACCAACATCATGAAACAATCACTGACCTCAGGGAGACCAGTCAAAGAAAACACTTTGGCAGCCAACAAAGGCGCTCAATCAGTGAATTCCTAGGTGCATTGCTCCCTGGGAAATACAATTGCCAACTGCCGCAGTGTTTGAGACTCTTAAATGAGGCTCCATGGACTTTATTTGCATATTTGTATTTCTCAGGGAGAGCAATGCACCTAGGAATTTACTGATTGAGCGCCTTTGCCGGCTGCCGCAGTGTTTTCTTTGACTGATCTCCCTGAGGTCAGTGATTGTTTCGTGATTATTGGTTGGTGACACTTTTAGAACCCACACTCCAAGGAGAGCTTTCAATCTCTTCTTCCAGAGCCAGACAGGTGTACTAAAATGTTGGAGTACCAGAAGGCCCGTGTTGCAGAATTCTTAAAAAAATTCCCATCTGAAAACGCTGTCGGCAGAGGTCACAGTTCATTGGACAACCAAGGCGTACAGGCAAGAGAGACACAACTCCAATCTAGCAGAGGTAGGGGAACACTGGAAAAGTTCTGGGAGACTTTTCTCCGACCCTCCCATCGCAGTGGCCCTGAGGCGTGGGATACTCTCACAAGGAGTGCAAAGTTTTGGAAGATGGTGAGGGAGTACCTTGCTGACCATACCAACGTCCTCCAAGATTCCTCTGTGCCTTTTAATTATTGGGTCTCAAAGCTGGATACATGGCATGAACTGTCTCTCTACGCCTTGGAGGTTCTGGCCTGTCCTGCCGCTAGCGTATTGTCAGAGCACGTCTTTAGTGCCGCTTGTAGAATTATAACTGATAAGTGCATCCGCCTGTCAAGTAAAAATGCTGACAGGCTGATACTTGCAAAAATGAACAAGGGCTGGATTGGGCCAGACTCCTGTACACCACCACATGATAACAGTGAAATCTAACCTCAAATCCAGTGGCAGTGGTTTTTTTTGGGAGGTATAGTGCCATGCACCTCTTCACACCCACACATGGGTATACGCTTCCTGATTTTGGCTATTTGCTGTTATCCTCCTCCTTCTCCTCATCCTCATCATCCACCACCACTAGATCACCATGATCACCGTGGCCTGTGATGCGAAGCCACAAGAAATGTTTGCAAAAAAAGTTTTCCAAAAATGTTTACACTGTATGTTGAGATGTCCGCCCCCAGGGGAAAATGTTTTTCAGCCTATACACTTAGTGTATGGGCATTACAAGTATAGGAGACCCACTCCTTTAAACTGGGAAAACATTTTCGGAGGCCATCCTTCACGTCTCTTCTGACACCACCACTAGATCACCAGTGTGAACATGTTCCGTGATGCAACAGCCAAGTAATTTTTTTTCAAGGGTGTTTGTGATTCCCGTTCCAAAAATGTTTACACTCTATATTGAGGTGTCCCCTCCCAGGGGAAAATGTTTTTCAGCCTTGTGGTGTAGTAACCACTGAGTCCACTTGGGGGCGCTGTGTGGATGTCCCAGGAGAAAGTATGAATAGCAGAATACTGAATGGTCGTTATGTATCTCAAAGTGGGTGGCTTTGGGATAGAGACTTGTGTTGATCAGCAGTGATACTGCTTTGGTGTTGCTTCAATGCATAAGGGAGAAGTCTCCAGGTAACTAGAGAGATGGGCGGGCCTGGTTTCCTACAAACCCACTCAGGGGGTGTGTTTAAAGCACTATGGTAAAGAGTGTGAGTGGTTGTAGGACCTTTAGTGAGGTCATAGCCATGTGATCACCTGTGGGTGTGGTTATGGACCATATAAGGTACCTGAGGTCTGGTCACATGAGGGAGCGCATGGATCTGATTGGGCCATGTGGAAGGTCCCGGCAGGCCTAGGTGGAGGAAGGTGGGCAACCGTCCTGAAGACCACGTGCTGAGGCTGCTGACCCGGTGAGGCCTATGTATACTGGCTGTATGTGAGGAGAGCTAAGCCTCCTGTGTTTTGCTGAGGCTCCAGGACTGAGCCTGAAGTAAAGGACATTTTATGCTTGCTTTCGCCTGAGCTAAAGACTAATCCTGTGTCTGCCTGCAGATAGAGCTCTGCTATGGACATTGCCCTGGCCTGTGTGTGAACAGGGCCTGAGGGAACACAGCCCAGCTAAGGACTGTTTATGTTGCTTTTGACTGCTGTGAAGGCTGGAAACCGTGTTTTGTGACTGTGAGGTTTATGGGGCAAATAAACCGACAGGACTCGTTTTAACCCTGAATGTGCCAGTGTTTACTTCCAAGACCTGCCTCAGTGGGTAATCCCCGTCCACTCACATGGTGGAACCTCACAGCCTATACACTTAGTGTATGGGCATTACAAGTATAAGAGACCTGATCCTTTAAACAGGGAAAACAGTTTTAGTAGGCCATCCTCCACGTCTCTTCCGACATCACCACTAGATCACCAGGGTAATCGTGGTCCATGATGCAACAGCCACTATAGTTTTTTGCAAGGGTGTTTATGATGGCCGTTAAAAAAATATTTACACAGTAAGTTGATGTGTACCCCCCAGGGGGAAATGTTTGTCAGCCCATACACTTAGTGTATGGGCATTACAAGTATAGGAGACCCGCTCCTGTAAACTGGGAAAACTTTTTTCGGAGGCCATACTCCACGTCTCTTCAGACACCACCACTAGAACACGAGGGTGAACATGTTCCGTGATGCAACAGCCACTATAGTATTTTGCAAGGGTGTTTATGATAGCCGCAAAGAAAATATTTACACAGTAGGTTGCTGTGTACCCCCATGGGTGAAATGTTTGTCAGCTTATACACTAAGTGTATGGGCCTTACAAGTCTAGAACAGCTCCTTTAAACTGGGAAAACAGTTTTCGGAGACCATCCTCCACATTTCTTCCTTTGGGAATTGGAGTGTGTGCAAATTTTGGGCAGACCTTCTATTCACTTCATGGGCAAACTTTAGGTGACTTAAAAAAATCAGAATAATGTGAACTTGGTTTTCATGTGGCCATCCAGTACGTGTGTTCAAAGACTTATTGGGGTGCGTGTAACTTTGGTGCAGGGCCTTGCATTCAGTGCATAAGCAAACAGTATGGGAGTACCAAATGAATAATATGAACTTGGTTTTCATGTGACCATCCAGTACATGTGTTCAAAGGCTTATTGGGGTGCGTGTAACTTTGGTGCAGGGCAGGCCTTGCATTCAATGCATAAGCAAACAGTATGGGAGTAGCAAATGAATAATGTGAACTTGGTTTTCCTGTGGACATCCAGCACCTTGGTTCAAAGGCTTACTGGCTTGCGTGTAACATTGGTGCAGGGCAGCCGTTGCAGTTAATGCATAAGCAAGCAGTATAGGAGTACCATATGAATAATGTGAACTTGGTTTTCCTGTGGCCATCCAGTACCTCGGTTCAAAGGCTATTGGGGTGCGTGTAACTTTGGTGCAGGGCAGGCCTTGCATTCAATGCATAAGCAAACCGTATGGCAGTACCAATTGAATAATGTGAACTTGGTTTTCCTGTGGTCATCCAGTACCTCGGTTCAAAGGCTTATGGAGGTGCATGCAACTTTGGTGCAGGGCAGGCCTTGCATTCAATGCATAAGCAAACAGTATGGGTGTACCAAATGAATACTTGGAACTTTGGCTGCATGTGGTCATCCATGACGTCTGTTCAATGGAGTGTTGGGATGCTTTCAAATTTTGGGCAGCCCTGCCTCTCACTGCATATGCAATAACAGTATAAGGGACCCAATGTTTAATAATGGGAACAACAAAGCATAGCCGGCTAATGGATCTCTAAGAATAGTGAGGGCCGACTGCTGGCCCTCTAAAAATAGACTTTGTGACTTTCAGAGTCCCTTCTTCATAAATGAAACAGGATGTGTCTGATGATGTGTCACACACCACATGGCCAAATAAGGTTGTAAACTGTTAAAGTGATATTTCCCAGTGAATGCATTTGTCTTGCTTGAAAGCAATGGTAAAGTTGAAAAATGCATCAAAAACGCTACAAGTGTGGAGGAACATTTGTGTTTTGGGTTATTAATTTTGCCTTATATAAAAGTCATTACCCTGGAAAGGATGTTCCTTAACATATTTCCCTGGAAAATCCATTTTGGTTTAAATTTTGTATGTTTCAGTTTGCGCCTGTAAAAGTGGCGTCACACTCTGACAACATTGGTCACAGTCGTGACCTGGGAGACAGAAATGCTTCCAAGGGTCTTCACCATGATGTTCCCATGTCATTTGATCACTGTTTCCATCATTTTCAGTTGTTTTTAGCTTTTCAAAGGTCCCCGGGGGGGGGTGGTCGCTGTAAAAATACTCGATTTTCCCATAGACTTACATTGGGCTCGTTGCTTGGGTTGAGTACCCGAGTATTCCAATTTGCTCGACCAGAGCAATGAGCACCCGAGCATTTTAGTGCTCGCTCATCACTAGTAATATTGTATACCAGACAAGAACAGTCATTAGTATTTTGGAAGGTGTTATGTCTTTGCAGCCTTGGTCCACTTTTCTGCTTTAGGCCACAATAAATATTAGAATATGTGAAATGATAAGCCTGCTGAAATTACATTGTCAGCTGCAGCATGCGGAAAACCTGTCATATTCAGTATTTGAGTGAATCAATAACTTTAAGCAAATGTGCCAGAAGGTGGAAATCATGCACAGCTTGCATGATGTCAGCCAGTCACGGAAGGCAACCAATGACGCAGGCAACTACTAAACAAAAGACATTTTGCATTTGTCTTACAGCACTAATTTTACTAATATTTCTTAAGAATCATAAGTCAGATAAATGAATAACGTTTATGAAAAGTTGGAACATAATCTATTTATGTAATATAATGTGTAAAGGACATCCTGTGATGATCCTATAATTATCTCTGATGCGCTTAGTTCTTTACACTGGTGAGTTCTGCCCATTTGTTGTCTGGTTCTTTCTATAAACCTTGTCCATATGCTTTATCACAGTATAGGGATAATAACATAATGGGGGCAATCCTACACTTAGGAACTCCCTTATTTACCAGCTCATTTGTGCATTACTAAAGGTCATCTCATCTTTTTAGGTGTAGTGTAATGCTTCACTTTTTCCTGCAGCAGATATCCCTGGCAAAAACCATTGATTACAGAAGCTTGCTGGTCTCCTTTATGACTAAGGGCCCCGTCACACATAGCGATCTGCCGGTATCGCTGATCGCTGTAGGAAAGCCCAGGACTTTTCTTTGGTTGCTGGTCTCCCGCTGGCCAGCATGCATCGCTGCGTGTGACAGGCGGGAGACCAGCGATCAGCTGGTAACTAACGTACACATCGGGTATCCAAGGGACGGGCGTCCCTTAGAAACCGGATGTGTACGTTAGTTACCAGCGCGCTGGTAACTAACGAACACAGCGACGCCGCGCGTTCGGCGTCTCTGTGCTGATCGCTGGTGAAGCTGTCTGTGTGACAGCTCACCAGCAACCACACAGCGACTCACCAGCGATCCTGACACGTTGATATCGTTGTTCGGGATCGCTGGTGAGTCGTTATGTGTGACGGGGCCCTAACTCATCGTTGTGTGGATTATGTTGTGTAATGTCTATTATAATATGTAATACCTGAAAATGATGTTACATAAGGGTTTCTTACGTTTTTTATAGCTAGATGAATCATAGGTATGAATATGTATATGATTTCAGTTTATGTATGCTGAAACAGATGGAGGATATAAAAAACATTTTACATATTCCAAATAAGTAGGGAAAGATAACTACAATTTTTTTCAAAAACAGTTCAGTTGTAGTAATATGATATTACTTTTTATGAAGAAATTGTGGTTATCTTTCCCTATGTATTTGGAATATAGGTCTGCTTTTTATTAAAGTTACCATCTGCGAAGCATAATGTGACAGATTTGCCAGCCCTGTCAGCTATGTAACAATATTTATAGAGCCAAACAAGTGACTGTAAGGTGTGTGTTAAGGTTAAAAGAATACAGTACAGAAAGTACAAAATAAATGATCTTCAAAGCAGCACATGTAATGCCAAACATCTACAACAATTAAAGAAAGTTCCAATGATACTGATTGGGCTACACCCTGATAATTTCTCTGCGCAAGATACCCTTCCCCCATACACATGAAAATATAATAAATAATAACCAGCCACTAAATATGTATATTCAAAATATAGCAAGGGCATACAAGTATGTAATAAGAGCAAAGGAATTTAAAAAATAAATAAAATAATCAGGCTAAGGCTGGGGTCACGCGAATCTCTCGCGTCAATACCTGGCTCTGCCACCGGCACTTGGGACCGGAGTGTGCGGCTGCAAGTCTATGCAGCTGAATGCTCCGGTCTGAACCGCCGGCGGCAGTGCCGGATATTGAGGCGAGAGACTCGCGCAAGTTTTTCACATTGCAAGAAGTCTCCTGGTGTGGAGGCGAAAGGACACAACACACTATGCGTTATGCCACAAGGAGGAAGCCACTTCTCGATGTCGTAACGCATGGCGCCACCTCTGAGGAAGCTGATGTGGTAATGCTTGAGGTGACGTCCAGGGTTGCCAACCATACAGAAATTGAAGGACAGCCTGTTAAAACAAGGCATTTTTTTGACATGTCTGTGAAAATTTTTTAAGGTGATTTGATTGTAATTATCATTTTACAGTTAACGGTGAATACTGCTAATACCTTCATACCAGAATTATGGGCTGCAAACACTTATCACTTATAATCTTAATGATTTATTATGGTTTTCCAATATGTCCTTAAAAAAATCAGTCTGTCTGTGATTTTTTGATAAGCTGTCAAGAAAAAAGAAAAAATAAAGTTGTCAACCTATGTGATGTGCCCCTTTCCCTTCACATCTTGAGACCCTTTAGGCTTGCTCTTTTAGATTGGTTGATAGCTGTAAACCCATATTCCATATAGTAAAAACAAATAAAATACATTTTTAATTGTGATACATAAAAAATGCTCCATTTTTGGGGACAATATTTATTTAAAAATGTCTACCAGCAAGAGGTGTTAATGATGGCAAAAGCCACTGTATGATTTCATCTCCAGACTCTTACCTTAAGGGATTATTTATTTTTCATTCGGAAGCACAGTGAGTTGAAGCTCACCCAGCCAATCACAGACACATTCATCTATTACTGACAGTGAGAAATGTCTGCTTTTGCACAGCTTTAACAGATGCTTAAATGAATTGGAAGGGTCGCATGTGTTGCACAAGTGACTGTGACTCAGGAATGACTCATCCACTCAGTTCTTTAGAAAGGCAAATGCATGTGCTGGGCTGATAAACAAATGGGAAAAGGCACAAAAGCCAAGCGACTAAAGGTTATCAGAGGAAGAGGGCAAATAGCAGTCTCCTTTATGTATTCCCAATAACATGGCATTATACGAACATACCATGTAATAATTTACTGCATGCTATACAGCTATGAAGAAGATATCAAAGCAGTGTCCCTATTGTTGTTTGGAAAATAAATGATATGAAAATGTGAATCCACTATTAACAATTATTGCTTTTTACTCTATTGACTATAGAAGAGCCATGTGAGCATTTATAGGCATAAAACCCAAATGTTTTGTTAAAGCGTGCCCGTCATTTCAAGAGACTTTTCAGAATACACGTGCACGTAAGGAGTAAGAATATTATGGGCCATTATATGATTTGTATCACAAAATCTTCAAACTTTTTGCCCTAAGCAGTCTCTTTTTTTTTCAAATTTTCTGTTGTCTCTGACCTAGTAGGTGGAGACTAAGTGCTATTCACAGTAAACAGAGAAATGAAGGATTCCTGCTCTTCTTTCTCAGTGTAGCACATCGAGAAAAGCAGCAGCTGCACGAAAGGCAGCATGGATGTTATACAGCAGTCCTGAAATGTGTAGCTGTGAATACAAGACGGATTAATACTGCTTTTCAAAGTGAATAACCAGTTCAGATGGCCAAGGGTAAGGAGAAGAAATGGCTTATAAGTGGAGAAAGAAGCATATATCTGGGATGTTTTAAAATGTTTTACTATGCTTGTACTAATGATTTCTGACAAATTTGTTGAAACTGTAGAGACCATTCAATAGGAGGATTTTTCAAATATGGAATCTATTTTTGGAGAATACAATACAAGGAAATAAACATCATCAGAGAATGAAACTGAAGCAATGATTTCTACATATCATATATATAGAACCTTAACCCATTCTTGACTTGTCAATGTACAGGTACATCCAGGTGACGAATGGAAACACGAGATGTGCACAGCTCTTGCACCACGGATGCTCAAATTCTGCAACCACAGCTTGTATTGGCGCCAGCACTGATCCTGATTAGTGATGAGCGAACGTGCTCATCTCTGCTCATTACTTGCTCGAGATGCTCGTTACTCGATGAGTATTTTTGAATGCTCATGCGCAAGCTTGAGTCCCCCCGCATGTTTGATGCTTGATAGACAGCCAATAAACATGCAGGGATTGCCTGCCAGTCACTGCAATACCGTAGCCATCTTGTTTGTGACATTACTGTGATTGGCTGGCCGCATAGCATCATCGGGTCTATATAAGACCCGGGACACTATGCTAGGCATAGTGTACGAACGGACACAGGCAGAGCAGGGAGAGGTGCTGCTGGCCTAGGGACAGAGTTTTAGCTGCGTATAGGCAGGAATTAATTTACAACCAATGTTGTTCAAATAGTCAATGTAGGGTAATCATTATTAAGAAGTTGCCTAAGGCAATTAAACCCTAACTCGAGACCAGAAAAATTAACCTTTAATAGGACTATTTAAAGGAAAAAACTTTTAAAAACTGCTTTGTCAGTATATACAGTATGTCTGTGAACAGGAGTATACTGCTTATTGCATAGGATTCATAATTGTATTTAATGTCCTAAAATACATTATTTATTTTATGGCCGAGGATATATTTGGCACAGTCACTGCCTATATATTCCTACTTAAACAACCCCATAGATACACTGACAAGCAACTAAAACAAGCTCCTAAGCCTCCCCAACATGTTTCACCAGATGAAATGTAGTCATCAGGGGGTTGAGGCTTTAAGTTAGGGTTTAATTGCCTTAGGAAACTTGTTAATAATAGGAAGGGATTAGACATCAATTATATTTATTACAAATGCAACAACAGCCATTATTAGGGCTAATTTTAATCAATATTGATACTGCAGCACTTAGTGAGAGATTGTGCTGAAGGGATAGTGTACGACAGGATAGGGTTAATCTCACGTCCTTTCTTCTGCAACTTATATCAAAAGCCCTTCTGAGGGCTATTAATCTTTTTGCTCAAAATCCTGCAAATTGTTCTGAGCAGGGAAGTGCTATATGCCATTTAATTTGTGTAAACTGTGTGTCAAAAGCATACAGCTAGACTTGGTTGGTTGTAATAGGATTAATATATTGCTCCTGCAGTTAAACAACTCCATCTGAGGTGGGCAAATTTTGCTGCTATACTAATCCTGCAAAGTTTTCCAGCAGAGAAATTTTATACACCATTTACACTATACCAGTTGTGCACCAAAAGCTTACAGACTTGGTTGGTTGCAGCAGCATCACTATATTGCTCCTGCAGTGTAACAAGTCTATCAGAGATGGGCAACTTTTCCTGAGATACTAATTTGCAAAGTTTTTTTCAGCAAAGTAATAATATATGCCATATATACAATGCCAGTTGTGTGTCAAATGCATACAGCCAGAGTTGGTTGGTTGCAATAGCATAGCTATATTGTTACTGCAGTTTAACAAGTCTACCTAAGGTGGGCGAATTTTCCAGCGACACTAATCCAAAAAAGATTTTTCAGCAGGGAAATATTATACAGTATTTTTACTGTATCATTTGTGCATCAGAAGCATACAGCCAGACTTGATTGGTTCCAATAACATGGCTATATTGCGCAGCATTCAATTGTCCCTATCCCAGTCCTTGCAAGCATAAATACACAGCCAGTCACAGGCCATAATACTAAATGACTACATTTCCAGACTGTTTGCACTAGAAATGTTGCCATTTAGGATCGTGGAGATGGAAGCTTTCTGCAACTTGATGGTGGCGGCTGTCCCTCTGTATTCGGTACCTAGCCGCCACTATTTCTCCCAATGTGCTGTCCTCGTCTTACACAAGCATGTGTCCCATAACATCAGCTTTGCCCTGACCAACACTGATACTGGGAAGATCCACTTAACCACCGACACGTGGACAAGTACTTGTGGCTAAAGACGCTACATTTCCCTGACGGCACACTGGGTGAACATTGTGGATGCCCAGGCCCAGTCGGACAATGGGACGGAACACATGCTACTGAGGATTGTGGGTCCTGGTTCAGTCAGGGTTTACCCCACCTTCTACAGCAGTTTCTGTAACTCCTCCTCCTCACCCTCCATCTCCGAAAAGTCAATATCAGTCGCAAGCTGGAAGCACTGCCTCGGCCAAGCGGCAACAGGCTCTGCTGAAGCTAATCTGCTTAGATGACAAACCACATGCTGTCACAGAGTTGTTGAAAGGTCTAACAGACCAGACTGATCTGTGGCTGTCTCCCCTGAACCTACAACCAGGCATGGTCGTGTGTGACAATGGCCATAACCTGATGGCAGGCTCTAAAATTTGGTAACCTCACACATGTACCATGCCTGGCCCATGTGCGCAACTTATTGGTTCAGCAGTTTCTCAAAACCTACCCAGATCTGCTTGAGCTACTTATGAAAGTATGACATTTTTGGAGGGCAAAGTGAGTCAGTTGAAAATTACAAATAAAATGAAATATATATAAATAGAAAAACACATTTTATTAAAAAATACAACGTGTTTCGGTTGCATCCAGCTTTTCTCACGTGTCCTTCCTCAGGCTAGATGCAGCAGAAACACAATTGGTTGTTCTACCCCATAAAGTTCTGCTGGAACGCCCCATGGAGGAAATTACTACAGTATGCCAGTTTGACTTCACCCATTGGATTTTACAATAGTGTAACTTGGAGTTGTGTTTCCAGTACAACTTCGCCAGATGATAAATATCTCTTCATTTGGTTTTAATATTTCTAATTACTACACTTAGAAATGCTACTTGTTCTCCTTTTTTCCTAAGAAATTTCCATATATTAGTATATTAATAGAACTGAGTAAAAAGTGATTGATTTTATTTGACCAATATGAGAACTGTCACAAATGTCATACTGCAGCCTGAGATTAGTACACTCTAAAAATATATAATTTTTTTTTATCTCATACAAAGATTTAATATATTTCAAACAAAATATCATAAAAATGTCAAAGTAAAAATTGTAAATAATGAATATGTACATATAATTGGACACCTAAATTCTTAGAGGGTGATATCCCAGTTACCGTATTTTCCGGCGTATAAGATGACTTTTTAACCCCTGAAAATCTGTTTAACCCCTTCATGACCAAGCCTATTTTGACCTTAATGACCGGGCCATTTTTTGCAATTCTGACCAGTGTCTTTTATGAGGTAATAACTCAGGAACGCTTCAACGGATCCTAGTGATTCTGAGATTGTTTTTTTGTGATATATTGGGCTTCATGTTAGTGGTAAATTTAGGTCGATAATTTTTGCATTTGTTTGTGAAAAAATCAGAAATTTGGCGAAAATTTCGCAATTTTCAAATTTTGAATTTTTATTCTGTTAAACCAGAGAGTTATGTGACACAAAATAGTTACTAAATAACATTTCCTACATGTCTACTTTACATCAGCACAATTTTGGAAATAAAATATTTTTTTGTTAGGAAGTTATAAGGGTTAAAAGTTGACCAGCGATTTCTAATTTTTACAACAAAATTTACAAAACCATCTTTTTTATGGACCACCTCACATTTGAAGTCACTATGAGGGCTCTATATGGCAGAAAATACCCAAAAGTGACACCATTCTAAAAACTGCACCCCTCAAGCTACTCAAAACTACATTCAAGAAGATTATTCACTCTTCAGGTGTTTCACAGGAACTAAAGCAACGTGGAAAGAAAAAATGGACACTTTAATTTTTCCAACAAAAATTTTCTTTTAGCATCAATTTTTTCATTTTCACATGGGCAACAGGATAAAATGGATCCTAAAATTTGTTGAGAAATTTCTCCTGAGTACAACGATACCTCATATGTGGTCATAAACCACTGTTTGGGTGCACGGCAGGGCTCAGAAGGGAAGGAGCGCCATTTGACTTTTTGAATGGAAAATATGCTGGAATATTTAGCGGTTGCCATGTCGCGTTTGGAGAGCCCCTGTGTGCCGAAACATTGGAGCTCCCCCACAATTGACCCCATTTTGGAAACTAGACCCCCAAAGGAACTTATCTAGATGCATAATGATCACTTTGAACCCTCAGGTGCTTCACAAATTGATCTGTAAAAAAAAAAGTACTTTTTTTTTCACAATAATTTTCTTTTAGCCTCAGTTTTTTCATTTTTACATGGGCAACAGGATAAAGTGGATCCTAAAATTTGTTGAGCAATTTCTCATGAGTACACCGATACCTCATATGTGGTCATAAACCACTGTTTGGGCGTACGGCAGGGTCCGGAAGGCAAGGAGCACCATTTGACTTTTTGAATGGAAAATTAGCTCCAATCGTTATCGGACACCATGTCGCATTTGGAGAGCCCCTGTGCACAAAAACATTGGAGCTCCCCCTCAAGTGACCCCATTTTGGAAACTAGACCCCTTATGGAACTTACCTAGATGTGTACTGAGCACTTTGAAACCCCAAGTACTTCACAAAAGTTTATAACACAGAGCAGTGAAAATAAAAAATATTTTTTTTCCTCAAAAATGATTTTTTAGCACGCTATTTTTAATTTTCACAAGGCTAACAGGAGAAATTGGACAACAAAAGTTGTTGTCCAGTTTGTCCTGAGTACGCTGGTACCCCATATGTGAGGGGAACCACTGTTTGGGTGCACGACAGGGCTCAGAAGGGATGGAGCGCCATTTGACTTTTTAAAATGCAAATTACTTATAATCGTTAGGGGACACCATGTCGTGTTTGGAGAGCCCCTGTGTACCTAAACATTGGAGCTCTCCCACAAATGACCCCATTTTGGAAACTAGACCCCCTAAGGAACTTATCTAGATGCATAGTAAGCACTTTGAACCCCCAAGTGCTTCACAAAAGTTTATAACGCAGAGCCGTGAAAATAAAAAATATTTTTTTTCCTCAAAAAATTATTTTTTAGTGAGCAATTTTTTATTTTCACAAGGGTACCAGGATAAATTGGACCCCAAAAGTTGTTGTCCAGTTTGTCCTGAGTACGCTGGTACCCCATATGTGGGTGGGGACCACTGTTTGTGTACACGCCGGGGCTCAGAAGGGAAGTAGTGACATTATGAAATGCTGACTTTGATGGAATGGTCTGCGGGCATCATGTTACACTTGCAGAGCCCCTGATGTACCTAAACTGTGGAACCCCCCACAAGTGACCCCATTTTGGAAACTAGACCCCCCAAGGAACTTATCTAGATGTGTGGTGAGCACCTTGAATCCCTAAGTGCTTCACAGAAGTTTATAACGCAGAGCCGTGAAAATAAAAAATAATTTTTTTCCTCAAAAAAATGATTTTTAGCCAGCAATTTTTTTTCACAAGGGTACCAGGATAAATTGGACCCCAAAAGTTGTTGTCCAGTTTGTCCTGAGTACGCTGGTACCCCATATATGGGGGGAACCATTGTTTGGGCACACGTAAGGGCTCAGAATGGAAGTAGTGACGTTTTGAAATGCAGACTTTGATGGAATGGTCTGTGGTCGTCGTTACGTTTGCAGAGCCCCTGATGTGCCTAAACAATAGAAACCCCCACAAGTGACCCTATTTTGGAAACTAGACCCCCCAAGGAACTTATCTAGATGCTTGGTGAGCACTTTGAACCCCTAAGTGCTTCACCGAAGTTTATAACGCAGAGACGTGAAAATAGAAAAAAAAATTTTCCACAAAAATAATTTTTTAGCCCACAATTTTTTATTTTCCCAAGGGTAGCAGGAGAAATTAGACCCCCAAAGTTGTTGTGCAATTTTTCCTGAGTACGCTGATACCCCATATGTTGGGGTAAAGCACTGTTTGGGCACACGTCGGGGCTTGGAAGGGAGGGAGCACCGTTTGACTTTTTGAATGCAAAATTGGCTGGAATCAATGGTTGCACCATGTCGTGTTTGGAGACCCACTGATGTGCCTAAACAGTGGAAACCCCTCAATTCTAACTTCAACCCTAACCAAAACACACCCCTAACCACAGCCAACACATCCCTTACCCTAATCCCAATCCTAACCATAACCCTAACCCCAACACACCCTTAACCCTAATCCCAACCCTAACCATAACCCTAACCACAAGCCTAACCCTAATTCCAACCCTAACTCTAATTCCAACCCTAACCCTAATTCTAACTCTAATTCCAACCCTAACCCTAATTCCAACCCTAACCTTAATTCCAACCCTAACCCTAATTCTAACCCTAATTCCAACCCTAACCCTATTTCCAACCCTAACCCTATCCCTATTTCCAATCCTAACCCTAACCCTCTTTCCAACCCTAACCCTCTTCCAACCCTAACCCTCGTTCCAACCCTAATCCTAACCCTCTTTCCAACCCTAAACCTAACCCTAATGGAAAAATAAAAATAATTTCTTTATTTTATTAGTTGTTCCTGCCTATGGGGGTGATAAACGGGGGGTTTATTTACTTTTCATTCTATTTTGATCACTGTGAGAGTTTATCACAGTGATCAAAATGAATGAAAGGAAATTGCAGCCGGCGGGCACACTGCGCATGCGCCCGCCATTTTCCAATATGGCGGCGCCCATGGTCCGGGACCGCGGGACACCGGGAGCCATAGCGACACTCGGTGAGTACCAGGGGTGGGAGGGGGGCGATCGGAAGGCGGAGGGAGCGGAGGGAAGGCGGGGGGCAGATGATGACAGCGGCGGCACATCGCCGCTGTCATTCAGTGGTGGGGGGGCAGATCGCCCCCGTTAACCATGGGGGGGTCGGATCGGTGTCACCAGCCATGTCCGATGCTACAGCAGCGTCGGACATGGCTGGATTGTAATATTTCATCAATTTTCATTGATGAAATATTACTGTCGCTCTGATTGGCTGTTTCACTTTTAACAGCCAATCAGAGCAATCAAAGCCACGTGGGGGCAAAGCCACGCCCCCCGTGGTGAAGTACAAAGCCCCCTGTATCTGCTGGCCGGGTGACCTTTCAGTGACCTAGGTCACCCGACCCGCAGGGGGGCTTTAAAGTCATGACGTCACATAGTCGTCACTGGTCAGATTGGTACCAGTTTTCATGATGCCTATGTGGCATCATTGTTCATGAAGGGGTTAAAATTCGGGGGTTGTCTTATATGCCAGGTGTCGTCTTATACGACGAGTGCATATGGGGGGAGTTGTCCCGATGAACAAGGGAGGGTGTAAGTGGTGTTATCATCCCCTTTTACCTCATTGGTGGCAGCGGTGCGGCGGCTCCTCCTTCAGCAGTGTGGTGGCTCTGTGCTGGGGGTCGGTGGCGGCTCCTCTTTGTTCAGCGTGGGGGCGCTGTGATGGGCGGCGGCTGCGGAGGCTCTCTGTCCAGCGTTGGGACTCCTCCGGCATTTCCCCAAAGCCCGGAGGCCCATGCAGCTCCATTGCTGCGATGTGGTGGCCTCCAGGAAAATGGCCGCTGGAGCCCACGCATGCTCAGATTCAGATCTCGTCCCGAGATCTCGGGAAACGAGATCTGAATCTGAGCATACATGGGCTCCGGTGGCCATTTTCTGGGAGGCCACCGCAACACAGCAAAGGAGCTGCCTGGGCTTCCGGGCTTTGGGGAAACGCTGGAGGAGCCCCGACGCTGGACAGAGAGCCTCCGCAGCTGCCCCCCAGCACAGCGCCCCCACGCTGGACAAAGAGGAGCCGCTGATCCCCAGCACAGTGCCGCCACAGTGCAGATGGAGTAGCCGCCGATCCCCAGCACAGAGACCCGCAGACAGCACCGCTGCCACCAATGAGGTAAAAGGGGGATGATAACTCCACGTACACCCTCCCTTTGTCATCGGGACCACTCCCCTGCACCCGGCATATAAGATGACACATGGCATATAAGATGATCCCAGACTTTTAAGAAAATCTTCTATTTTAGCTGGAAAAGTTGGGGGGGTCGTCTTATACGCCCGGTCGTCTTATACGCTGGAAAATACGGTATTAAAGTTGTCAATAAAAATAGAATGGAATAGATATACATGGTGTCACACTTGGGTCAGGAGAGCCGCACTGTGATGCGTTGGTTGTCTGTATTATATGACCGTCTAACTGCCCTCTTAGGCATGGACTGCACTGAGACTTTTTGTAACAAGTTAAATTAAAGAAGCACTAACACAAAGATCTCTTTTTTTTAATAAATCTGTGCATATATGTACAGTGGCATGTAAAAGTTTGGACACCCCTGGTAAAAATTACTGTTATTGTGAACAGTTAAGCAAGTTACAGATTAAATGATCTCTAAAAAGCCTAAAGTTAAAGATGACACATTTCCTTTATATTTTACGCAAAAGAAAAATATATTTTCATTTTTTTTTCATTTAAAAAGTTACAGAAAGAGAAATGCGCATATACAAAAGCTTGTGTGCTCAGATAACTTTGACCATGGCTTCAAACCTTAACTAGCCTGTTAGGGTTATCGCTTGTTCACTGTCACTTTAGGAAAGGCCAGGTGATGCAAATTTCCCATCTTTATGTAAACCCAGCCTCCTCTAACCTTGTGCCAAGAAACAGCAGCCATGGGTTCTTATAAGCAGCTGCCTAGCATTCTGAAATTAAAATGGTAGAGGCCCACAAAGATGGAGAAGGCTATAAGAAGATAGCAATGCATTTTCAAATTGCCCTTACCTCAGTTTGAAATTAAGAAATGGAAGTTAACAGGAACAGTGAAAGTCAAGATAAGGTCTGGAAGACCAAGCAAAATTTCAGTGAGAGATGCTCTTAGGATTGCTACAGAGGCAAATCAGGACCCCGCTTGACTGCAAGAGACCTTCAGAAAGGTTTTGCAGACTCTGGAGTTGTGTTACATTGTTCTACTGTTCAGACACACCTGCACAAATATGGGCTTCATGGAAGAGTCATCAGAAGAAAACCTCTCCTGCATCTTCACCATAAAATTCAGTGTCAGAAGTATGCAAAAGAACATCTAAACAAGCCTGATGCATTTTGGAAACAAGTCCTGTGAACCAATGAGGTTAAAATATAATTATTTGGCCACAATGAACAAAGGTATGTGTGGAGAAAAAAGGGCACAGAATTTCAAGAAAAGAATATCTTGCCAATCATTAAACTTAGGATGGATCAATCATGCTTTGGGGTTGTGTTGCAGCCAATGGCACGGGGAACATTTTAGGGGGAAAGGGAAGAATGGATTCAATGAAATTTCAACAAATTCTTGAGGAAAACATAGCATCATATGTAGAGTTGAGCGAAACGGGTCGAAAAATTTCAAAAGTCGCCGACTTTTGGCAAAGTCGGGTTTCATGAAACGAAACCCGACCCTAGGATGAGGTCGGCCACGAGGTCGGCGACTTACGCGCCAAAGTCGCGTTTCAAAAGTTTGTTTTGCGCTCTTTTTCAGCCAATCAGGATCCACGGACACTGTGGGCAACGTGATGACATAGGCACGGGTCACCACCATCTTTCAGAAGGGCATGCAAGTGATTGGCTTGCTTTGGTGGGCGTCACAGGGGGTATAAAAGGGCGTGCACGCCGACCGCCATCTTACTTCTGCCGATCTTAGCATAGGGAGAGGTTGCTGCTGATTCTGTAGGGAGAGCGTTAGGCAGGGAAGAAGAAAAAAAAACTGCTTCTGCTGCTAGCGATTTTGCCTGTACAACACACCAGTCACTGTATGTGAAGTGCAAGGGGAGGCTATATAGTGGTGTATCAGTGGTGTTGGTTGTTGGGCTGCCTTCTAAGGCTTCCTGACATTCCTGCATTGCTGTTTACCCACTGCTCCGCAAACTGCTTTTTTAAAAGCAATCCCAATTTTTTTTTTTTGTCCTGCTGAGAAGAAAAAAAAACTGCTTCTGCTGCTAGCGATTTGGCCTGCACAACACACCAGTCACTGTGTGTGCAGTGCAAGGGGAGGCTATATTGTGGTGTATCAGTGGTGTTGGTTGTTGGGCTGCCTTTTAAGGCTTCCTGACAGGCTGGCATTGCTGTTTACCCACTGCTCTGCAAACTGCTTTTTTAAAAGCAATCCAATCTCCCTTATCCTCTAGTCACTTTTGTCACAGATGTGCCATCGAGCCTGTGACATAGCGCTCAGATATCAGTGGGCCTCACACAATCCAAAAGTGTCCAGTGTCCACAAGTGTCTGCAGAAATTCAAAATCTCCCTTATCCTCTCGTTACTTTTGTCACAGCTGTGCCATCGAGCCTGTGACATAGCGCTCAGATATCAGTGGCCCTCACACAATCCAAAAGTGTCCAGTGTCCACAAGTGTCTGCAGAAATTCAAAATCTCCCTTATCCTCTCGTCACTTTTGTCACAGCTGTGCCATCGAGCCTGTGACATAGCGCTCAGATATCAGTGGCCCTCACACAATCCAAAAGTGTCCAGTGTCCACAAGTGTCTGCAGAAATTCAAAATCTCCCTTATCCTCTTGTTACTTTTGTCACAGCTGTGCCATCGAGCCTGTCACATAGCGCTCAGATATCAGTGGGCCTCACACAATCCAAAAGTGTCCAGTGTCCACAAGTGTCTTCAGAAATTCAAAATCTCCCTTATCCTCTCGTCACTTTTGTCACAGCTGTGCCATCGAGCCTGTGACATAGCGCTCAGATATCAGTGGCCCTCACACAATCCAAAAGTGTCCAGTGTCCACAAGTGTCTGCAGAAATTCAAAATCTCCCTTATCCTCTCGTCACTTTTGTCACAGCTGTGCCATCGAGCCTGTGACATAGCGCTCAGATATCAGAGGCCCTCACACAATCCAAAAGTGTCCAGTGTCCACAAGTGTCTGCAGAAATTCAAAATCTCCCTTATCCTCTAGTCACTTTGGTCACAGCTGTGCCATCGAGCCTGTCACATAGCGCTCAGATATCAGTGGGCCTCACACAATCCAAAAGTGTCCAGTGTCCACAAGTGTGTGCAGAAATTCAAAATCTCCCTTATCCTCTAGTCACTTTGGTCACAGCTGTGCCATCGAGCCTGTCACATAGCGCTCAGATATTCATTGGGCCTCACACAATCCAAAAGTGTCCAGTGTCCACAAGTGTGTGCAGAAATTCAAAATCTCCCTTATCCTCTAGTCACTTTGGTCACAGCTGTGCCATCGAGCCTGTCACATAGCGCTCAGATATTCATTGGGCCTCACACAATCCAAAAGTGTCCAGTGTCCACAAGTGTCTGCAGAAATTCAAAATCTCCCCTGTCCTATAGACACCTTGCACCTTGTTTTACATTACTATATAGTTTGTTGGATTTTGTCTACATTTCTACCAAAAATGAGGAAGGCTGGTGGAAGAGGCCGTGGAATTGGGCGGGGGTTGGCAGCTGGTAATGATGGTGTTGGTGGTGGATCTGATGGTAGTGGCAAGAGCAAAATAGGACCGAATGCAGGAGGTGTTGAGCCTGCGTCATCGTCTGGCTACATAAGGCCTCGAACGCTTAGTTTTCTAGGAGTTGGCAAACCGCTTATAAAGCCAGAGCATCAGGAAAAAGTTTTGTCTTACATTGCTGACTCAGCCTCCAGCTCTATCGCCTCCTCTTCTTCAGTTGTAAAAAGTAAAAGCACTGAGTCGTCATTGGAGGCTCATGTTCATGAACCACACCTTTCCTTGTGTCCTTCACCCCAACCAAGATTGAAGGATGACGCAGGCCATACTACTGATTATTCCATGGAGCTGTTTTCACATACCATGCCTGGATTATCAAGTCAAATGGTGAATTACCCAGGCCAAGATGAATCTGACATGGAGTGCACTGATGCACAGCCGCTGATGGATGATTCTGCTGGTACATTCACTCAGAGCACTACATTGTCCTCGCAGTGTACAGAGCCAGATTCTGACCCTGATGAGACTCAGGTGCCCCTTCCCGCACACTATACCACCATACACGGTGACACAGAGGAAGGTGCACATGACATAGAAGAGGAGGTGATGGATGACCCAGTTGTTGACCCAGATTGGCATCCATTGGGGGAAGAGGGTGCTGCTTCCAATAGCTCAGATGAGGAGCATCCACAGCAGACATCGACATCGCAACAGCTGTTATCTGGCAGGCCCGGAGCACTCCAAAGACAGGTTCCAAACATCAAAAGAGTTGCTGGACAGTTTGTCCAGAGGGTCAAAAGATCACAGCGTGCTAGGCCGCAAAATGTCTGCCAAAGTAGGAAGAGTGCAGTGTGGCACTTTTTTGAACAAAATCCTCATGATCAGGCCAAGGTTATCTGTAAGAAGTGCGCAAAGACCTTTAGCCGAGGGAAAAATCTGAAAAATTTGAATACCAGTTGCATGCTTAGACATTTAACCAGCATGCACTTGCAAGCGTGGACAAAACACCAAACCTCAAGTGCCACATGTGCAACTGATCACAACGAAGGTAGTCAGCAACGCTACATTGTTTCCCCCACTGTAAGCCCACCGGTTAGCACAGCAGCAAATGTTGAGGTGTCGTTGCAAGGCCACAGCAGTCCGGGAATCCCACTGTTATATCAACGAAAGACTGATTCTAGGCCATCAGAAAGAACACCAACTCCATCACCATCATCAACCCTCTCTCAGTCCGCCCTGTCCACCACTACTTCCACCATATGCAGCTCTCAAGTCCAGCTCACCCTCCCAGACACTATGAGTAGGTCAAGAAAGTACTCAGTCTCTCATCCGCGTACACTGGGTTTGAACGCCCACATTGCCAAACTAATCTCGTTTGAGATGATGCCCTTTCGGTTGGTGGAAAGCACAGCTTTCCGCGAACTCATGGCCTATGCAGTACCACGCTATGACCTACCCAGTCGCCACTTCTTCTCTCACAAAGCCATCCCAGCCCTCCACCATCATGTGAAAGACCGCATTGTCCATGCACTCAAGCAGTCAGTGAGCGGAAAGGTGCACCTCACTACTGATGCATGGTCCAGTCGGCATGGCCAGGGCCGTTACGTGTCCATCACTGCGCACTGGGTTAATGTGGTGGACAGGGGACAGCGGTGGTGGGACAGTGCTGCCTAGCCCACGGTATAGGAAACAGTTGGCTGTAGGCGTTCCACCCTCCTCCTCCTCCTCCAGAAGCGAAAGCTCGTCCACAGAGCGCAGTCGTACGAGCACTCCATCTGCAGCTGCCACTGTTGCACACGATGTGTCCCCCTATCGAGCAGCTAGTGGAAAGCGTCAGCAGGCTGTGTTGCAGATGATGTGTTTGGGCGACAGACATACCGCCGAGGTGCTGGCCGAGTACTTGAAGCGACAAACTGAGTCATGGCTGGGCAGTGTACATCTTGAGGCAGGCAAGGTAGTTAGTGATAACGGCCGTAATTTTGTGGCAGCCATAGCCCTTTCAAAACTCAGCCACATACCTTGCTTGGCTCACACCTTGAACCTGGTGGTGCAGTGCTTCCTCAAAAATTATCCGGAGTTAACAGCCCTGCTCCAGAAGGTGCGAAGACTGTGCGCGCACATCCGCCGGTCGCCTGTACACTCCGTTCGTATGCAGAAGCTGCAGCGATTGCTCCACCTTCCCAACCACCGCCTCATTATCGACATTGCAACAAGGTGGAACTCCACCCTGCACATGGTGGAGCGGCTGTGCGAGCAGAGGCAGGCCATAATGCATTTGTGGGAGGATACACGGCCAGGCACTTTGAGAGCAGACATGGAGTTGACAGGTGTGCAGTGGTCGAAGCTGAAAGACCTCTGTAAAGTCCTTCAGTGTTTTGAGGAATGCACACGGCTGGTAAGCGCAGACGACGCCATCCTAAGCATGAGCATCCCACTTATGCGTCTGCTCATGCAAACTTTGACGCACCTTAAGGAGCAGGCGTCTGCAGCCAATGTTGACGAGGAGGAAGAGGAGGAGGGAATCCTTGATGACATTCAGCCATTGTCTGCTCAGGGACCGGTGGGACGAGGTGGAGGAAGAAGAGGAGGAGGATGATGGGGATGATTACTTAGGGGAGGAGGATGCATCTCGTGTGGCAAGTGAAATTGTTGGCGTGGCAAGGTCTGGTACAGGGTATGTGCGTGACTGGAGGGATGTGGATTTGCCAGAAAGTGCTCCTCCAACCAGCACTCGCAGTGTATCATTGACACCGGGAACATTGGCCCACATGTCAGATTATGCCTTGCAGATCCTAAAAAGGGACCCACGCATTGCCAAAATGATGAACGATGACGACTACTGGTTGTCCAGCATCCTGGATCCACGCTATAAAGGCAAATTACAAAACATCATGCCACAGGAGAACCTTGACCTAATATTGGCTAATAAACAAGCAACTCTGGTAAATCGGTTGCTTGAGGCATTCCCAGCACACAGCAGCGGTGATGGTTCTCACACGAGCCGTACGGGCCGGGGGCAGCTGGGCAGAGGTGTTCGTGGTGCACACAGCAGAAGTGGCGTTGGAGACAGGGGTTTCATGACAATGTTGTGGACTGATTTTTCAAATACCGCTCACACAACTGGTAATACTGCATCGATGGAAAGTGACAGGAGACAGCAGTTGTCAACTATGGTTACAAACTACTTTTCCTCCCATATCGATGTTCTCCCACACAGGTCATTCCCCTTTGACTATTGGGCCGCTAAACTGGACACCTGGCCTGAATTGGCACAATATGCCTTACAGGAGCTCGCTTGCCCAGCTGCAAGTGTGCTATCGGAAAGAGTCTTCAGTGCAGCTGGATCAATCCTGACAGAAAAAAGGACCCGTCTGTCAACCCAAAATGTGGATGATCCAACCTTCATTAAAATGAACCATGCATGGGTTTCCAAGGATTTTGTCCCACCTTCCCCTGATGACACATAGGGTGACAGAAAAATGGCTTGCTTTGGTCCACCTCTTCCTGGGACTTGACCTATTTCGCCTTTTGCATCAGCTGAATGTCCAACATCAACATATGCCATTTTCTAAAACTCCCTAACTGTGCTGCCTCCCCCCCCATGGCCGGGGTCACCACCTAGCGCACGACACCGTGCGAGTGCCGTTGCCCTGGACAGGTGGGTAGGCCGACTCTTGGGTGCGGGCACTGGCACAGGGTCCCTCATAGTCAAGTGTCTCTGACGGTGGTGGTGCACACCCGCCGTCAGACACGCCGCCGTACTATGAGGGGCCCAGTGCCAGTACCGACGCCCACGAGTGGGCCCCCCTTGCTTGGGCAGGGCCCCAGCATTTGCAATCTTTACCTCTCCCTGCTCCTCCGCTGTGTAATCTGGGCCGTCAAATCCATACTGTGCCTGACACCGTCTGAGCCTGCCTCCTGATGTACAGACATATATTTTGAATGTGTACGCTATCCATACATGTTATCCGGGGATACGGTACCCTTTCTAACCTTTGTGCAATCACGTGCAATCCATACTGTGCCTGACACCATCTGAGCCTGCCTCCTGATGTATAGACATATATTTTGAATGTGTACGCTATCCATACATGTTATCCGGGGATACGGTACCCTTTCTAACCTTTGTGCAATCACGTGCAATCCATACTGTGCCTGACACCGTCTGAGCCTGCCTCCTGATGTACAGACATATATTTTGAATGTGTACGCTATCCATACATGTTATCCGGGGATACGGTACCCTTTCTAACCTTTGTGCAATCACGTGCAATCCATACTGGGCCTAACACCGTCTGAGCCTGCCTCCTGATGTACAGACATATATTTTGAATGTGTACACTATCCATACATGTTATCCGGGGATACGGTACCCTTTCTAACCTTTGTGCAATCACGTGCAATCCATACTGGCCGTGAGAACGGCTGGCGAGCTGTTAAGCAAGCTACAGCACCTGTGGTTTGCACACGTAAGTTTTTCATTTTTTCAGGAATGACGGTTAGGCCTAATTCCGGAACTGCGGTTGACCTGCACATACTGGGAAATCATTGTTCGCGGGTAATAATTGTCATCAGTGATCCCCATCACTAGCGTTGTTCAGCGGGTTATCTGCACCTGTAAGCGACAAACGCTGGCCTTTTTAGTGTAGCGCACATGCAGCCACGGACATGTAATGGCATGACACACCAGTTATTGGCCAATCTCATGTGCCAGTGCCTCACGTGTCCCTCTAGTAAGCCGGACTCGGACCGCGGGGCATGACGGATTCTCGTTCGTTAACGGAATTAAGCTTGCAATGTGTGCATCTGTTCTGTAGCTGGCATGGTTGAGGTTTCCCAGGTGGAGTCGAATTTAACCGTAGGCTCCACTCCTGGTGGTGCCCTTCTGGACATTCCTTTAAGGTTCAGCTTTGCAACCATACTGCCCATGTAAAACAAACACTTTGCCTTCATGAACGCTGTTTGGAGGGTCATGACTCGTGGGAATAACGCCGCCCAATCAGTTAACCTGCTAGAGAGATCGTTCGTTGCTCCCAAGCATGACATCATACTCCCTAGGAAGAAGGTAATGCCACTGTGGCGACCGTACTCCTGGGGGTGACACAAGTGCACTGATGCCCAGCCACTGCCCGATGAATCTGCTGGTACATTGACCCAGACCACTACATTCCCCTCGCACGCTACACGGCCTGAATCTGACCCTGATGAAACTCAGGTTACCCTTCCCATATACAGTTCCATCTTACACGGTGACAAAGAGGAAGCTGCAGATGAAAGTGCAGGTTCGGCCCACCCGCCATCAGACACACCACCGTACTATCAGGGGCCCTGTGCCAGTGCCGTCGCCAACGAGTGGGCCCCCCCTTGCTTGCTCAGGATCACAGCACTTGCAAAGTTGAAATACTGTGCAGTGTGATGGAAGATGGGGACGACGAGGAGTCCAGACAATTACAGGGATTCCCTAGCGAGGAGACTTATTTGATTGTTTTCAATGTTGGGACAGCAATTTTTGGGGAGCACTATACTCTGGAGAATGATATATGGTGCCCATCATACACTGGAACATTCCAAAGGTGGACATCAGACACTGGAGCAGCATTTACAGGGCCCATTATACACTAGAGTATTAGAAATGGGGCCCATTATGTTTGGAGCATTATTTGGGCCCATAAGACAGTGGAGCTTCATCCATGGGGACCAACATATACTGTAGCATTATGTGGAGCTCATCATATACTGTTTCAAACATTATATGGGACGAATGATTCTGTATGGAGAAATAGATGGGCCTCGTCATGAGATGTAAAAAGTGAAGTATTTTTCATTGTACTATACCGCTATTTCTCTGCCGTATCGGAGCATGATGAGTTGTGGTATTATGTGTTAAAGGGGCGCTCTTTCGCCCAGGGCACATGAAAACCTGGAGCCAGCCCTACCCCCCCACAACTTTAGCCAAATAACCCCCATTTTTCAGTGCGTAACTTGTATTATGAAGTTAATTAAGGTTGACAAGCTTAAGTAAGAAGAATTGATGCTTTTGGCATTCAAATGGGCACTGTAGGTGTGTTTCCTGTCCTCCTCTCACTGCCGACTTTTATTCCCCATTGACTTACATTGGGTTTCGTGTTTCGGGACGACCCCGACTTTTCCCTATAATTGGACGATCTTGCTCGACCCGACTTTTGGAAGTCGGGTTTCATGAAACGAAACGCGACCCTAAAAAACCAAAAGTCGCTCAACGCTAATCATATGTAAAACAGCTGAAGTTGAAAAAAGGATGGCTTCTACAAATGGATAATTAATGATCCTAAACACACATCAAAATCCACATTACACTACCTCAAAAGGTGCAAGCTGAAGGTTTAACAATGGCCTTCTCAATTGCCTGATCTGAACACTAACTTTTGCATAGGCCCATTTTTAAAATGTAAAAGATGAAAAAAAAATTTTTTCTTCACTAAAATACAAAGGAGATATGTCATCTTTAACTTTAAGGCTATGGGCCCACGTAGCGGTTTAAAATGCACAATGAAAACCAGACTCCTTCCCAGAAATTGCGCATTTTTTTCCGCGCGATTTCACCGTGATTTTACCGCGATTTTCTCAAGCACTTTCCAAGCGATTTGAAGCATCGCTTGGAAAGTGATTGACAGGTTGGTCACACTCGTCAAACATAGTGTTTGACAAGTGTGACCAGCTTTTTACTATTAAGGCCGCCTATCAATAGTAAGAGATAAAATGTTAAAAATGATAAAAAAATAAAAAATTGGGGTATATTTACCTTCCGACGTCCCGCGCTGCCATCCCGGGCCTCAGCGATCCCAGCGATGCCTTGCGAGACCTGTGATGACGTTGGTCTCGCATTACTATAGCGATCTCGCGAGACTGTTAGAGTCACGCGAGACTACGTCATCACAGGACCTTGCCGCAAGGCATTACTGGGAACGCTGAGGCCCGGGAATGCAGCGCGGGACGTCGGAAGGTAAATATATCCCGATTTTTTATTTTGTATTCTTTTTTTTACAGGGGTATGGTACCCAGGGCCTGGAGGACAGTCTCCTCTCCTCCACACAGTGGGTACCAACCGCACATGAGACGCTTAACTTCCCGCATGGTGGGCATAGCCACATGCGGGAAGTAAGCGATTCTCATGCATTCCTATGGGTGCGGAATCGCGGCAATTCTTTGTGATTCCGCACAAAAGAATGATCATGCTGCGATTTTTTTCCGCGATGCGATTCCACCGCGGAAAAAAGCGCAGCATTAGCACAGCATGTGCGGAATGCCATAGGAATGCATGGGGTGCATCATGTACAAGATTTTTAAACGTTTTTGCGACGAAAATCGCAGCAAATACGCTTAAAAATCGCATCGTGGGCACACAGCCTAAGCCTTTTAGAGATCATCATTTCACCTTCAGCTTGCTTCTAACTGTTCACAATAACAGCAATTTTGATCAGGAGTGGCTGAAATTTTACATGCCACTGTATGTGATATATTAATCTGAGTATATTAATATACTTAGCTACCACCACATTCTCCAGGATCGGTTAGTCTTCTTCACTGCTCTTCAAACTCTTTGGGTCACACTGTGCTCTGCATGATCTGGAAATGGCTTTTACAATTTAAGACTAGAGAGCATCAATTCGCGGCCCCATGGGCTTACAATTTAAGGGCGCAGTCAGGTGGATGTATAGCATGGGCAATAATCGCATTGCAGTGCACAGCCTGGCCATCATCTCTCCTGACCCAACCATAACAGCTGCATAGAAATACATGATGCTGTCACGCTTAGGTAAGAAGAGGTGCCAGCCAGTCCGTGCACTGTGATGCGATCGTCGGTCGTGTTATACGTCCATCTGACTGCAACCTAAATGAGCCTTCTTGCTCACGCATAGAGCATAGACTAAGGTGAATTATCTGATGTGCGGTGAGTCGGTGACATCACCTAGACAAGACACTGGATTTGGAACAGTAGGTGAGAATATTAACACATATACTCTACATTACAAGCACAAATACATAGATTAAGTAAATAAATTTTTGTGGGAGTACTTCTTTAATTTTACCCAAAGAGTGACAGCTGTAACACACAACAATACTGTACATGATGATATTGCTCAATATATTACTTTGGACCACACCAGTAGTACATAGAATCAGTAGCACTACAAAAAGTCTCAAAGGCATCGTAGCCTAATAATCCTGTAATGTCAAAAATAAAAAAAAATGAATACAAAATAATATAATGCAGATATCATGCTTGCATATTAAACTTGAAATTATATGTTTTTCTAAAGGTTAATAATTTTTAAATCAATCTTTTCTGCCACAGTAATCTCTGTAATATGGTGTAATATGATGTAATTGTTAGGATCATAATTTGCATCAGGTGCTCCATTTCATTCATTAACATGGCATATGTTAGTCAGATAAAGAAACAGACTATTTATTCCCAATCCTATTACATTCATTTTACTCTCCAGTTAATTTATTTATTTTCCAGCCAGATGACTAACAACTAGCTCCTCTGATCATTGTGGTCCATGTCATACAGTTTGTTGCTCCTTAGTCTTCATTTAAGTATTCTCAATAAATCACATTTTTAATATTTTTGTTCTTGGAAATGATGTGATATGCATGTTACTCTTCAGCTGGAACTCACCATAGAGAGAGAAAAACATATACATGAATATATTTAAATTTTCTATTTTTGGAACTCTTTCTTTAATGTTTTATAGCAAACTTCAAATTTGAGGATAACAAAAAGCTTCGGAGGGATACATACATTATTAACAAAGTGGGGAGAACCCCAGATAAATCCTCACTAGAAAGCTTTAAAATTTAACTTTTAATCTTTATGTAAAAATATCATCACCTTTAGGGTATAAAAATTCAGTCCCTGGTCTGCCTGTATTTGTTTGTATTAAAGTGCTCACTGCTCTATTATTGGTGTAGTATGTAGCGCCCCAGGATGCATATCACATATAAAATGTATATATACAACATATAGGTGATACTGCTGTATATACATTATATAGGCCATACTGCTACTGCTGTATATCTAATATATAAAGCTCAAAGTGTGTATGTATGTATGTATGTGTGTGTATGTGTGTGTGTGTATGTCCGGGATTGGCATCCGCACCGTCGCAGCTACAGCCACAAAATTTGGCACAGTCACACGTCTGGACCCCGAGAGCGTCCTTGGCTATGTTGTGAGGCGAAATTTTAACCCCGCGCTTTCCAATTCACCAAACAATTTTGCCCTTGTCTACATAATGGGGAAAAAGTGTGTGCGTGTCAAGCCCCGCCCCCATTATGATGTCATAATGCCCCTATCTACATAATGGGGAAAAAATGTGTGCGTGTCAAGCCCCGCCCCTCATTATGATGTCATAATGGTTGCCATGGCGACGCTGATGTCATGATAGGTTGCAAGCCCCGATGCTCATTATTATGTCATAATGGTTGACTATGGGATGGAGTATGTGTGATGGGTATATGGGCACTGGACTATGGGATGGAGGTTATGTATGATGGGCATATGGGCATGGGACTATGGGATGGAGGATGTGTGATGGGTATATGGGCACTGGACTATGGGATGGAGGTTATGCATGACGGGTATATGGGCTTGGGACTATGGGATGGAGGATGTGTGATGGGTATATGGGCACTGGACTATGGGATGGAGGTTATGTATGACGGGTATATGGGCATGGGACTATGGGATGGAGGATGTGTGATGGGTATATGGGCACTGACTATGGGATGGAGGATATGTATGACGGGTATATGGGCGCGGGACTATGGGATGGCAGATATGTATGATGGGTATATGGGCACTGGACTATGGGATGGAGGTTATGTATGACGGGTATATGGGCATGGGACTATGGGATGGAGCATATGTATGATGGGTATATGGGCATGGGACTATGAGATGGAGGATGTGTGATGGGTATATGGGCACTCGACTATGGGATGGAGGATATGTATGATGGGTATATGGGCATGGGACTATGGGATGGAGGATATGTATGATGGGTATATGGGCATGGGCCTAGGGGATCATGGATATGTATGATGGGTATATGGGCATGGGACTATGGGATGGAGGATAATTATAATCTGCTATAACTAACCACAGTTAGTTACTATGCCCAGGCAGCGCCGGGCTCTTCAGCTAGTTCATTATATAGGCCATACTGCTATTGTGTATTTTCACAGTATTACCTACATATTGTATATACAGCAGTGGCAATATCACCTATATATTGCACATACAGCAGTCTGTATACATTATATAGGTGATACTGCAATTATACACAGCAGTTGCTGTAATATATATAGACTGCTGTGTATAACTGCAGTGTCGCCTACATAACATATATGCAGCAGGCACAGTCTCACCTACATACAGTCTATATACCTTATGTAGTTGTTACCGCTGTGTATACATTATATAAGTGATACTGCGACTATACACAGCAGCTGCAGTATCACCTATATAATGTATATACAGTAATGTCAATGTGATATATTCAGCAGTCACAGGTTCTCCTACTGTATATGATATATATGTGTGTCTCCTATGTGTTGTATGCATAATAAAGTAGTATATAGTATAATACTGTCTTAATTTTAATGTAGACTTGTCTGTCTATAGTGTAGAGCTGTTTATATAGTATGGTGCTGTGTATACAGGGTGGGCCATGTATATGGATACACCTAAATAAAATGGGAATGTTTGGTGGCCCAGATTGGCGCGCTGAATTTGCAGAATGGGCAAAACAAAAATTGGAACAGGACCCTCAGTTTACACAGAATATTATGTTCAGTGATGAGGCAAACTTTTTTGGGTGGGCCATTTATATGGATACACCTAAATAAAATGGGAATGGTGACAGTTTTCTTGTGCAGGGTGTCTTGCATTGAAATCTGCTGCAATGACCCGGGTACTGTGTTCACCAGACATCAACACAATTTCTATCCGCTCCTCACGTGTTAACCTCTGTGACATGTCAATGGCTGTAAACAAAGAGAAACTTGTAAATAATTCATTAAAGAGTAAAGCTATGTTAAAACCAAGCATACCATTGTTTTTCTTGTGAAATTCTCGATAAGCTTGATGTGTCACATGACCCTCTTCCCATTGAAAAAAATAAAGTTGGATCCAAAATGGCCTTGGTCACCACCCATCTTGAAAAGTTTTCCCCCTCCCATATACTATTGTGCCACAAACAGGAAGTTGATATCACCAACCATTCCCATTTTATTTAGGTGTATCCTTATAAATGGCCCACCCTGTATAGTATATAGTGTAGATTCCACACTATATACACTGGCACATCTCTATAATATATAGTATATGCACCGCTCCATTCTATGTCCCCTAACACAGCATATAGCGTGGAGCTGTTTACCTTGTGTATACTCCTCCTGTCCTGTATACATGGCGTAAATATAAGTATCTGCTCTAATTATGTGTGTGTATATATGAAAATAAGCAGCACTGCGATTAATTGTGGAAAATGGAGGACTCTATATTAGCTCATGTGACAACTAGAGTTGAGCGACTTTTGGTTTTTTATGGTCGAGTTTCGTTTCGTGAAACCCGACTTTTCCAAAAGTCGAGTAGAGCAAGATCGGCCGATTATAGGGAAAAGTCGGGGTCGTCCCGAAACACGAAACCCAATGTAAGTCAATGGGGAATAAAAGTCGGCATTGAGAGGAGGACAGGAAACACACCTACAGTGCTCATTTGAATGCCAAAAGCATCAATTGTTCTTACTTAAGCTGGTCAACCTTAATTAACTTCATAATACAAGTTACGCACTGAAAAATGGGGGTTATTTGGCTAAAGTTGTGGGGGGGTAGGGCTGGCTCCAGGTTTTCATGTGCCCTGGGCGAAAGAGCGCCCCTTTAACACATAATACCACAACTCATCATGCTCCGATACGGCAGAGAAATAGCGGTATAATACAATGAAAAATACCTCACTTTTTACATCTCATGACGAGGCCCATCTATTTCTCCATACAGAATCATTGGTCCCATATAATGTTTGAAACAGTATATGATGAGCTCCACATAATGCTACAGTATATGTTGGTCCCCATGGATGAAGCTCCACTGTCTTATGGGCCCAAATAATGCTCCAAACATAATGGGCCCCATTTCTAATGCTCTAGTGTATAATGGGCCCTGTAAATGCTGCTCCAGTGTCTGATGTCCACCTTTGGAATGTTCCAGTGTATGGTGGGCCCTATCTATCATTCTCCAGAGTATAGTGCTCCCCAAATATTGCTGTCCCAACATTGAAAACAATCAAATAAGTCTCCTCGCTAGGGAATCCCTGTACTAGTCTGGACTCCTCGTCGTCCCCATCTTCCATCTCACTGCACAGTATTTCAACCTTGCAAGTGCTGTGATCCTGAGCAAGCAGGGGGGGCCCACTCGTTGGCGACGGCACTGGCACAGGGCCCCTGATAGTACGGTGGTGTGTCTGATGGCGGGTGGGCCGAACCTGCACTTTCATCTGCAGCTTCCTCTTTGTCACCGTGTAAGATGGAACTGTATATGGGAAGGGTAACCTGAGTTTCATCAGGGTCAGATTCAGGCCGTGTAGCGTGCGATGGGAATGTAGTGGTCTGGGTCAATGTACCAGCAGATTCATCGAGCAGTGGCTGGGCATCAGTGCACTTGTGTCGCCCCCAGGAGTACGGTCGCCACAGTGGCATTACCTTCCTCCTAGGGAGTATGATGTCATGCTTGGGAGCAACGAAGGATCTCTCTAGCAGGTTAACTGATTGGGCGGCGTTATTCCCACGAGTCATGACCCTCCAAACAGCGTTCATGAAGGCAAAGTGTTTGTTTTACGTGGGCAGTATGGTTGCAAAGCTGAACCTTAAAGGAATGTCCAGAAGGGCACCACCAGGAGTGGAGCCTACGGCGTAATTTGACTCAACACTGGCAACCTCAACCATGCCAGCTACAGAACAGATGCACACATTGCAAGCTTAATTCCGTTAACGAACGAGACTCCGTCATGCCCCGCGGTCAGAGTCTGGCTTACTAGAGGGACACGTGAGGCTCTGGATATAACATGTATGGATAGCGTACACATTCAAAATATATGTCTATACATCAGGAGGCAGGCTCAGACGGTGTTAGGCCCAGTATGGCTTGCACGTGATTGCACAAAGGTGAGAAAGGGTACCGTATCCCCGGATAACATGTATGGATAGCGTACACATTCAAAAGATATGTCTATACATCAGGAGGCAGGCTCAGACGGTGTCAGGCACAGTATGGCTTGCAAGTGATTGCACAAAGGTGAGAAAGGGTACCGTATCCCCGGATAACATGTATGGATAGCGTACACATTCAAAATATATGTCTATACATCAGGAGGCAGGCTCAGACGGTGTTAGGCCCAGTATGGATTGCACGTGATTGCACAAAGGTGAGAAAGGGTACCGTATCCCCGGATAACATGTATGGATAGCGTACACATTCAAAATATATGTCTATACATCAGGAGGCAGGCTCAGACGGTGTTAGGCCCAGTATGGATTGCACGTGATTGCACAAAGGTGAGAAAGGGTACCGTATCCCCGGATAACATGTATGGATAGCGTACACATTCAAAAGATATGTCTATACATCAGGAGGGAGGCTCAGACGGTGTTAGGCCCAGTATGGATTGCACGTGATTACACAAAGGTGAGAAAGGGTACCGTATCCCCGGATAACATGTATGGATAGCGTACACATTCAAAATATATGTCTATACATCAGGAGGCAGGCTCAGACGGTGTTAGGCCCAGTATGGCTTGCACGTGATTGCACAAAGGTGAGAAAGGGTACCGTATCCCCGGATAACATGTATGGATAGCGTACACATTCAAAAGATATGTCTATACATCAGGAGGCAGGCTCAGACGGTGTTAGGCCCAGTATGGATTGCACGTGATTGCACAAAGGTGAGAATGGTACCGTATCCCCGGATAACATGTATGGATAGCGTACACATTCAAAATATATGTCAATACACCAGGAGGCAGGCTCAGACGGTGTCAGGCACAGTATGGATTTGATGGCCCAGACTACACAGCGGAGGAGCAGGGAGAGGTAAAGATTGCAAATGCTGGGGCCCTGCCCAAGCAAGGGGGGACCACTCGTGGGCGTCGGTACTGGCACTGGGCCCCTCATAGCACGGCGGTGTGTCTGACGGCGGGTGTGCACCACCACCGTCAGAGACACTTGATTGCACTATGAGGGACCCTGTGCCAGTGCCCGCGCCCAAGAGTCGGCCTACCCACCTGTCCAGGGCAACGGCACTCGCACGGTGTTGTGCGCTAGGTGGTGACCCCGGCCATGGGGGGGGAGGCAACACAGTTAGGGAGTTTTAGAAAGTGGCATATGCTGATGTTGGACATTCAGCTGATGCAAAAGGCAAAATAGGTCAAGTCCCAGGAAGAGGTGGACCAAAGCAAGCCATTTTTCTGTCACCCTATGTGTCATCAGGGGAAGGTGGGACAAAATCCTTGGAAACCCATGCATGGTTCATTTTAATGAAGGTTAGATCATCCACATTTTGGGTTGACAGACGGGTCCTTTTTTCTGTCAGGATTGATCCAGCTGCACTGAAGACTCTTTCCGATAGCACACTTGCAGCTGGGCAAGCGAGCTCCTGTAAGGCATATTGTGCCAATTCAGGCCAGGTGTCCAGTTTAGCAGCCCAATAGTCAAAGGGGAATGACCTGTGTGGGAGAACATCGATATGGGAGGAAAAGTAGTTTGTAACCATAGTTGACAACTGCTGTCTCCTGTCACTTTCCATCGATGCTGTATTACCAGTTGTGTGAGCGGTACTTGAAAAATCAGTCCACAACATTGTCATGAAACCCCTGTCTCCAACGCCACTTCTGCTGTGTGCACCATGAACACCTCTGCCAAGCTGCCCCCGGCCCGTACGGCTCATGTGAGAACCATCACCGCTGCTGTGTGCTGGGAATGCCTCAAGCAACCGATTTACCAGAGTTGCTTGTTTATTAGCCAATATTAGGTCAAGGTTCTCCTGTGGCATGATGTTTTGTAATTTTCCTTTATAGCGTGGATCCAGGATGCTGGCCAACCAGTAGTCGTCATCGTTCATCATTTTGGCAATGCGGGGGTCCCTTTTTAGGATCCGCAAGGCATAATCTGACATGTGGGCCAATGCTCCCGGTGTCAATGATGCACTGCGAGTGCTGGTTGGAGGAGCACTTTCTGGCAAATCCACATCCCTCCAGTCACGCACAAACCCTGTACCAGACCTTGCCACGCCAACATTTTCACTTGCCCCATGAGATGCATCCTCCTCCCCTAAGTAATCATCCCCATCATCATCCTCCTCCTCCTCTTCTTCCTCCAACTCGTCCAGGAGAGGTCCCTGAGCAGACAATGGCTGAATGTCATCAAGGATTCCCTCCACCTCTTCCTCCTCGTCAACATTGGCTGCAGACGCCTGCTCCTTAAGGTGCGTCAAAGTTTGCATGAGCAGATGCATAAGTGGGATGCTCATGCTTAGGATGGCGTCGTCTGCGCTTACCAGCCGTGTGCATTCCTCAAAACACTGAAGGACTTTACAGAGGTCTTTCAGCTTCGACCACTGCACACCTGTCAACTCCATGTCTGCTCTCAAAGTGCCTGGCCGTGTATCCTCCCACAAATGCATTATGGTCTGCCTCTGCTCGCACAGCCGCTCCACCATGTGCAGGGTGGAGTTCCACCTTGTTGCAATGTCGATAATGAGGCGGTGGTTGGGAAGGTGGAGCAATCGCTGCAGCTTCTGCATACGAACGGAGTGTACAGGCGACCGGCGGATGTGCGCGCACAGTCTTCGCACCTTATGGAGCAGGGCTGTTAACTCCGGATAATTTTTGAGGAAGCACTGCACCACCAGGTTCAAGGTGTGAGCCAAGCAAGGTATGTGGCTGAGTTTTGAAAGGGCTATGGCTGCCACAAAATTACGGCCGTTATCACTAACTACCTTGCCTGCCTCAAGATGTACACTGCCCAGCCATGACTCAGTTTGTCGCTTCAAGTACTCGGCCAGCACCTCGGCGGTGTGTCTGCCACCCAAACACATCATCTGCAACACAGCCTGCTGACGCTTTCCACTAGCTGCTCGATAGGGGGACACCTCGTGTGCAAGAGTGGCAGCTGCAGATGGAGTGCTCGTACGACTGCGCTCTGTGGACGAGCTTTCGCTTCTGGAGGAGGAGGAGGAGGAGGAGGAGGGTGGAACGCCTACAGCCAACTGTTTCCTATACCGTGGGCTAGGCAGCACTGTCCCACCACCGCTGTCCCCTGTGGACCCTGCATCCACCACATTAACCCAGTGCGCAGTGATGGACACGTAACGGCCCTGGCCATGCCGACTGGACCATGCATCAGTTGTGAGGTGCACCTTTCCACTCACTGACTGCTTGAGTGCATGGACAATGCGATCTTTCACATGATGGTGGAGGGCTGGGATGGCTTTGCGAGAGAAGAAGTGGTGACTGGGTAGGTCATAGCGTGGTACTGCATAGGCCATGAGTTCGCGGAAAGCTGCGCTTTCCACCAACCGATAGGGCATCATCTCAAACGAGATTAGTTTGGCAATGTGGGCGTTCAAACCCAGTGTACGCGGATGAGAGACTGAGTACTTTCTTGACCTACTCATAGTGTCTGGGAGGGTGAGCTGGACTTGAGAGCTGCATATGGTAGAAGTAGCGGTGGACAGGGCGGACTGAGAGAGGGTTGATGATGGTGATGGAGTTGGTGTTCTTTCTGATGGCCTAGATTCAGTATTTCGTTGATATAACAGTGGGATTCCCTGACTGCTGTGGCCTTGCAACGACACCTCAACATTTGCTGCTGTGCTAACCAGTGGGCTTACAGTGGGGGAAACAATGTAGCGTTGCTGACTACCTTCTTTGTGATCAGTTACACATGTGGCACTTGAGGTTTGGTGTTGTGTCCACGCTTGCAAGTGCATGCTGGTTAAATGTCTAAGCATGCAACTGGTATTCAAATTTTTCAGATTTTTCCCTCGGCTAAAGGTCTTTGCGCACTTCTTACAGATAACCTTGGCCTGATCATGAGGATTTTGTTCAAAAAAGTGCCACACTGCACTCTTCTGTCCAGCAACTCTTTTGATTTTTGGAACCTGTCTTTGGAGTGCTCCGGGCCTGCCAGATAACAGCTGTTGCGATGTTGATGTCTGCTGTGGATGCTCCTCATCTGAGCTATTGGAAGCAGCACCCTCTTCCCCCAATGGATGCCAATCTGGGTCAACAACTGGGTCATCCATCACCTCCTCTTCAATGTCATGTGCACCTTCCTCTGTGTCACCGTGTATGGTGGTATAGTGTGCGGGAAGGGGCACCTGAGTCTCATCAGGGTCAGAATCTGGCTCTGTACACTGCGAGGACAATGTAGTGCTCTGAGTGAATGTACCAGCAGAATCATCCATCAGCGGCTGTGCATCAGTGCACTCCATGTCAGATTCATCTTGGCCTGGGTAATTCACCATTTCACTTGATAATCCAGGCATGGTATGTGAAAACAGCTCCATGGAGTAATCAGTAGTGTGGCCTGCGTCATCCTTCAATCTTGGTTGTGGTGAAGGACACAAGGAAAGGTGTGGTTCATGAACATGAGCCTCCAATGACGACTCAGTGCTTTTACTTTTTACAACTTCAGAAGAGGAGGCGATAGAGCTGGAGGCTGAGTCAGCAATGTAAGACAAAACTTTTTCCTGATGCTCTGGCGTTAAAAGCGGTTTGCCAACTCCTAGAAAACTAAGCCTTCGAAGTTTTATGGAGCCAGACGATGACGCAGGCTCAACACCTCCTGCATTCGGTCCTATTTTGCTTTTGCCACTACCATCAGATCCACCACCAACACCATCATTACCAGCTGCCAACCTCCGCCCAATTCCACGGCCTCTTCCACCAGCCTTCCTCATTTTTGGTAGAAATGTAGACAAAATCCAACAAACTATATAGTAATGTAAAACAAGGTACAAGGTGTCTATAGGACAGGGGAGATTTAGATTTTCTGCACACACTAGTGGACACTGGACACTTTTGGATTGTGTGAGGCCCACTGAATATCAGAGTGCTATGTCACAGGCTCGATGGCACAGGTGTGAAAAAAGTGACTACAGGATAAGGGAGATTTTGAATTTCTGGGAGATTTTGAATTTCTGCAGACACTTGTGGACACTGGACACTTGGATTGTGTGAGGCCCACTGAATATCACAGCGCTATGTCACAGGCTCGATGCAGCAGGTGTGAAAAAAGTGACTACAGGATAAGGGAGATTTTGAATTTCTGTGAGATTTTGAATTTCTGCAGACACTTGTGGACACTGGACACTTGGATTGTGTGAGGCCCACTGAATATCACAGCGCTATGTCACAGGCTCGATGCAGCAGGTGTGAAAAAAGTGACTACAGGATAAGGGAGATTTTGAATTTCTGCAGACACTTGTGGACACTGGACACTTGGATTGTGTGAGGCCCACTGAATATCACAGCGCTATGTCACAGGCTCGATGGCACAGGTGTGAAAAAAGTGACTACAGGATAAGGGAGATTTTGAATTTCTGGGAGATTTTGAATTTCTGCAGACACTTGTGGACACTGGAAACTTGGATTGTGTGAGGCCCACTGAATATCACAGCGCTATGTCTCAGGCTCGATGGCACAGGTGTGAAAAAAGTGACTACAGGATAAGGGAGATTTAGATTTTCTGCAGACACTTGTGGACACTGGACACTTGGATTGTGTGAGGCCCACTGAATATCACAGCGCTTTGTCACAGGCTTGATGGCACCGGTGTGAAAAAAGTGACTACAGGATAAGGGAGATAATGAATTTCTGGGAGATTTTGAATTTCTGCAGACACTTGTGGACACTGGACACTTGGATTGTGTGAGGCCCACTGAATATCACAGCGCTATGTCACAGGCTCGATGCAGCAGGTGTGAAAAAAGTGACTACAGGATAAGGGAGATTTTGAATTTCTGCAGACACTTGTGGACACTGAACACTTGGATTGTGTGAGGCCCACTGAATATCACAGTGCTATGTCACAGGCTCGATGGCACAGGTGTGAAAAAAGTGACTACAGGATAAGGGAGATTTTGAATTTCTGTGAGATTTTGAATTTCTGCAGACACTTGTGGACACTGGACACTTGGATTGTGTGAGGCCCACTGAATATCACAGTGCTATGTCACAGGCTCGATGGCACAGGTGTGAAAAAAGTGACTACAGGATAAGGGAGATTTTGAATTTCTGCAGACACTTGTGGACACTGGACACTTGGATTGTGTGAGGCCCACTGAATATCACAGCGCTATGTCACAGGCTCGATGCAGCAGGTGTGAAAAAAGTGACTACAGGATAAGGGAGATTTTGAATTTCTGCAGACACTTGTGGACACTGGACACTTGGATTGTGTGAGGCCCACTGAATATCACAGTGCTATGTCACAGGCTCGATGGCACAGGTGTGAAAAAAGTGACTACAGGATAAGGGAGATTTTGAATTTCTGCAGACACTTGTGGACACTGGACACTTTTGGATTGTGTGAGGCCCACTGAATATCAGAGCGCTATGTCACAGGGTCGATGGCACAGGTGTGAAAAAAGTGAATTGTAGAATTGGGCAGAATAGGAATCTCCCTAGAGTGTAGGTCTGTAAGAACGGAACAAGTCCTCCACAGTGACACACAGATAGCTTCACTGTGGCTGTGATAACAGCCGTTACACGGTACTGTGTGAGGAGCGTACACCGCTGTATGGTGTGAATAAATGCACGCTTAGTACCTTAGCAGGACAAAAAAAAATTGGGATTGCTTTTAAAAAAGCAGTTTGCAGAGCAGTGGGGAAACAGCAATGCAGCTGTCAGGAAGCCTTAGAAGGCAGCCTAACAACCAACACCGCTGATCCACCACAATATAGCCTCCCCTTGCACTGCACACACAGTGACTGGTGTGTTGCACAGGCAAAATCGCTAGCAGCAGAAGCAGTTTTTTTGTCTTCTTCCCTGCCTAACGCTCTCCCTACAGAATCAGCAACCTCTCCCTATGCTAAGATCGGCAGAAGTAAGATGGCGGTCTGCGTGCACGCCCTTTTATAACCCCTGTGACGCCCACCAAAGCAAGCCAATCACTTGCATGCCCTTCTGAAAGATGGTGGCGACCCCTGCCTATGTCATCACGTTGCCCACAGTGTCCGTGGATCCTGATTGGCTGAAAAAGAGCGCTAAACAAACTTTTGAAATGCGACTTTGGCGCGTAAGTCGCCGACCTCGTGGCCGACCTCATCCTAGGGTCGGGTTTCGTTTCATGAAACCCGACTTTGCCAAAAGTCGGCGACTTTTGAAATTGTTCGACCCGTTTCGCTCAACTCTAGCGACAACATTTCAGATCGATAACAAAACATTTCTCTACTATGGAACTGAAATGTTCCCACATGATCGAATACAGAGTCCTCCACTTTTATCTTATCTAATCGGTGTCCTGTTTATTTCCTTTTTATAAATCCCTTTGATTTAAGGGTGTGTCATAAAAGCATTTCACCCACTTCTTAATATTTGGTGCTGCTCAGTTATGACACATATCAGGACCGATGTCACCACCCTGCGTAAGCGGGCAAGTGTCGGCGCCCTGGACAAACGGGGTGAATCCACAAGCCATCGGGGACCCGGCATGCTATTGGGCTCGTAAATCATGGGTGCCCGGTGCCTGCGCCGATACAGTTGAAAACAACGATGATTGAGGGAGCCATCTGCTGATGCTCCCTCTCCCATAATTCCACCTTGTGTCTGAGCTCTGTAATGTCTCAGAGCAGAGACTGCAATGATGTCACTACAGCGCGCCCTCTGTGCCGAGCAGTGCAGCGGGTCAGAAAACACTGAGGAGACCACAGCAGCAGGGAACAGGGAGAAGTGAGTATTTGATTATTTTATTGGTATAGTCTCATGACAACTTTAAGTACTCTTACTTCTATCACAACAGTGACTATGTACTGTATGTCCTGAGCACATGCACTTTGTTAAACTATGTGGGTTGCTCATTGACATATACTGTATCTATATCTTATCTGCCACTTCCCAGATCTATTAATGTTTAAGTGAGTCTCACAAAATTAGAATATCATCAAAAACGTTTAGGTTTTCATTGACTGTGAGCCATAATCATCAACATTAACAGAAATAAACACATGAAATTGATCACTCTGTTTGTAATGACTCAATATAATATACGAGTTTCACTTTTTGATGAGATTCTAATTTTGTGACAAACACATGTATCCCAGTGACTACATTCTGTCTGGATACTTATGCTCCTTAACAACAATTGCACTTATTTTTAATTTTTTAATCGCAGTATCTATACAATTGTGCCATACAGTGCTTATATTGAAATATACTTACCTTGTGAATGTTAAGGTACTGTCACACTTAGGGATGTACCCAGAGGCGTATCTAGGCTTTCTGGCACCCGGGGCAAGAATTCGGTTTGGCGCCCCCCCCCCCGCCCAAGTACATATGCGACTTGCACACTTAGCCATGTACCCACGAGCTGATCCTCCTAATGCTCTCAATGTTCAGTAAAAAACTGAGAGAAGCAGGAAGAGAAGCTCGTTGTCACAGGACCATACCTATGAAAATCGCATATGAGTGAAGTGTCCATGTGATGACTACGGCAACCTGCAGAGCTGAATCCTGACACTGCAGCTTCTGAATTCTCACAACGAATGCACTGCACACTTTTAGGATTCTACCTTGCTGATGTACCGTCATGTCAGCACAAGTATGTGATTTATATACTTCTGGCCACATTCCGACTAGACGTGCCCGGCTTCGCTCTGTTCATTTTCATTGAGTGAGGCCACACATGTCTAGTCAGCATGTGACCACATGTATGTAAATTACCGGCACGAGAGAATCCTGACAGCGTTCAGTGAGCACTGTGAGAATTCAGAAGTCTGCAGTCACATAGAATGACTGCAGACTCAGCACAAACCAGGACAACCCCTATAATGTTCCTAACAAATAAAAACATGAGAATAAGTCAGTATCACAAATAACATTTACATCCAAGTACCTTATAGATGACGTCGTCTCTGCAGTCAGTCACGTTTTCTTCTAGACCCCATGATGAGTTTTCTCATCCACATCTCGTCTCTGTAGACTTCCATCTTCTCCGGTCTTCTGCAGAAAATCTCCACACGATGCCCTTAAAGATAGAAGTGTCATTATAATGCCCCTAAATAAAAATATCTGCAATATACTGTCTCCTCACACTATGCCCCTCTAGCATCCCACCTGTTCACCATACTGTCTCCTCATATATTTACCCCCTCACTCTCTATACTGTCTGCTCACACATACCCCTGACTCCCCATACTGTGTCCATCCACATACATTAACCCATTCGCTCCCCATACTGTCTGCACCAATCCCCCATACTGTTTCCTCATACATACTCTTTATTGTGTCCTCAAATCTCCCCACACATTAAATCCCCCCATCCCCAATCCCCCACACACATTAAGTACCCCCATCCCCATTCCAAATCCCCCCCACACATTAAATAACCCCCCATCCCCACTCCAAATCCCCCCACACATGAACCCAATCCCCACTCATTAACCCCCATCAGCACTCCAAATCCCCCCACCCCCACTCCAAATACCCCCACACATTAACCCCAACCCCACTCATTAACGCCCCCATACATTAACCCCCATCCCCATTCATTAACCCCCGCACACATTAACCCAATCCCCACTCATTAACCCCATCACTACTCCAAATCCCCCCACACATTAAATAACCATCTGCACTCCAAATACCCCCACACACATTAACCCCCATCCCCACTCATTGACGCCCCCACACATTAATCCCCATCCCCATTCATTAACCCCCCACTCATTAACCCCCATCACATTAAATAACCCCCATCTCCACTCCAAATCCCCCCACACATTAACCCCAACCCCACTCATTAACGCCCCCATACATTAACCCCCATCCCCATTCGTTAACCCCCGCGCACATTAACCCAATCCCCACTCATTAACCCCACCACCACTCCAAATCCCCCCACACATTAAATAACCATCTGCACTTCAAATACCCCCACACACATTAACCCCCATCCCCACTCATTGACGCCCCCACACATTAATCCCCATCCCCATTCATTAACCCCCCATTCATTAACCCCCATCACATTAAATAACCCCCATCTCCACTCCAAATCCCCCCACACATTAACCCCATGGCATCCCCACTCATTAACCCCCACACACATTAACCCCCATCCCCACTCTAAATACCCCCACACATTAACCGCCATCCCCTCTACAAATCCCCCCCATCTCCACTCATTAACTCCCCCTCATCTCCCATCTTCGGTGGTTCTTCAGCTCCACAGAGGAGCACACTTACCACCAGCGTTTGCTTTGGGCGCCGGGGAGTGACGTCAGCAGCGTGATCACATGACCTGATCACGCTGCTGACGTCGCTCTGGCCCGGCGGTCAAGAGCTTCAATTGTACAGGCGTCTGTATAGACGCCAGTACAATTGCTCCCTGGGAGCCAGCACGGCCTCCTTCTCTGCGCCGGCTGTCAGCTTGACAGCTGACACAGAGAACCACCGACTCTCAGGCGGGGGGCGGCAGAACGCAGCCGCCAGGGAGGACAGTGCGGACCGCTGCATTAGGCGGCCCGACTGCGCCCCCCTGCTGGCTGCGCCTGGGGCAACTGCCCCGGCTGCCCCCCCCTAGATACGCCACTGGATGTACCAGTGATCCCGACCAGCGATATGACGTGGTTAGGAAAGCTGGTACATCGCTAAGTGGTCGCTAGTGAGCTGCCACACAGGCAGATCTCACCAGCGACATCGCAGGGGTCGGGGGTCGCTACTTACCTGTCAGACGAGGCGATCCTGACGTCCTCCCACCCGGCTCCATGCGTCGCTCGTCATCACAGCAGGAAGCCCAGCAGGAAGCTGACGACGAGAAACAGTCCAGGACGTTCTCGCGCGATCAGCGATAACCAGCGGGGGAGCGGTCGGAGGTAAGTATCAGACATAGTGATATCGCTAGCAACATCGCTATAACGTCACAAAAAACAGTGACGTTATAGCGCTATTGCTAGCGATATCGCTTAGTGTGACAGGCCCTTTACTTGGAATGCGCTTGCTGTTCTATTTGGTTATTCTTCCCACCCCATTATATTGTTATCCTTGATCAATAAAGTTAGATATTTTTATTTCACACTCACCTTCGACTTACTGTCGCTGTTTTCTTTCCTTTTGTATTTCATGTCTACAGCGATGAGTCTCTAATTGGTCCTCAATTGTGGCAGTTGTAGGGAACGATCCCTTATTAGTGCTATTTTGTCTACATTTCTACACTAACTGCATGTGTATATAAATTTTACTTTTGAGGTTTTTTCAATTGATCAGCAAATGAATAAGTAATAGCACATGAAGTATAGCAGCACCGAAATATTGCATAATATAACATACAACTATACTGTATATTGAATTGCTGTGGAATCCCTTTCCTCTGAATTCACTTTGGTCTACATAGAAAGCATGATGGATCTGCTGTAATTAATATCTCCTTGTTAAAGTAGTTTTCCAAAGTATTATGAAAATATAATGCGGAAAGTCTACTGCTGAGCTGTAGAGTCCACTGGTAGACTATGAACTGCACTTTGCTATTGTCTTTGAAAGTCTGTGCATCCCTGCAGTAGATATATATGTTCTGGGTTTATTTGTTAAAATATCAGAATTTTGAGGAAAATTTTGAAAAATTTGCAATTTTCAAACTTTCAATTTTTATGTCCTTAAACCAGGTAGGCATGCTGTGCAAAATATTTAACATGTAAAATTCCAATATGTTTACTTTACATCTGTATCATTTTTTAAACTTCAGTTTATTTTGTCAGGATTTTAGAAGGGTTAAAAATTTAGGGGCCTATATATCGGAAACACCCCAAAAGTGAACCCATCTTAAAAACCACACCCCTCAAATACTTCAAAACTGTTGTCAGGATTTTTTTCAGGGATTAAGGCAAAGACAATTTTTTTTTTTTTACATGTCCTCTAAAATGTTGCTTTAGCCCCAATGTTTTCACTTTTACAAAGGATAGCACAAGTAATTTGATGCCAATTTTTTTTCACCCAGTTTCTTCTGAGCACGCTGATATCTCATATGTGGTCAGAAACCTCTATTTAGAGAAATGCCAGAGTTTGGAAGGGAAGGAGCACCATTTGAATTTTGGAACACAAATTTGGCTGAAAAAGATTGCAGGTGCCATGTCGCTTTTGTAGGGCCCCTATGATGTCTAAAAAAGGAAAAAAAAACAATAAGTGACACAATTTTGAAAACTACAATCCTTAAGGATTTATCCAGGGTTATAGTGGGAATTTTTGGACCCACAGGTGCTACACAGAATTTGATAAAATTAGGATGTCATATTTACATTTTTCATTTTTTATATCATGAGAATGCAATTTAGCCTCAAATTTTTCACTTTTGCAGGAGGAAACCTGAAAAAGTACATCCACAGTTTGTTACCCACTTTCTTATGAGCACGATAATATGCCACATGTAGTCAAAAAGTATTGTGTGGACACACGGCAGGGCTCAGAATGGAAGAAGCAAGAAGTGACATTTGGTATTTGAAATGTAAATTTGGCTGGATTTGATTGCATACATCATGTCTCATTTGCACAGCCCCAGTGGTATCAAAACAGCTGAAACCCAAACAAGTGACACCATTTTAAAAACTAGACCCATCAAGGAATTTATTTATGGCGGTGTTGAGCACGTTGAACTCTTAGGTTCTTCACAGAACTTTTAAACTTTTTAAAATATAGATGTGAAAACAAAAATTTTTTTTTCGCTAAAATGTTTTTGTCCCAAATTTGTTATTTTCACAATCAATAATAGAATCATAGAATCATAGAATACATTGTAGAGCCCATATATTGTAGGTCCCCCATACATTGTGCCAAGATTGTGCTTCTTTTGACATGCACACCATAAATTGTTAATTGGGTCTCCCACTGCAATAATGCCAAACATCTGGCCATTTACTGTGATTAGGCACAGTGTACCTCAGAAGAAGGGGGCCTTTTGGATTTGAAAGTGCAGATTTTATTGGATTGTATTTGAGGGAGGGGGAGCCATGTACTCTTTTCCAGAGTCTTTGTTGTACCAGTAATGTGGGAGCCCATATATTTCCAGTGACATAAGATGCACCTAAGTGGGGGATTCTTGTTAGGGTTTTTATTGGTAAAATTTGGGGTACATAACACTTTTTAATTGTTTCCAGTATGAGGCTGGATCACATTCTTGTGTTCTGCGCTAAGTTTCCGTGTAAATCCCACAAAAATGCGATTCAGACCCCTGACAGAACCATTCACTATAATGAGGCGGATGGAGACACTTTGGACTCCATTTTGGCATCTGTTCTGGTGGTATCCATCTTTATAGGCATGCCCAAAATGGTGGTCATCCACATTTGTACACAAAAAAGACACCTAAAGTAAAGTGACACCACCAAAACAGAGACCAGATGGAGTCCAAAGTGACTCCATCTGCCTCATAAGTGTGTGGCTCCATCAGAGGTTTTGTCTGAATCATAGTTTTGAGGATTTATACAGAAACCCCAACATAAGTGCTCAGTGGATAGGGCAGGATAAATGTGATCCTAACCTTATTCTGATTTTTGGGAGGCGGAATGAACAAATAGACAATAGTACAAGAATAGTTCTTATTTTTATTTTTGCGCTGTTCACTATGCGGTATGAGTCATTAAGACAGATTTATTCTTCAGGTCAGTACAATTACAGTGATACAAGATTGTTATATTTTTTTGTTTTGCTACTATTGTAAGGCTATGACAGGAACTATCATATGTCTTTCCCCTAAAGACAACATCTGAAGGAACTGTACAGTAATACACATTAGAATATGGTTTTATTATATTGTATTGCATTGTGTGAGTAATGTATAATGTGAAACTCCATTGAATCTTATAATTACTAATTTGTGTGGGTGGAGTGCACACTGCTCTTGTTGTCCAGGATTCCAAAGACTTTCAGTGACAAGGTCCTGCTGGATTGCACCGCCGTCATGTCCTTGATTGTGCTGCGGGCTTGCAGGCCATATACCAGAAGTCACGAGTCATGTGACTGTGACATACACAAGAGGTGACGAGCCGATATACGCCTACTAAATTCTCGGCAGCCCATCTCTCAAGTCCCCCACCACATGACATACCACTAGTCACCTGACTGGATACTAAATTATTTTAATGCCCATCACCTCCCATCCCTGACACGCCCCCTGAGGAAGTGTTTACGAAACACGTGTTGGGACCGAGGGAAGCGCAGACTCTGCTACAGCTCAGAGGGTCCCTACATTCCTTAGCAATATTGGGTGAGGTCTTACTCTAAAAGCCTCACTTACAGACTAACAGGTCTTCATATTCAATATATCAGTGGTCACTTGGCTACTAATTCTTGGGGGGATAAGTCAAAATCACTGTTTCCATGCACTTGCACTTTTTAATATGAGGATAGCTAGAAGCTTTACTGCAAATATATTCTGATGATTCTGGTTACCATTACATAACCACTTTATATATTGCCTGTTGAGCTTTTCATCTTTTTTTTGAATTTTACATAAAAAAAACTGTGAACCAATTAATCATTGTTGATGTATGGAGAGAATATTTATTATGCAGACTCACATTATAATTTTTTTTGTTCTGTCTATTTTAATAATGTATTTAATAAAATATATAATTTTTTATATATACCCTTGTTGAAGTGGTTATCTGTGTCTGCCTATTCACCTTCATGTGGGGTAAAATTAGGCTACATCTTATGAGTTACAATTCTGTTTATAATATCACAATATTGGAGGCTTTTTTGATCTCGTACGATTTTCTTTCTGTTTAAGGAAGATGTCCTCACTACTATAAAGTCATGGCTATGAAAGTCAAGGAAACGTCCTGGCAATCAAAAGCATCAGACATTTTTAAAAAGGGTGCCTCCAATGTTTTTAATCATACTATGGTCATGTGGGGTAAAATTAGGTGACAGCTTATGATTTACAGGTACTAATATGCATAGTAACTAGTAAATATATTGTAATGTGGTGAATGGATAATGTATTTTATGTAAAATATTTAGGGAAAGTACAGGGATAAGCTTAGGATAGCATAAGGTATAGAATAGGATATAGGGATTGAATTAGAGAAGGAAAACTGCAGTTGTGGACACATTGGATACAAGATGTAAGTTGCACAGGTTAGGAGCAGTTAAATGGTTGGGACCAGACCAGCCAAGGGAAGGGGAAAGGTCAGATAAAAAATGAGAAACTCTTCCTGATTAGATGAGAAAATAGTAGAAAAGTGATACTTAAGGGCAGTGGGCTGGAGGCATGAGAAATACCTATCGTTTGGATGGTATGGGATCCTGTGGAACTCCTTGCGGACATTCCTGGCACCTCTGGAACCTCAGGCTCGAGTCAGTGGCTATGGAAAGTGCTGATATCATTTCCATAATGCGGAAGATGGATGGGGAATCCTGTGAGTACTGTGGAGCCTATCAGAAAATCCCTAGAGCTGAAGGCCCTAATAAAGGAAGGGATAGAACAGTCTGAGAAAACGGAGAATGCGAACATGTACTGTACCAGGCAGAGCAGGGACTCAATCTTCCTCCTTTGACACTTCGCTGCTATGGGGCCCCTGAGCAGTAGGGAGAGGCCCGGTGCCAGCACCAGACCTCAGCCCATCATCGCAAGTTCAACTGTCAGCTAGAGGCAGATATAGTTGACCACATTGATGAGAGTGGGAGCGTTACGCTCCTTGTCCCATCGTCCCCCTCTCAGCATCTGACGTCCCTGATGCAGACGCTACAAATGTTACTATTCGGCACCCGCTGTCCTGAGATGTGCGGGCTCTCAGAGCAGCGAGGGAACAAGGAGGAGAGGTGAGTATTGTATTTATTTCTTTGTTTGGGTGCATTATACTATACTGGTCTATGGGGAGTGCATTATACAACTGTATATAAAGGCTGCATTAATCAAAAAGCCAAACAAAACAAATTGATGGCACAAGGAGTGTATGTACAAAAGTCACAAAATTTTATTCACAAAGAAATTGATACATAAAATCAAGTCAAACTATATATAAGATGCCGCAAAACATGAACTAAGCAGACGCATACAGCGAGATGGAACACAACCAACTTGCAATAGTTCAGAAATAACCGCTATATGGTACCTCAAAGCAGACTCACAAAACCATGCCAATATTTATATGCTGGCTAAAATGCTTCAATACATAAATACTCAATAAGGCAGATTGCTGAACCATGAAAGGGAGACCATGAAAGGGAGACCATGAACAAGTGTCTAAATAAATAATACTTGCAGTGTGTGTCTCAGTTCCTGCTACTCCCCACCCCGATGCACGTTTGGCCTTATTCTTCTTCTGGGGCGTGTCAAAATAGGGAGGCAGTGATCCTTATTTATATCCCGTGGCCAGTATTGATTAATCCCATTGCATATGTGCCCGTGACGAAAAATATTGTAGCCGGGATATCGCGGCGCATTCGGCGCTGAGAAACACTCTTCAAAGAAACCACCCACTTCTGGCCAATGAAACGCAAGCGTTCCACCAAGCTCAAGAGCCGGGCGGAAGTCAAACGTCACTATTGTTAGGCCGGGACTGGGAGACTCAGAGAGAACCAGGCGGCGCATGCGCTCAACCTCGGCTAGAAAAAAATGCTACGTGCATACAATTTATACTGTTGTGTGAAACTAAATAGATAATATACCAAAGTGACAGCATGCCTACTTATATGCAAATCAATAAAAATACCTATTTAAAGCAAATGAGCACACCATCTTTTTTTGTGTTATTATGTGACACCTAATAATAAACATCTGATAATGTGCATATAAAGTGAACCTGAGACTACATCATACAATATTACAATCCAGCTAAAGAACACATAATCATTATGCTACATGTGTTATATATATTACTGCTATGTGAAACTAAATCAAACCGGCTGACATATAGAATGATAAAATTATTGGTGTACCAATGGATGTGCTAATTAATGAACATACACATATATATTTTTATAGCAAATGAACCCGTCATCTTATTGTATATTATTATGTGACATCTAATAATTAAACACAGACAAATATAATTAAGTGAATAAAACTACACATACAAATTACAGCATGAGACTACATCATTGAACATAAACAATCAGCTAAAAATCACATGATCATTATTACCCTAAATATAAAAACACCATGTTAACCTCACCAATAATGATATTAACCCATATATACTGTAGACTAGATATACATTAGACATAACTAAGAAATGAGTCACTACTAAAGTGATATACTTATATAAAGGACACATACGTGAGACTACATATATTGAACTAACCTAAAAGTGAATCACTACTAAAAGTGAAATACATATATTGAAGGGCACATAATGTGAACCAGTATTTAAAAAGTTGAAGCATATATGGCTGAGGAGGTAAGATAATAACAGTAACAAGCCAGAATGTGGAAACACAACTAAAACAGGGAACAAGCAGCCAAAGTTAGCAGAATGTGTATTGCTCAAAAGAGCATGTGTATGTGTAAGGATGTGGCGGGGACCCTCGCCTGCCCGCTCTTTCCCATGTGCTGGGCCCGTGCACCTTATGAAGTACCCGGATGGTGTACCTGTTTATTTATATCTTGTTGTGTTCATGTATTGTGCTTATAATGTCTTTATGCTGCATCACTGTAATGTATGTGCTGTATTTGCCTTGTTCAAATTTTGTACCATTGTACTGTATGATGTCTCTAGTGTAGGGTTAATTTAGGGGGCTGAGCCAGCAGTTCCAAGCAGACAGGAAGGCCCTGTCTGCAGGTCAGAGCCCAGGCAGCATAGCCTGAGGCAAGATGTCTGTCCCCGTTCGGGACAGCAAGGACCCCAGGGGAAATCTAAGCTGGCGAGACCCCTGGAGAGGAGAATGTGCTGCCCCGGATCCCTGGGCAGTGGATTGGGCACCGGGACGGAGTAGTGCCCCGCCGAGGACTATAAGCATCCAGGAATCGGCTTTAGGACTGTGACTGTTAGGGCTCATTCCCACTTGCAATGAAATCGGACAAATGCAATCTGATAAAAAATTCTATTCTATGATTGTGTCTTCATCTTTTCTTTTTTTTTCCAGCATGCTGCGATTGTAATCGGTGTTCGTATCGTGTCCCGCAATAGAAGTCAATGGGTGCGAGAAAAAAATCGCACAGCACTCAGACCATGCAAGTGCTGTCCGATTTTTACGCATTTGTGTCCTTTGAAAAGCCGTCAATTCATGTGCGGTGCACAGTAAATTCACGCTGACAGGTTAGAATAGAATAAATATACACACATAGAATACAGTGGGGAAAAAAGTTTATTCAGCCACCAATTGTGCAAGTTCTCCCACTTAAAAAGATGAGAGAGGCCTGTAATTGACATCATAAGTAGACCACAACTATGAGAGTCAAAATGAGAAAACAAATTCAGAAAATCACCTTGTCTGATTTGGCAAGATTTATTTTGCAAATTATGGTGGAAAATAAGTATTTGGTCATTAACAAAAGTTAATCTCAATATTTTGTTATATATCCTTTGTTGGCAATGACAGAGGTCAAACGTTTTCTGTAAGTCTTCACAAGGTTGGCACACACTGTTGGTGGTATGTTGGCCCATTCTGAGTGCCCGACATGCACAGATGGGGGTTGTGCTCACAGCCCAACACCGTGCAGGATGCTTGGCATTTGCCACAGAACACCAGGATTGGCAAATTCACCACTGTCGCCCTGTTGTCTTCACATATGAAAGCAGGTTCACACTGAGCACATGTGACAGATGTGACAGAGTCGGGAGACGCCGTGGAGAGTGATCTGCTGCCTGCAACATCCTTCAGCTTGACCGGTTTGGAAGTGGGTCAGTAATGGTGTGGGGTGGCTTTTCTTGGGAGGGCCACACAGCCCTCCATGTGCTCATCAGAGGTAGCTTGACTGCCAGTAGGTACCGAGATGAGATCTTCAGACCCCTTGTGAGACCATATGCTGGTGTGGTTGGCCCTGGGTTCCTACTAATGCAGGACAATGCCAGACCTCATGTGGCTGGAGTGTGTCAGCAGTTCCTCCAAGATGAAGGCATTGAAGCTATGGACTGGCCCGCCCATTCCCCAGACCTGAATCTTATTGAGCACATCTAGGACATCATGTCTCGCTCCATCCTGGAGTGAGACATGATGTCCCAGACATGATGTCACGTCACGTTTCACCACAGACTGTCGAGGAGTTGGCGGATGCTATAGTCCAGGTCTGGGAGGAGATCCCTCAGGACACCATCGACTGCCTCCTCAGGAGCATGCCCAGGCATTGTAGGGAGGTCATAAAGGAATGTGGAGGCCACACACACTACTGAGCATCATTTTGACTTGTTTTAAGGACATTACATTCCACTTTAATTTTGTGTGTGACCCCAAATCCAGTCCTCAATTGGCTAATAAATTTGATTTCCATTGATGATTTTTGTGTGATTTTGTTGTCAGCACATTCAACTTTGTACAAAACAAAGTATTCAAAGAGAATATTTAATTCATTCAGATCTAGGATGTGTTATTTGAGTGTTCCCTTTATTATATATATATATACTGTGTGTATATACACTCACTGGCCACTTTATTAGGTACACCATGCTAGTAAGGGGTTGGACCCCCTTTTGCCTTCAGAACTGCCTCAATTCTTCGTGGCAGAGATTCAACAAGGTGCTGGAAGCATTCCTCAGAGATTTTGGACCATATTGACATGATGGCATCACACAGTTGGCGCAGATTTGTCGGCTGCACATCCCTGATGCAAATCTCCCGTTCCACCACATCCCAAAGATGCTCTATTGGATTGAGATCTGGTGACTGAGGAGGCCATTTGAGTACAGTAAACTCATTGTCATGTTCAAGAAACCAATCTGAGATGATTCGAGCTTTATGACATGGCGCATTATCCTGCTGAAAGTAGCCATCAGATGTTGGGTACATTGTGGTCATAAAGGGATGGACATGGTCAGCAACAATACTCAGGTAGGCTGTGGCGTTGCAACGATGCTCAATTGGTACCAAGGGGCCCAAAGAGTGCCCAGAAAAAATTCCCCACACCATGACACCACCACCACCAGCCTGAACCGTTGATACAAGGCAGGATGGATCCATGCTTTCATGTTGTTTACTCCAAATTCTGACCCTACCATCCGAATGTCGCAGCAGAAATCGAGACTCATCAGACCAGGCAACGTTTTTCCAATCTTCTACTGTCCAATTTCGATGAGCTTGTGCAAATTGTAGCCTCAGTTTCCTGTTCTTAGCTGAGAGGAGTGGTACCCAGTGTGGTCTTCTGCTGCTGTAGCCCATCTGCCTCAAAGTTCGACGCACTGTGCGTTCAGAGATGCTCTTCTGCCTACCTTGGTTGTAACGGGTGGCAATTTGAGTCACTGTTGCCTTTCTATCAGCTCGAACCAGTCTGCCCATTCTCCTCTGACCTCTGGCATCAACATGGCATTTCCGGCCACAGAACTGCCGCTCACTGGATTTTTTTTCTTTTTCGGACCATTCTCTGTAAACCCTAGAGATGGTTGTGCGTGAAAATCCCAGTAGATCAGCAGTTTCTGAAATTCTCAGACCAGCCCTTCTGGCACCAACAATCATGCCACGTTCAAAGGCACTCAAATCACCTTTCTTCCCCATACTGATGCTCGGTTTGAACTGCAGGAGATTGTCTTGACCATGTCTACATGCCTAAATGCACTGAGTTGCCGCCATGTGATTGGCTGATTAGAAATTAAGTCTTAACACACAGTTGGACAGGTGTACCTAATAAAGTGGCCAGTGAGTGTATATATATATATAAATAAACTTGTCACGATGATCTGTTGTGAAGACTCTGAGCTTGAACTGCGGTCACCTCATCACTGGCATTTTCCCACGGTCCATAGGTCACCGCAGTTCTATTACCCCACTTGCCACCACTACTGGGCAAGTGGGAAGAGCAAAGCTAAGTGCCAGAATTGGTGCATCTTAGAGAAGCACCTTTTCTGGGGCGGCTGAGAGCAGATGCTTTTAGCCAGGGGGAACCGGTATCCATGGTCCCTTCCTAGGCTATTAATATCAGCCCGTGGCTGTCTGCATAGCCATTGCTGGCTATTAATTATAGTGGGACCCCACATCATTTTTTTGGGGTCCCCCATTTTATTAGCCAGTAAAGGCTATGTATCCAGCTGTGAGCTGATATTAATAGCCTGGGAAGCTCATGGGTATTACCCCCTTCCCAGGCTATAAACATTGGCCCCCAACTCTCGGCTTACCCTCTGCTGATTACGAAAATTGCACAGGAGCCCACGCCATTTTTTCCGATAAAAAATCTTTTATTAATTAAATACATGTATGGTAAGCTGCACACACTGTACTAATTGTATTTGTCACTGTCATCTATATATCTACCTATTGTATTTCTATTTACTGTATGTAATCCATCTCTTCTGTCCTGTCGGCTCCTGCAGTGATTTTACAGAACCCGGCAGATGAATTACCGGCTATATACAGTATATATATATATATATATATATATATATATACTTTATATATATTGTAAAGCTGCGCCTACTATTTGTGTTGGGGACACTCATTTGGCTGCGATATTGAGGCACACAGGAACGCTTTCTTACTTAAACAGTCAAATGCAGTTTATTATGCCATCATAAACCCCTGAGGAACATGTTACACATCACATAGTCCATAGTATCTTACAGGATATGGCTTAAGTTCTCAGTCCCTAAACCCACCGGACGTCTCTGTCCAGTTACCAGGGGCCACCGCACGCTAAGCAGTTCGTTAACGTTCATGGAACCTAACAAGCACCAACAGGCTGCGGAGGTACCTTACAGGAGCTTCTGCTCCAGACGCCAACTCCTTGTCAGTCCTCTCTCCTGGAGAAGCTGCCTTGCTGGGATCACCGTCCTTGTGACCTGGGCACTCCTGACAGTCCAGACCTGCAGAAGGTCGGTAGCTCCCGAACTCAGGATGTCACAGACTCTGCTGTTTTTTCTGTTTTATATATATATACTGTTTTTCGTGATTTTTGTGCACTTTTTTGTGTTTTTTAAATTTTTTTTACATACTTTATTTAACTTTTTTCACTTTTTACTTGGTCCCACTGCGGGATATGTATATTTTTTACTTTGATTGCTGGTCTTGTGCACTGTAGTCTTTTAACCCCTGTTTAACCACTTAGATACCGCTGTTGCAATTCACAGCAGTACTTATGGGGTTAATCAGCCCCAATTGGTTACAAAACTGTCATGGGGCCGATACCGCAGGAATTTCAGCGGTGGTACTTTCTTTTTTCCAATCGCCGTTTTAAAATATCGACGTGGGGTTGAGGGCCCTTAAAATGCATCGCAATGAGTATCAGCTGTCATTAAGTGGCTAAAATTACTCCACACAACGGTGAAGCAGTGATGAAGAATCGAGGGTTATTATTTTGTGGATAGAAAAAAATGTCAATTGTGGAAAAAATCACTCTAAGTTTGCTCTTAAGAGAGAGTGGATATAAAGTTATAAATAAAAAGCCTTAAAAAGGACATTGTTTTATATTGCTAAAAATTCTTATACGTTACATAATATAAAGTATTAAGAAGAAAACTGTGCAAAAGGAAAGATGTATTATTCCTAACCCTACAGTCATTTCCTTTAGAGCATTCCATTTAGAAATTCCTTCCTCATCACTGAATACGTTCCATTGAGAAAATTAATTTCACTCTTGTGTAGTGGACAATCCAGCTTATTGGTGTTCATCCAGGAAGTCATTAAATGCCTGGGGAAATGGATCAATTCCATTAACATGGATTTATGAAAAAAAAAAAAACAGCTTTAGGATTAAATCTGACCTTGAAATGAATTGAAAGGAAACAAAGTGTCACATGCAAGGGCCCAGCTACAAAATTTCCACATTTTTGCTGCTGTCATGGAAAATGGCAAAGAAGTAAAAGTATTTTTAAATTTTGCAGCTTGTGATTAGCGAGCACTAAAATGCTCTGGTAATCGTAACTTGAGTAGATCAAATTGTAATGCTAGGATGCTTGACCCGAGTAAAGAGTGTAATGGAAGTCAATGGGAAACTCAAGCATTTCTTCGAAAGTCTGGAGGGGGTCTGAAAATTGCTTAAAATGATGGAAAAAGCTATGAAATGTCATGGAAACAGTATAGGGAAGACCCCTGGAAGCATCTCTGAATCTCAAGTCGCTGCTGGGAGTAATGTTGTCAGAGTATTATTCCACTTTTACGGACTGACAATAAAACATACAAAATTGCAGTTAAAATGGCTTTCAATTGGATTTGGCTGGAAAAAATGTTAAGATACATTCTTTCCAGGATAATTACTTGTATATAAGACAGAATAAATAGGAGAAAAAAAAATGTTCCTCCACAACATAGGCTGTGTTCACACATAGTGTTTGTGCTGCATTTCTGCACACTTGCATTGCTTTCAATGGGGAAAAACATACTACAGGAAATATAATTTTATCAATTTACTACCTTATCTGTCCATGTGGTGTGTAAGACATGATCAGACACATCCTGTCCTGCTGTGATAGTCTTTGGTACGGAAGGGGGGACATCAAACTGTCCCTGGAACAGGGAACCTAACTATCTTTGTTCCGGGGTTTTCTTAAAGGTAGTGAGGCCTGAATCTCTGACCTTACAATGCTCCTGTCAATGTCCTAAGCTGTCCCCTCTCCCTACTCTAAGAGGCCTGCGACAGATATGTTAGTTTATACACACGTAAGACAAACAGGGATAATAAAAAGGAACTTACATAAAAAACACTCACCAAGGGTAGAGAGAAAAAAAGGGAAGGGTAGGAAGGTACAAACCAAATGGGAATAGGATAATGGAGAAGCATACACCCTAGGAAACCAGACAACAATCTCCAGCAGCAACTAAGAACTCCAATTTCAGCACATCAACTCAAGCAAGCCAGGAAGCAAAACTTTCACAGGCATGGATGAGAAGGTCTGGCCAGGTTTTATAGAGAAAGAAAACGAGCAGGTCAGGAGCAGCTGTGAAATAGAGCTGCATGTCTCTAACAAACAGAGAGTCGTAAACATCTTCAGCTCCAAAGGAAACAAATGGCACATGCGGACCTGCCTCCACCATTTGCAGCTGAATGAGTTTCTGTTACCAGTGTCTGTCATCAGGTCCAACTAGTGTGTACCACGCGTGCCTGCCTCCACTGTTTGCAGCTGAATAAGCGTCTGTCACCAGCCGGGACAGCTATTCTGTGTCAGGATCCCCGCACTGCACATGCTCACTGAGCCAGTGCAGGTGTCCTGAGTACAAAAACAGTGCTCAAAGATACCTGTGGAGCAGGGCAGCACCGGTGACGATGCATGCTTCAGAGTATCAGGACCTGAAGCACATGACTGCTGGGGGCATGGCCTAAGCTCCACAGAGCTAGGAGCTGCAGGAAAACTCCTAGAAAGGTAACTACAGGACAATGTTACCAAGGGGCATAGACAGAGACAGAAACCAGATGAAGCCAGGGTCAAAGCACAAGTCAGCAATACAGTACCAAAGGGTTAGACAGAATGGATAGTCAGGACGTAGCAATAGATCAGAAAACCAGAACGGGCAATAGACGGTTCAATAGGGAAAAACTGTAACGGAGTAATGATAGCCAAGAGAGGAGGTCAGAACCGGAGAAGACAATAGTACCAAAGCGAGAGACAGAGTACAGAGTGAGGGAATAGACCGGGTCATACACGGGAAGCAAACAAGCAACGCAGAATACACGCACACCAGGGCTCAGACACACCAGAACAACAGTATAGCTGACAGAAAACCCTGGTAAAGAGTGAGTATAAATACCCCTCCCAGATCCAGAAAGAGGCCACGAACACTTAACCCTGTGAGTGCAGGGCAAGAGCCCTGTTCAAACCATGACAGTACCCCCCTCTTAACGGGGGGGCCACTGGACCCCCAGGCTTGTCTGGGTATCTGGAGTGGAAAGGCCGCACCAGACGATCGGCATGCACTGAACTGGCCGAAACCCATGACCGATCCTCCAGAGAGTACCCCTTCCAGTGTATCAGATATTGGAGTCTCCGGCGCACCCACTGGGAGTCAACAATGCGCGCTACTTAATACTCCAGCTGCCCCTCTACCAGCACTGGCGGAGCATTTGATGAGGGATCCTCTCTCACCGTCCCCACAGGCTTTAACAGGGACCTGTGGAAGACATCAGAAATTTTAAAGGAGGTGGGCAGCTGCAGTCGGTAGGCTACTGGGTTAACAACCTCCACAACTTTGTATAGGCCAATAAACTTGGGGCCCAGCTTTATAGATGGTATCTTAAGCTTGATATTGCGGGTGGATAGCCACACCTTCTCCCCTACTGGAAATGCTGGACCTGGCCCCCTCCTTCTGTCAGCAAACCGCTTATAGTTTTCCTGGGCCTTGGAAATATTCCTCTGAACCTCCCTCCAAAGAATTTTAAGACGATGTGTCACACCCTCAGCTCCAGGACAACCTGAATCCATGCGGGAAAACTCTCCAAAATGTGGGTTAAACCCATAGTTGATCTGAAAGGGAGACTTCCCAGTAGATTGACTCACACGACCGTTGAATGCAAACTCTGCCATGGGCAATACCTCACACCAGTCCTCCTGCCTGGAAGAGGCCAAGCATCTCAGAATCTGCTCCAACGATTGGTTCGTGCGCTCCATCTGTCCATTAGACTCTGGGTGGTAGGCAGAGGAGAAGGACAACGAAATCCCCAGCTTTTTGCAAAAAGCCCTCCAGAACCTGGCTACAAACTGTACCCCTCTGTCTGACACCACATTCATAGGCACTCCATGCAACCTAATTATATGCTGCATAAATAAGCGGGCCAGGGTTTCAGCAGATGGTAATGCGGGGAGAGGTACAAAGTGGGCTTGTTTTGAAAACCTATCCACCACCACTCATATCACCGAGTTGCCCCTGGAAGGAGGAAGATTTGTGATAAAATCCATGGACAAATGTGTCCATGGTCTATCCGGAATTGGCAAAGGCACCAACTCCTCGGCCGGCCGGACCTGAGAACTTTTAGAATGAGCGCACACCCCACATGCAGTCACAAACTTTTTAATATCTGTTACCATAGAGGGCCAACAGAAACCCCTCACAATTGCCCCCCGGGTAGCTGCAATCCCAGGATGAGCACTCAACATAGAATCGTGAAATTCCTGCATAAGTCCGAGACGGAAACGTTCCGGTACAAACAATTTACCCGAGCCTGGGCCTCCAAAATCCCTCTCTGTAACTCAGATGAGATTTCGGCCACCACTACTCATGGCTGAAGAATGGAGGAGGGAGGTTCTGGAGGGGACACCGAATCAAAGCTTCGGGATAAGGCATCAGCCTTGATGTTTTTAGATCCCGGGCGGAATGTGATGGTAAACTGAAATCGAGAAAAAAGAAGCGCCCACCGAGCCTGTCTGGGGGTCAATCTCTTGGCAGACTCGATATAGGCCAAATTTTTGTGATCAGCGATGACCATAATGGGATGAACAGCCCCCTCCAGGAAATGCCTCCATTCTTCAAAAGCCAACTTTACCGCCAACAACTCTCTATTGCCGACATCGTAATTTCTCTCGGCAGAGGAAAATTTTTTAGAGAAGAAGGCTCAAGGCCTCAGATTAGTAAGGGTAGGAGTCAAAACTGCCCCCACCCCTACTTCCGAGGTGTCAACCTCCACGACAAAAGGTCTTGACGGGTCGGGTTGTACCAATACAGGGGCTGAAGAAAAGCACTTTTTTAATGTCATGAAAGAATTTTTTGCAGCTACAGACCAATTTTTTACATCAGCTCCCTTGAGAGTGAGGTCCGTTAGAGGCTTTACCACCTGCGAGAAGCCCTTAATAAATTTCCTATAAAAGTTGGCAAAGCCCAAAAATCGCTGCAACCCTTTCAAGTCATGAGGCTGCACCCACTCCGTAACAGCCTGGACCTTCTTAGGATCCATGTGGAACCCCTCCCCTGACACAATCAACCCCATAAAGGATACTTCTTGCATGAAAAATGAGCATTTTTCCAACTTGGCATACAAATGATTCTCCCTCAGTCTCATGAGAACCATCCGCAAATGGTGCAAGTGAGACTGACTGCCCACCGAGTACACCAGAATGTCATTCAAATAGATAACCACAAAATGACCAATTAAATCAGAGAAAATTGCATTAATAAAATTCTGAAAAACAGCAGGAGCGTTGGTGAGACCAAAGGGCATAACCAAGTTTTCGAACAGCCCTTCAGTCGTCAGGAATGCTGTTTTCCATTCGTCCCCTTCCCGGACTCTTATAAGGTTATATGCCCCACGTAAATCCAGTTTAGAGAACCACTTGGCCCCAGTGAGTTGGTTACATAGATCAGGAATTAGGGGGAGAGGGTATGTATTTTTCACAGTAATTTTGTTAAATTCCCGAAAGTCGAGGCACAGCCGCAAACCACCATCTTTTTTCTTAACAATAAAGAAGCCTGCTGCCACAGGTGAAACAGAAGGCCTAATATGCCCTTTGCGGAGACTCTCGGTAATGTACTCCTTCATGGCTAGACGTTCGGGCCCTGACAAATTGAACAGGCGAGCCTTGGGTAACTTGGCTCCAGGGACTAGATTAATGGCACAATCAAAGGGTCTATGTGGTGGTAGCGCCTCAGCCTCACTTTCAGAAAATACGTCTTCAAAATCTTTCAGGTACTCCGGAATACCTTCCAGATCGACAGATGACACTGACACAGAATTTACTGGGGTGACAAGAGTTGTCAAGTTACAACATAGACCGTTAGCAATACAACCCCACTGAATGATCTCCCCCATGACCTAGTCAATAGTAGGATTGTGACGTTGAAGCCAAGGCATACCCAGTACCAGTCCAGCCGGCAGATTATTTAGAGCAAAACACCTTAATTTTTCCACGTGAGTGGAACCCACTTTCAGAGAAAAGGTATCAGTCATGGAACAAATTCCCTCCTGGGTGATAGGAGAAGAATCAATTGCCACGATTTTAACAGGATCTTTTAACCTGACTGTCCCTATCTTATGAAAAGTCACAACTTTGGCATTGATCAGATTAATAGAAGAACCACAGTCAACAAAGGCGGTAGTCACAACCGGACCGCCTGTAAGTTCTAGTTCCACCGGAAGCAGAATTTTAGTAAGTGAGGAAAAGGGTACCTGGGAGTCTGGGCAACCTCCTTGATTGTTACACAGACTCAGTCGTTTTCCAGACGGCTTCACTGAAGAAGGGCAAGAAGGACAGTTCCTTCTCCAATGTCCAGCGGATCCACAGTAAAAGCACAATTGGTTGTTTCTACGGTGTCTCCTCTCTTTTTCCTTCAGTGATGTGGCACCAACCTCCATGGGCTCAGGACTAGATGCAGAGTCTCTCAGATTGGAGAATAAAGGGGTCTCCTGCAGCATGACCCCTCTTGCCCGCAGCCTACGGTTGATGCGGACAGCCTGGATCATAGCGTCCTCCAAAGAATCCGGTGGAGGATGAAGGGCTAGGGCATCTTTCAAACGTTCGGACAGGCCTCTACAGAACAAACCTAGGAGGGCAGCATCATCCCAGGAGACCTCCGCTGCCCAGCGTCTGAACTCAGAGCAGAACCATTCAGCAGAGTGCCTCCCCTGTGTCACACTCATCACCATATCCTCCGCCAGACGCACTCTATCAGGCTCATCATAAATGTGCCCCAGAGCCTCAAACAACAAATTCACAGACATACTTTCAGGAGCAGAGGAAGAGAGAGAGAAAGCCCATGCCTGTGGAGCCCCCGGAAGTAGGGAAATGACGACCCTCACCCTCTGGAACTCATCGCCGGAGGAGCGGAGCCTCAGAGAAAAAAAAAACTTGCATCCTTCTCTGAATGACCTGAACTCCCTTTTATCCCCTGAGAAAAGGTCTGGCAATTTGAAGGGAGATTTGGGGGATGCCAATGACACATCTCTATCCCCAGCACTAGGAGCCCCGGCAGCGACAGCCCCCTGCACAGTATCCACCAACTGTTGCTGGGTCTGGGCCATCGTGCGCTGTTCCACATTAAGTTTGTGGAACATTTGCGTCAGGTGCTTGACCTGATCAGCCAAAGCTTGTATGGGATCCATGAGGATAACACTTTTTTTTTTCCTTCAGAGGAAAAAAAAATTGAAATGATCAGCTATAATGTCAGGAGCCCCGCTGTTGTGAGTTCATTTTCCCCTTCACTGTCGATGTCTGATGAACTCCCTCTTCTGGTGAAGGAAGGTAGTGAGGCTGATTACTAAACACCTGATCTGGTAGATGATGATTGGGTAACAGGAACTTCTGACTGGATATAAGGCAGCCGACGCCCTTCTGAGTCGCTGGTGATTTCTCTGCTGGATTCTTGGAGACCAGTCTGATTCCTGCTTCCCAAAGATAAGTTTTTGCTCTGCTATTGAAATTATTAGTTTTGTTTTGTTTACCTTGTTTTTTGGAGTTCTTCCATCCCCGGTCGGGGGTGTGCTGAGTTCCGTTTTTGTCTCTGATCAGTTTTTCTCTTTGCTCTGTCTTCAGAATATACCTGAGTGCTGATATAGTCATTTTGAAGTCCTAGCGACTTCAGGGCCTGTTTTTCCTATCAGACGGTTGGGACATTTTTTGGTAGGGTTTTTTACGGATTGCAGACAACAGCTTTTCTATCCTGTCCTTTTTAGTTAGCTTAGGCCCCATCGTTTGCTCAACCTATCTTTCTATCTGTGTTAGTGTTTTCATCTTGCTTCACCGTCATTATATGTTGGGGGCTGCCTATTGCTTTGGGGTCTGCTCTGGGGCAGTTTAGATTTCCCCTTTCTTTCTTTAGGCCTATTTAGTTCTCCGGCTGTGATCGAGGGGTCTAGGCCATCGTAGGAACCACCCACGGCTACTGTTAGTTGTTGTGGATAGGATCAGGGGTCTGCAATCCGATAGCTTCCAACCTCTCCGGTTTTCTGGACTTAGCTTGTATTTTTGTTTTTTCCTCCTTCGGTGACTCATTCATAACAGAATCACCAGCCATACCGCAGATCCTAGGGTACTCAATAGCAGGAAGGAATTGTAAAAAAAAAAAAAAAAAAGGAAAGAGTTTGTCAGAATTTATTTTTTTGTGTATATTTTTTCCTCTATGTCTCTGAGGCCGTAGGGGGAATTTTTTTTCTTTCTCAATGGAGATGAAGCAATTGTCTGATCGTGTGGAGCAGCTCACTGCTGAAGTGCAGGGAATTTCCGCCTATCTTGCTCATTCACTTGCTGCTGAACCAAAGATCCCTACTCCTGATGTGTTTTTTGGGGATCGGTCTAAATTTTTGAATTTTAAGAATAATTGTAAATTATTTTTTGTCTTGAAGTCTAACTCATCGGGGAGCTCCGCGCAGCAGGTTAAAATTGTAATCTCCTTGCTGCGTGGCGATCCCCAGGATTGGGCATTTTCTTTGAAACCTGATGATCCTATTCTAACTAATGTAAACGCATTTTTTCAAGCCTTGGGGTTGTTGTATGATGAACCTAATGCTATTGATCAGGCTGAAAAGGCCCTGTTTGCATTGAGCCAGGGTCGGGATTCTGCAGAGCTGTACTGTAAAAAATTCCAAAAGTGGGCGGTCCTTACTACCTGGAATGATGGTGCCTTGGCAGCTCTCTTTCCGAAGGGTTTGTCAGAAACCGTAAAAGATACTATGGTTGGATTTCCTGTTCCCTCCGGTCTTGATGATTCTATGTCATTAGCCATTAAGGTTGATCGGCGTTTGCGTGAACGCAAAACCGCACGAGAGGTGTTGCCACCTGTTGAACAAATGTCTGATCCTATGCAATGTGATAGAGTTTTGTCTAGGGCGCAACGTCAGGAGTTCAGAAGGCGTAATAAGCTGTGTTTTTTCTGTGGTGATGCCTCGCATATTATTTCTGTCTGCCCTAAACGAGAGAAACGTTTTGCACACACATTTGCTGTGGGTGGTGTTCAACCTAAGTTTCTTCTGGCAATTACTCTGATCTGCTCCCTGTCCACATTTTCCGCTAAGGCTTTTGTGGATTCAGGAGCAGCTCTGAACCTGATGGACTTGGATTTTGCTAAACATTGTGGATTTCCTATGACACCTCTGCGGATGCCTATCCCTTTGAGGGGTATTGATGCTACTCCTTTGGCAAAGAATAAACCTCGGTTTTGGACCCAGGTGGTAATGCGGGTCGCCCCAGACCATCAAGAGAATTGCAGATTTTTGGTGTTGCATAATTTGCATGATACCATTGTTCTGGGGTTTCCCTGGTTGCAAATCCATAATCCAGTTTTGGATTGGAAATCTGTGTCTGTGGTGAGTTGGGGTTGTCGATGTGCCCTTAGTGATGCTCCTGTTTTCTCCACCTCTCCCCAGTCGCATGATGTTCCTGACTATTTGGCTGATTTTTATGATGTATTTAGTGAGAATGAGTCTGCGTCTTTGCCTCCTCATAGGAGTTATGACTGTGCAATTAAGCTGAGCCCTGGGTGTAAATTTCCCAAGGGTCGACTTTTCAATTTATCTGTACCCGAGCACGAGGCTATGCGATCCTATATTAAGGAGTCGTTGGAGAAGGGTCATATTAGACCATCCTCTTCACCCTTAGGTGCTGGGTTTTTTTTCGTGGCTAAGAAAGATGGGTCATTAAGGCCTTGTATTGACTATCGTTCCCTCAACAAAATTACTTTTAAATATCAGTATCCGTTACCCCTGATTTCTGATCTATTCTGCAGAGTTAAAGGTGCTTGCTGGTTTACAAAGTTTGACCTCAGGGGGGCGTATAATCTTATTCGCATTAAGCATGGGGATGAATGGAAGACGGCGTTTAATACTCCGGAGGGACATTTTGAGTACCTGGTGATGCCTTTTGGGCTCACTAATGCCCCTTCTGTCTTCCAGTGCTTCATGAATGATATTTTCCGAGACTTGGTGAATAAATTTTTGATCATCTATCTGGATGATATTTTGATCTTTTCCAAGGATTGGGACTCTCATGTGGAACATGTTCGGACTGTGTTCCGGATTTTGAGGGAGAATTCCCTGTATGTCAAGGGATCGAAATGCCTTTTTGGTGTACAGAGGATTTCATTTTTGGGATTTATTTTGTCTGCGTCAACTATTGAAATGGACCCGGCCAAGGTACAGGCCATTTATGATTGGGTTCACCCCACTTCTTTGATGGCCCTCCAGAAGTTTTTGGGTTTTGTTAATTTTTATCGTAAATTTATAGCTAATTTTTCTGGTATTGCCAAACCATTGACTGATTTGACTAAGAAGGGTGCTGATGTGCTGAATTGGTCTCCGGAGGCTGTTTCTTCCTTTCAGGAGCTGAAGCGAAAGTTCACTTCTGCTCCGGTTTTGCGGCAACCTGATGTCTCACTCCCGTTTCAGGTAGAGGTGGACGCTTCTGAGATTGGTGCAGGAGCTGTTTTGTCCCAAAAAGATCCTGTAACATCTAAAATGAATCCCTGTGCTTTCTTTTCACGAAAGTTCTCCCCATCCGAAAGTAACTATGATGTGGGGAATCGGGAACTGTTAGCCATGAAATGGGCATTTGAGGAGTGGAGACATTGGTTGGAGGGAGCTAAACATCAAGTTGTGGTCCTTACTGACCACAAGAATTTGATTTACCTTGAGTCGGCCAAATGCTTGAATCCTAGACAGGCTAGGTGGGCCTTGTTTTTCACACGTTTTGATTTTGTGGTCTCTTTTCTTCCGGGCACTAAGAATGTCAAGGCAGACACCCTCTCTAGGAGTTTCTTTGCTGATTCTCCTGTTGTGACCAAGCCTGCTCCAATCTTAGGTGAGGGGGTAGTTCTTTCTGCCATCTCGCCCGATTTGAGACGTGCTCTGGAAGAGTTACAGGAGGACAAACCTGAGCGTTGTCCCATTGGAAAATTGTATGTTCCTGACCAGTGGAGGAAGAGAGTGATGTCTGAAGTTCATTGCTCTGCATTGGCTGGTCATCCAGGTATTTTTGGTACTAGAGATTTGGTGAGTCGGCCTTTTTGGTGGCCCGCCTTGTCTCGTGATGTCAGGAAATTTGTGCAGTCCTGTGGGACTTGCTCCCGGTCTAAACCTTGTTCTCGCTCTAGTGGGTTGTTGATGCCTTTGCCGGTGCCCAGGAGGCCATGGACCCATATTTCAATGGATTTTATCTCTGATATGCCTGTCTCTCAAAGAATGACTGTTACTTGGGTGATTTGTGATAGATTCTCTAAGATGGTCCATCTTGTACCACTCCCTAAGCTGCCATCTTCCTCAGAGTTGGTGCCCTTGTTTTTGCAACAGGTAGTTCGCTTGCACGGGATTCCTGAGAACATTGTATCTGACAGAGGAGTTCAGTTTGTGTCTAGATTTTGGAGGACTTTCTGTTCCAAGCTGGGAATTCAGTTGTCCTTCTCCTCTGCGTTTCACCCTCAGACCAATGGGCAGACGGAGAGAACAAACCAGACTTTGGAGTCGTATTTGAGATGTTTTATTTCTGCTGATCAGGATGATTGGGTTTCATTTTTGCCCTTGGCCGAATTTGCTTTAAATAATAGAGCTAGTTCTGCCACTTTGATGTCACCTTTTTTTTGTAACTTCGGGTTTCATCCTCGATTCTCTTCAGGGCAGGTGGAGCCTTCTGCCTGCCCAGGTGTTGACACTGTGGTGGAGAGAATGCAACAGATCTGGGACCAAGTGGTGGATAAGTTGTCTCTCTCCCAGGAAAAGGCCCAGCGGTTTTCCAACCGGCATAGGACCATTGGTCCCCAGTTTAAGGTGGGTGATATGGTTTGGTTGTCATCAAAGAATATCACTATGAAGGTGGCTTCTCCAAAGTTTAAACCTAGATTTATTGGACCTTACAAGATTTTGGAGATTTTTAATCAAGTCTCTTTTCGTTTGGCTCTTCCTGTTACATTTAAGATCCATAACGTGTTTCATAAGTCTCTGTTAAAGAGATTTGTTGAGCCAGTAGTTCCTGTGGTGGCACCTCCTGACCTGGTATTGGTTGAAGGTAATGTGGAATATGAGGTTGAGAAGATACTGGATTCTCGCCTGGCTAGATGGAGACTCCAGTATTTGGTTAAATGGAAGGGTTATGGCCAGGAGGATAATTCTTGGGTCCCTGCATCCGATATTCATGCAGAAAGATTGGTTCGTGCCTTTCATCGGGCCCATCCTGATCGCCCTGGTGGCGTGGATGAGGGTTCGGTGACCCCTCCTCAAGGGGGAGGTACTGTTGTGAGTTCATTTTCCCCTTCACCGTCAATGTCTGATGAACTCCCTCTTCTGGTGAAGGAAGGTAGTGAGGCTGATTACTAAACACCTGATCTGGTAGATGATGACTGGGTAACAGGAACTTCTGACTGGATATAAGGCAGCCGACGCCCTTCTGAGTCGCTGGTGATTTCTCTGCTGGATTCTTGGAGACCAGTCTGATTCCTGCTTCCCAAAGATAAGTTTTTGCTCTGCTATTGAAATTATTAGTTTTGTTTTGTTTACCTTGGTTTTTGGAGTTCTTCCATCCCCGGTCGGGGGTGTGCTGAGTTCCATTTTTGTCTCTGACCAGTTTTTCTCTTTGCTCTGTCTTCAGAATATACCTGAGTGCTGATATAGTCATTTTGAAGTCCTAGCAACTTCAGGGCCTGTTTTTCCTATCAGACGGTTGGGACATTTTTTGGTAGGGTTTTTTACGGATTGCAGACAGCAGCTTTTCTATCCTGTCCTTTTTAGTTAGCTTGGGCCCCATCGTTTGCTCAACCTATCTTTCTATCTGTGTTAGTGTTTTCATCTTGCTTCACCGTCATTATATGTTGGGGGCTGCCTATTGCTTTGGGGTCTGCTCTGGGGCAGTTTAGATTTCCCCTTTCTTTCTTTAGGCCTATTTAGTTCTCCGGCTGTGATCGAGGGGTCTAGGGCATCGTAGGAACCCCCCATGGCTACTGTTAGTTGTTGTGGATAGGATCAGTGGTCTGCAATCCGATAGCTTCCAACCTCTCCGGTTTTCTGGACTTAGCTTGTATTTTTGTTTTTTCCTCCTTCGGTGACTCAATCATAACACCCCGCACTGCACTTGCTCACTGAGCCAGTGCAGGTGTCCTGAGTACAAAAACAGTGCTCAAAGATACCTGTGGAGCAGGGCAGCAGCGGTGACGATGCGTGCTGCAGAGTATCAGGACCTGAAGCACATGACTGCTGGGGGCGTGGTCTAAGCTCCACAGAGCTAGGAGCTGCAGGGAAACTCCTAGAAAGGTAACTACAGGACAATGTTACCAAGGGGCATAGACAGAGACAGAAACCAGATGAAGCCAGGGTCAAAGTAGAAGAAAGCAATACAGTGCCAAAGGGTTAGACAGAATGGATAGTCAGGACGTAGCAATAGATCAGAAAACCAGAACAGGCAATAGATGGTTCAATAGGCACAAACTGTAACAGAGTAACGATAGCCAAGCCAGAAGGTCAGAACCGGAGAAGACAATAGTACAAAAGCGAGAGACGAAGTACAGAGTGAGGGAACAGACCAGGTCATACACAGGAAGCAAACAAGCAACGCAGAATACACGCACACCAGGGGTCAGACACACCAGAACAACAGTATAGCTGATGGAGAACCCTGGTAAAGAGTGAGTATAAATACCCCTCCCAGATCCAGAAAGAGGCCACGAACACTTAACCCTGTGAGTGCAGGGCAAGAACCCTGTTCAAACCATGGCATTCTGGACTTACACTGGCAAACCCACAGCAGAGGACCTTCTTAAAGCTAATTACATGCTTTCCTCTCCTGGGATTTGTCACTATAGTCCCTACACTACAAGTATTGCTACCTACTAGGACTATGAATATCTGAGCTGAAAACACTTCTTGCCACAGATACCTTTTGCTACAGACAGTTGGACTCACCTGAGACTCACCTGAGAATCCCCCAAGATTTGCATACTGTGGAGCCATTTTACTTCCCATAGCTGTGGCAATCTGCTGTAGACAGATCTTGTTGTCCACAGTATGCAAATCTTTTCATAGCCAAGCTTGAAAGCAACTTTTTGTCTTCATGTCCCATCAGGCATCTGGCCTACTACCGCTACTTTGATGATATTTTAATCATCTGGACGGAGTCTGAGCAACAGCTTAAAGACATTCCACGTGCAGTTTAATCAATTTCATTCCACCATCAACTTAACACTCAACTACTCCAGCACTGAAATTAACTTTTTAGACACCATCATTAAGCTAAAGAACAATTAAATAGAGACATCCCTGTATCAGAAGCCAATCGACTGTCCAACATACCTTAAATGGGACAGTTTTCATCCAAAACACATAAAAAACGCTATTGTCTACAGCCAAGCCATCAGATACAATCGTATATGTTCCAACCACATGGATAGAGACAAACACCTTGGTCACCTCAGAAAGACCTTTTTGAATCAGGGCTACCATCCAAGAACAATTGAAAGCCAAATTACAAGAGCCATCAGAATATCAAGGAATCAACTGCTACATTACAAATCTAAAGATGAAAATAACCAGGTGCCTCTAGTGGTCACCTACAATCCAAATCTGGAGGTGCTAAGGGGAGCTGCACGAAAATTACAACCTTTAGTACAAAAGGATGCCCGATTACAATCCATATTTCCAGACCCCCCACTGCTGTGTTTTATGCAGCCCCCAAATTTAAGAAGCATCATTGTTAGAAGCTCCCTGTCTTCCCCAATAGCTGCAGGAACCTTTCTTTGCAACCAGAAAAAAATTAAAACCTGTCCAATCATAATGACCACGGGACACGATAAAGATCCCCAACTCACATCAGGACTACAAGATCCAAGGTACTTTCAGCTGCATCACATCTAATGTCGTGTACTTAATTATATGTACCAAATGTCCAAGTGGAGGTCTGTATGTGGGGGAGACAGGACAAAAACTGAGAACAAGGATGAATTCTCATTGTCACACAATAAGAGAAAAAATAATGGATTTACCTGTGGCAAAACATTTTTATATCTCTGGTTATAGCACGATGGACATTAAATTACTTGTATTAAAAGGTAACTTCAAGTTTCAGAGAGACAGAAGAGTCTGGGAGAATAAATTTATGACAACTTTGACACACTCAGTGCAGGAATGAATGTGTTGCATGGATTTATGTCTTTTTACATCAATTAAGGAATTTGCTCTTCAGACCTTCTGGGGTCATCACATAACACAAACCAGACCCCAATCAGAGGGCAATAAAACTTTCACACTCCTTATCTATGAACTGTTCCAATATTTATGTTTATCCCTGTCCCATAATGACAATTCTGCTTCATGTCACTTGTCTTATCTATTGCGTTATTTCTGTGCTCTTTTGTGTATAAATATGTGATTCTTCAGATGTTGTATTAGTCAAGCCTGAAGAAGAGACCTGAGTAGTCTCGAAAGCTTGCAATGTGTTACCATCTTTTCAGTTAGCCATTAAAAGGTATCAACCACTGAGGACTCTCAATTCTAAATATTCTTCTATCTACTGGCTAACATGGTACAAAGATATATATCTTTCCTTGCTCTAGATAGCCATTATAAATGCATTTCTGTGTTATGCTGTTGTTGTGCAATCTCTGCAATGTCCCAGTTGTTCATGTTAATTGCATCCTGTATCATGCTATTGTCTCTGTACTGTGCCAAGTATTGATACACTGTTTATTCCCCTGTAGTTTTTACCCATGATCTCATATTGTCCACTCCATTATTGTCCACCATTATCATCCACTGTTATTGTTCACATCGTTATCTCAATAAATATAGACTTAAGAATCCATACAGTCTGTTTACTGGGAAGTGGATGAGGATTTCGCTGTATGCTGAAATCCACACAGCTCCACACATGGAGGAAGGCAGAACATGCATTATTGTAATGTCAAGGTCAGATTGTAATATGCTACATAGTTTGGTGTCGTCAGCAAAGACTGACACTTTACTCTCAATCCCATCCACAAGGTCATTAATAAAGAGGTTAAAAAGAATCAGTCCTAGCACAAATCCCTGCGGTCCCCACTGCTGACTATATCCCATTTAAAGAATGTACCAATTATGAGAAATCTTTGTTTTCTGTCATTTAGCCAATTCCTTACCCTTCTGCATATAGTTTCACCCAATGCTTGCATCTGTAGCTTCAGTATAAGGCTGTAATGTGGAAAAGTATCAAATGCCTTTGTAAAGTCCATATAAATCACATCAGCCACATTACCAACATTCAGGTTTACCTCCTCATAGAAACATGTTAGTGACATGCTTATTCTTCATGAATCCATGCTGGCAGTTATTATATTATCTACAATATATTTCTGCAGGTCATCTCTTGTAATGCCCTCAATAACTTTGCACGCTACTGATGTCAGGCTTACCGGGCGTTAATTGCCTGGTTCCACCATCTTACCTTTCTTAAATATTGGTACCACGTGAGCCATCCTCCAATCCTGTGGCACCACCCCTGTTACAAGAGAGTCTAAGAATATGAGATACCAGGGCTGTGGAGTCGGTAAGCCAAACCTGCGACTCCGACTCCGACTCCTCAATTTCCCTTACACCGACTCCGACTCCAACTCCGACTCCGACTCCACGACTCCGACTCCGACTCCCACACATATTGCTTATATTTAAGTGAAAAATTTATTGTAGTACAATGTGAACCTCAGACATTTAATCATTTTTATGATCCAATAATCAAGATGTTTAGATAGAACAGAATATATATTGGTGTACTACCCGGTTTTCATTCTTTTTGGTACAGATACGATATGATTAGACAGATATGGATAAATGGATAGATAGAGCAGATTTCTAATCTGCTTTTGCTATTGAAAACATTATCTATGAGCTCAAAAACCTTTCAGGTGATGCAGTTTTTTAAAAAGATGATCAGCTTTTGCAGCTGAAAAACGTATCCTCAAAAAACACAGGAAAAACGTTGTGTGTGAATGTAGCCTTAGATCAGGAATATAACAGCCATTTATAGGACATTTCATAACTTTCCCAAACTCCTATGAAAAAATATTCAGCACATCCTGCATTGAATTACTGTACCCAATTTATTATATATTTTAGGAGTCGGAGTCGGTCCATTTTATACCGACTCCAACTCCGACTCCTACTCCACCAAAATGAGCTCCGACTCCGACTCCGACTCCACGACTCCGACTCCGACTCCACAGCCCTGTGAGATACAGTGGTCTGTCAGTTATTGAGCTCAATTCCGTAAGTGCCATTTGGGCCAGGGAATTTGTCAATGTTTAAATTGCTCAGATGTAGATGTACTTCTTTTTGTATTAAACTACTGTAGTTATATCAGGTTGTGAATTTTGATTTTTGTCTTGTTGAATGATCCCTGTAACATATACTGTAGTTCACTGATGAACACGGATGGAAAGTGCCTGTTTCATATCTCAGCATTTTCTTTATCCTCTGTAATTATCTTGTTACTGTCATCTTTTAAGGGGCCAATACCATCTCTTTTTTTCTTTTTGGCATTGATGTATTAAAAAAAAGATGTGGGATTTATTTTAAGGTTATTGTGATTTGCTTTTCTGTATACGGTATAACTTTGCTAGCTTGATTTCTTTTTTACATTTCTTATTTCAATATTTTTTTTACTCTTGAAGTGCTATTTCAGTATTCTCTGCTTTCAAGATTTTTAATGCCCTTTGTTTTTGTCCTATTAACCCCTTAACGAATGCCGATACGCCTTTTAATGGTGGGTGGTACTTAAGGGTACTTAAACCACAGCGCCGTTAAGTAACGGAGCTGTGGAAAAAGTAAATAGTGCCCCCAAAATCGGATTTTCTCCGGGGCCTCAGATGCCGGGGGTAGCCGAGACCCCAGAGAACATTATTCGGGTTGGTTTTTACTGACCCCGCTTTTGCGATCGCCATTATTAACCATATAACGGCCACCGCAAAAAAAAGCCGCGATTTTGCATTTAATTTCTCTCTCTTCTGATATGATCGCACATCAGAGGAGAGAGAAATAGGGTCCCCGATCCCAACCCGGAACCTCCCGGTGGTCCTTGGGCCCTCCTGCCTCCTCCGGTGGCACCGCCATCTTGGCCCGGGAAGAAAAGAAAACGGCAGGCGCATGGGCGTCATTGAGACATATATATATTTATATTTCATAGAGTTCTACATAGCATAATAGACGCTAAATCAATTGCCGGCTTCTGTAAAATCATTACAAAACCCAACATGAAGTGACACATGGTTTACATACAGTAAACCATTTCATTTCATTTAGTTTTTTATATGTCTTTGACTAATAATTAGATTAGGGTATGTGTGTAAAATTTGGGACATGTAGGTGTTAAATTAAGGGGTTAATTCGTTGCAAAAATTTGCGTGGGCTCCCGCGGTAATTTCTCAACCATAGAGAAAAAGCCAGTGAGTGAGGACAGATATTAATAGCCTAGAGAGGGACCATTGTTTTTGGCCCCCCAGCTAAAAAAATCTGCCCCAGCCATCTATAAGATGAGCCTTTTCTAGCACTTAGCCTCTCTATTCCCATTGCTCTGTAGCAGTGGCTAATCGGTTAATAATATTGGGTTAATGTCACCTTGCTATTGGAAGGTGACCTTAAGCCGGGTTAATAATGGAGAGATGTCAATAAAACACCTATCCATTATTAACCCTAGAATAGTAAAGGGTTAAAAAACACACACATTAATTAATTAAAAATTATTTTAATGAAATAATCACACCACGTTTTTGATCAAATTTATTCATCTGCTAATCCAAAAAAGTGCAATGGTTCTGTAAAAGAAAATAAAATAAAAATCAACAATATACATACCTCTTCGCTGTTCAGTCAGGTCCCCCGCTGCTATCCATCAGAAGGGCCCCACTGTAAACCACTGCCGAATTAATTAATTAATCTCTGCACAGCCTCCCTGGCTGACCGGAGATTAACTAATAAGCGTAGTAAAGTTTCGGAACTTTTTCCCACACTCCTGAGTTCACCTCAAGTCAGCCAGGGACGCCGCGCAGCCTCACTGACTACCGGTGACATCACAGAGGCTGTGCGGTGTCCCTGGCTGACCGGAGGTGAACTGATGAGGGTGGGGAAAAGTTCAGAAACTTTCTCACGCTTATTAGTTCATCTCCGGTCAGCCGGGGAGGCTGCACAGAGAGGAATTGTTGTTGTTTTTTTATTTATTTTTACAGAACCATGACTTTTTTTGGATTAGCAGATGAATAAATTTGGTCAAAAACTTGGTGTGATTATATCATTAACAGTATTTTTAATTAATGTATGTGTGTGTTTTTTTAACCCTTTACTATTCTAGGGTTAATAATGGAGAGATGTCTTATTGACATCTCTCCATTATTACCTGGCTTAATGTCACCTTCCAATAGCAAGGTGATATTAACCCATTAGCCACTGCTACAGGGCAATGGGAATAGAGAGACTAAGTGCCAGAAAAGGCACATCTTATTGATGCGCCTTTTCTGAGGTGGGTGGGGCAGATTTTTTTAGCCCAGGGTGGGGGCCAAAAACAATGGTACCTATCTAGGCTATTAATATCTGCCCTCACTCACTGGCTTTCCCTCTCTGGTTGAGAAATTTACGCGGGAGCCCACACAATTTTTTTTACAATGAATTACCCCCTTAATTTAACATCTACATGTTCCAAATTTTACACACATACCCTAATCTAATTATTAGTCAAAACATATAAAATGCTAAATGAAATGAAATGGTTTACTGTATGTAAACCATGTGTCATTTCATGTTGGGTTTTGTAATGATTTTACAGAAGCCGGCAATTGATTTAGCGGCTATTCTGCTATGTAAAACTCTATGAAATATAAATATATATATGTGTCTCAATGACGTGTATATATATATGTGTATGTATTCTATGTGTCTATATCTATTTCGTTTGTGTTTTAACCTGTCATTGAGCTCCATTATATGTCCATTTTGCAAGCCGACGAGAAAATATCGGCATACGGATGTCATAGGGATGCTTACATGCGCAATAAATGCAGCAACGCCTTGCCAACGGATGACATACAGATCACTGTTCAGGGAACATTTCTGCGTATTGCGACAGTAAAATACAGACCGTATTTTTATACGTTAAGTGTGACTCCAGCCTTTGGGTTGGAATTAGGGTTAGGTTTGGAATTAGAGTTAGGGGTGTGCTGGGGTTAGGGTTGGAGCTAGAATTGAGGGGTTTCCACTATTTACCAACTTTGGGGGTGTAATTTCTCCTGTTATCCTTGGGAAAATAAAAAATTGTTGGCTAAAAAAATCATTTTTGTGGAAATTTTTTTTATTTTTACGGCCCTGTGTTATAAACTTCTATGAAGCATTTGGGGGTTCAAAGTGCTCACCACACATCTAGATAAGCTTCTTGGGGGGTCTAGTTTCCAAAATGGGTTCAGTTGTGGGGGTTTCCACTGTTTAGGCACATCAGGGGCTCTCCAAACGCAACATGATGCCTGCAGAACATTCCATCAAAGTCTGCATTCCAAAATGGCATTCCTTCCCTTCCGAGCTCTCCCATGTGCCCAAACAGTGGTTCCACCCCACATATGGGGTTTGAGCATACTCAGGACAAATTGCACAACTACTTTCGGGGATCTAATTTCTCCTGTTACCCTTGTAAAAATAAAAATTTGGGGGCTCTACATTATAAACTTCTGTGAAGCACTTGGAGGTTCAAAGTGCTCACCACACATCTAGATAAGTTCCTTAAGGGGTCTAGTTTAAAAAAAGGGGTCACTTGTTGGGGGTTTCCACTGTTTAGGCACATCAAGGGCTCTCCAAACGCAACATGGCATCCAATCTCAATTTCAATCAATTCTGAGTTGAAAAAGTCAAACGGCGCTCCTTCCCATGCGAGCTCTGCTGTGCGCCCAAAAAGTGGTTTACCCCCACATATCGACGTATTAAGGAGAAATTGCACAACAAATTTTGTGGTTCATTTTCTCTTTTAACACTGGTGAAAATAAAAAAAATTGGTTCTGAAGTAAATTTTTTGCAAAAAAGTTAAATGTTCATTTTTTCCTTTCACATTGCTTCAGTTCCTGTGAAGCACATAAAGGGTTAATAAACTTCTTGAATGTGGTTTTGAGCACCTTGAGGGGTCCAGTTTTTAGAATGGTGTCACTTCTGGGTATTTTCTGTCATGTACACCCCTCAAAATGACATTAAATATGATGTGGTCCCCTAAAAAAAATGGTTTTGTAAATTTTGTTGAAAAAATTAGAAATCGCTGGTCAACTTTTAACCCTTATAACTTCCTAACAAAAAAAAATTTGGTTACAAAGTTGTGCTGATGTAAAGTAGACATGTGGGAAATGTTATTTATTAAGAAATTTGTATGACATATCGCTCTGATTTAAGGGCATAAAAATTTAAAGTTTGAAAATTGCAAAATTTTCAAAATTTTCACCATATTTCCATTTTTTTCATAACTAAACACAAGTCATATAGAAGAAATTTTACCACTAACATGAAGTAAAATATGCCACGAAAAAACAATCTCAGAATCAGCGGGATCCATTAAAGCGTTCCAGTTATAACCTCATAAATTGACAGTGGTCAGAATTGTAAAAATTGGCCTGGTCATTAAGCTGCAAAATGGCTCTGTCACTAAGGTGTTAAATTTTATACTGTCTTATTTATCCATAATAGTTTCTTTTTATTCCTTGACAGTTTATTACTGCTGTAGAGGGTATACATTTTCTGCAGGATTCTAGTAGTATTTTCTTAAATATGCCCCATTTATATTCGGCATCCCCAGTTACCATGACGTGGTCCCAGTCCACACAATTAAGCTCTTCCCTTAATTTGTTAAAATCAGCTTTCTTAAAGTTCCGGGTTTTGGCATTTTCCCTTTTGAATGTTTGATTGAAATTGCATTGAAACTTACCACGTTATGGTCACTGCTTCCCAAATGCTCCCTGACCTGTAGATCTGAAAATGAATCTGGTCAATTTGACAGAACCAGACCCAGCAGATTACCTCCCCTGGTTGGTTCATCAACCAGCTGAGAGAGGTAATTGTCCGAAATTGTGGATAAGAAATTGTAGCTTTTAGCAGAACCTGAAGATTCTATGTCCCATTGAATGTCTGGATAGTGAAAATCCCCCATAATAAGGATCCTATTATTATATTCTGCCTTTTTAATTTATTGCAGTGTTACAGCTTTTCATCTTCTACCTGTTCAACTATATTAGACTGGGGTCACACTTACCGTATGAAAAATCGGCCCGAGTCTCCCTGCTGAGAGTTGCAGGAGCGTAATGCGAGTGATGTGAGTACAATCCGATTTCTCACACTTAGCATCCAATTTAGGCCGGGATCACACACACGAGTCTGCATGTATTGCTATGCGGCCGTACGCTCCGATCCGAGTGCCAGCGGCAGTGCCGAATATTAGCTTGCGAGACTCGGCCGTGTTTCTCGCATGTGTGATCCCGGGCTTACATCCGAATGCAGTGCGATTTTAACATGAGCTTTAACAAACAGCAATTCTCTGTCATTTGCACATTGTTTTCATACAAAATATTCTTGAAAACACACACACATATATAATAGATAGATAGATAGATAGATAGATAGATATAGATAGATAGATAGCCAGATTAAAATCTGGCAAATGATCTTCACATACAGTATAATCAGAGTGACAATTTAGAACAGAATAGATAGAATGGATATATATTTTAATAGCCAGTAAAGGATAAGTATACAGTTGTGAATTGATATTAATAGCCTGGGAAACTCCATGGATATTACCCCCTTCCCAGGCTATAAACATCTGCCCCCAGCCGCCGGCTTTCCCTCTGCTGGTTACAAAAATTGCGCTGGGACCCATGCCATTTTTTCCAAAAAATAATCTTTTATTAATTAAATACATGTACAGTAATTTGCACACACTGTACTAATTGTATTTGTCACTGACATCTATATATCTACCTATTCTATTTGTATTTACTGTATGTAATTCATCTCTTCTATCCTTTTGCTCCTGCAGTGATTTTACAGAACCCGGCAGATGAATTACCGGCTTTTCTTCCATCTATCTCTCTATGCAATATAAATACGTATACTTATGTGTGTGTCACTGACATCTATATATCTATGTATTCTATATGCATACAGTGGGTACCGAAAGTATTCAGACCCCTTTACATTTTTCACTCTTTGTTTCATTGCAGCCATTTGGTAAATTCAAAAAAGTTCATTTTTTTCTCATTAATGTACACTCTCAACCCCATCATGATTGAAAAAAAAAGAAATGGAGAAATTTTTGCAAATTTATTAAAAAAGAAAAACTGAAATATCACATGGTCATAAGTATTCAGACCCTTTGCTCAGTATTGAGTAGAATCACCCTTTTGAGCTAGTGCAGCCATAAGTCTTCTTGGGAATGATGCAACAAGTTTTTCACACCTGGATTTGGGGATCCTCTGCCGTTCTTCCTTGCAGATCCTCTCCAGTTCCGTTAGGTTGGATGGTGAATGTTGAATGTTGGTGTGCAGCCATTTTCAGGTCTCTCCAGAGATTCTCAATTGGGTTTAGGTCAGGGCTCTGGCTGGGCCAGTCAAGATTGGTCACAGAGTTGTTCTGAAGCCACTTCTTTGTTATTTTAGCTGTGTGCTTAGGGACTTGTTGGAAGGTGAACCTTTGGTCAAGTCTGAGGTCCAGAGCACTTTGGAAGAGGTTTTCATCCAGGATATCTCTGTACTTGGCTGCATTCATGTTTCTTTCAATTGCAACCAGTCGTTCTGTCCCTGCAACTGTGCTCTTAGGAACCTTGAGTACTGCAGAAATTCTTTTGTAACCTTGGCCAGATCTGTGACTTGTCTCTGAGCTCCTTGGCTAGTTCCATTGACCTCATGATTCTCATGTGGTCTGACATGTACTGTGAACTGTGAGGTCTTATATAAGACAGGTATGGGCCTTTACATATCTAGTCCTATCAGCTTAATTAACCCCTTCCTGACCTTTGATGCCACATAAGCGTCAAGAAAAGTCGTGCCAATACGACAAATGACGCCTATGTGGCAACATGAATTGATTGCCCCCTGCAATAGTGAAAACAGCCAATCAGAGCGATTGTAATATTTCACAAATGAAATTTGGTGAAATATTACAATCCAGCCATGGCTGGTGCTGCAATAGCATCTGCCATGGCTGGAGACTCCGATCAGACCCCCCCACCGACTGAGGGTGCTGATCGGCTGCTGCCACCGACTGATGGCGCCGATCAGCATCCGCCATCATAATCTGCTCCCCCTCCCCTTCGCTCCGACCCCCCTTCCGATCCCCCCTCACCCTCCACAGTGTCTCCGACGTCCCTCTGGCCGTCCCGGTGTCCCGCCGTCTCGGATCATGGACGACGCCATCTTGGAAAATGGCGGGCACATGCACAGTGCACCCGCTCGAATTAGTAATGCTGCAGATTCATTCATTTATTTTGATCACTGTGATAAACTCTCACAGTGATCAAAATAAAAAAAAGTAAATCAACACCCTGTTTATCACCTCCATATGTAGGTACAAATAATAAAATAAAGAAAATATTTTTATTTTTCCATTAGGGTTAGGATTAGGGATAAGGTTGGAATTAGGGTTAGGGTTAGAAATAGGGTTAGGATTAGAAATAGGGTTAGGGTTTGAATTAGGGTTAGGGTTGGAATTAGGGTTAGGGTTAGAATTAGGGCTAGGGTTGGAATTAGGGTTAGGGTTGGAATTAGGGTTGGGATTAGGGTTAGGGTTGGAATTAGGGTTAGGGTTGGAATTAGGGTTAAGATTAGGGTTAGGGGTGGGTTGGGGTTGGGATTAGGGTTAGGCTTGTGGTTAGGGTTAGGGTTGGGATTAGTGGTGTGTTGGGGTTAGGGTTGTGGTTAGGGTTATGATTAGGGTTGGGATTAGGATTAGGGGTGTGTTGGGGTTAGGGTTGGAGTTAGAATTGAGGGGTTTCCACTGTTTAAGCATATCACGGGGTCTCCAAACGCGACATGGCGCCACCATTTGTTGCAGCCAATTTTGCGTTCAAAAAGTCAAATTGTGCTCCCTCTATTCTGAGCCCTGACGTGTGCCCAAACAGTGGTTTACCCCCACATATGGGGTATCAGCGTACTCGGGACAAAATAGCACAAGAACTTTGGGGGCCTAATTTCTCCTGTTACCCTTTGGAAAATAAAAAATTGGGGGCTAAAAAAATTATAACGTCTCTGCGTTATAAATTTCTGTGAAGCACTTGGGGGTTCAAAGTACTCACCACACATATAGATAAGCTCCTTGGGGGTTCTAGTTTCCAAAATGGGGTCACTTGTGGGGGGTTTCTACTGTTTAGGCACATCAAGGGATCTGCAGACGCAACATGACACCCACAGAATATTCCATCAAAGTCTGCATTCCAAAATGGCACTCCTTCCCTTCTGAGCTCTCCCATGCGCCCAAACAGTGGTTTCCCCCCACATATGGGGTATCGGTGTACTCAGTACAAATTGCACAGCAACTATTGTGGTCGAATTTCTCCTGTTAGCCTTGTGAAAATAAAAAATAGCGGGCTAAAAAAACATTTTTAAGGAAAAAAAATATTTTTTATTTTCACTGCTCTGCATTATAAACTTCTGTGAAGCACTTTGGGGTTCAAAGTGTTCACCACACATCTAGATAAGTTCCTTCGGGGGTCTAGTTTCCAAAATGCGGTCACATGTGGGGAAGTTCTAATGTTTAGGCACACAGGGGCTCTCCAAATGCGACATGGTGTCCGCTAACGATTGGAGCTAATTTTCCATTCAAAAAGTCAAATGGCGCTCCTTCCCTTCCAGGCCCTGCCGTGTGCCCAAACAGTGGTTTATGACCACATATGAGGTATCAGTGTACTCAGGAGAAATTGCCCAACAAATTTTAGGATCCATTCTATCCTTTTGCCTACGTGAAAATGAAAAAAACTGAGGCTAAAAGAAAATTTTTATGGAAAAAAAGTACTTTTTTTATGGATCAATTTGTGAAGCACCTGGGGGTTCAAAGTGCTCACTATGCATCTAGATAAGTTCCTTGGAGGGTCTAGTTTCCAAATTTGGGTCATTTGTGGGGGAGCTCCAATGTTTAGGCACACAGGGACTCTCCAAACGCGACATGGCAACCGCTAAATATTCCATCATATTTTCCATTCAAAAAGTCAAATGGCGCTCCTTCCCTTCTGAGCCCTGCCGTGCGCCCAAACAGTGGTTTATGACCACATATGAGGTATCGGTGTACTGAGGAGAAATTGCCCAACAAATTTTAGGATCCACTTTATCCTGTTACCCATGTGAAAATGAAAAAATTGATGCTAAAAGAAAATTTTAGTTGGAAAAATTAAAATGTCCATTTTTTCCTTCCACATTGCTTTAGTTCCTGTGAAGCACCTGAAGGGTTAATAATCTTCTTGAAAGTAGTTTTGAGTAGCTTGAGGGGAGCAGTTTTTAGAATGGTGTCACTTTTGAGTATTTTCTGCCATATAGACCCCTCAAAGTGACTTCAAATGTGAGGTGGTCCCTAAAAAAAATGGTTTTGTAAATTTTGTTGTAATTTTGCTGTAAAAATGAGAAATCGCTGGTTAACTTGTAACCCTTATAACTTCCTAACAAAAAATGTGTTTCCAAAATTGTGCTGATGTAAAGTAGCCATGTGGGAAATGTTATTTATTAACTATATTGTGTCACATAAACCTCTGGTTTAATAGAATAAAAATTCAAAATTTGAAAATTGCAAAATTTTCTAAATTTTCGTCAAATTTCCATTTTTTTCACAAATAAATGCAAAAATTATCGACCTAAATTTACCACTAACATGAAGCCCAGTATGTCACGAAAAGACGAACTCAGAATCGCTAGGATGCGTTGAAGTGTTCCTGAGTTATTACCTCATAAAGGGACACTGGTCAGAACTGCAAAAAATGGCCTGGTCATTAAGGTCAAAATAGGCTGGGTCATGAAGGGGTTAAAAACCATATGATAGATCACAAAAACATTTTTTCACACATTCCACAACTTAAAAATTAACAACTTTGACAGTTTCATTCATTTTAGCTACTTTTCCAAAATTAGCAGAAAACAGATAATTGCACACCTAAAAATAAAATTAAAAAACATAGGCCTCCTCCATATCCCCTCAAAGCCTCCTTTCCGTCACCAATATAAGTATTCTTTCTACCATTTTTCTAAAAGAAAAAATAATCTATTTGCTCATAATTTAGGAAAAGTGCAAGGAGAATTTTGTACCAAACACTTCATATGTCTTGATCTGGGTACCATGACTGGTAGTTAACAAAGCCTCGCAACATGTACATGTGGCTAACACTTCAAAAAAATGATGAACAATAAGACATTTTAAGGTCAAACCATCATGTTAGGGCCCCGTTACACGTATCAATGTCCCAGCGATCCCACCAATGATCCGACGTGGATTGGATCGCTGGGACATAGTTAGTTGATCGCTGGTAAGCTGTCACATAGACAGACTCAACAGCGATCAGGACCAGCAAGCAAGCTGGTTTCCAAGGTAAACAGTGGGTAACTAAGAGCCGCGCGGCTCTTAAATACCCACTGTTTACATTGGAAACAAGCTTCTAGCGTTGCTGATTGTTGGTCTCTCGCTGGCACACGATGCGTGCTGGCCAGCGGGAGACCAACGATCAAAAAGCGGTCCAGGACGTTCCAGCGCGATCAGCGATAACCAGCAGAGGGGCCGGTCGCTGATCCATGTCACACACAGCGATATTGCTGGCGAGATCGCTGTGGCGTCACAAAATCTGCGATCTCGCTGGCGATCTCGCTGTTTGTGACGGGGTCTTTAGGGTTGGCGGATTGCACTAAATAAAAATACATAATAACGTGCAATCGCAACTCAGGGTCCACCATACAGAGATGTATAAATGCTGCTAGTGAACAATGGCGGCACTTAACATTAAGCGATCACCTTAAACGCACTGTGATAAATGCCACGCATTGTGAACAGAACTCAGAGTACCCAGCTCAGTTACTGCCCTGAATGGTACTGCTAAAAGTAAGCAAGGTACTAAATGCTGTTAAACGTCACAGGGGTAATAGCACGTGGGTAGAGCTCACTCTGCAAGTAAATTGTGCTAGCCGCACACGTGTAATAGAGCAGATGCTGAGTCACCGAAGAGAACGCATGTGACGCTAGGTGCAATACCCTGTCGCTTTCCCAGAGAAATACAGCCTGAGGGTTGGACTTGCTCTGTAACTCAACTGTCCTAACTGCACACATGAAGGAGACAGATGCTAAGTCATGGGAAAGTTACCCAGTCCTAACCCTACCTGCCCACGTAAGTACTCTCACAGAATAGAGCGACACACTCAAACGTGCAGACAGAGTGGTAGAGTATCCACTCACAAAAACCACACATAATCGAAAAAAAAAAAACACCTTATATAGGCCTCCTCCACATCCCCTCAAAGCCTCCTTTCCATCTCCAATATAGATGTGTTTTCTGCCATTTTGGTAGTAAAAAAAAAGCCTCTGCGATTTGCTGATAATTTATGAAAAGTAGAGGAAGAATGTTGTACACAGTTCCTCAATGTCTACTGCAGAGATCTGTCTAGCATATATATATCTTTTAAAGGAACCATATAACGCAAACTACGAGGTAGGCAAATATTATCCACATTTACAGAATCGGCTGATTTTAGTATATTGTGTATTACCTGTTCTCGTTGAATTCCCTAAACAGAACCATGCTTGGTTTGTCCAAATATGTATGTATTGTGAATAGGGAGAAAGAAATAAGTCACAGCCTCACACCTCTGGCTACAGCTTATCTCAATTGGGGACAAGATAATGTAATTCTGCTGTGACCATGGCTATTGTTACTTCTCATGGACAAGCTGGGAGGCAAAGGAGTCAAGAGGTTTGGGGTCAAGTACCAAGAGTGTACATCTAAGGCAGAGGGCCAAGACAAAAAAGTAAACAAGTCACAGTTTGAAGTCAGCAGTCCAAAATGGTGCAGATCAAGACAAAGGGGCTAGGCAAACTAATAGTTAAAGGCAAGGAACAGCAGAACACTAAACCACAAGTCAGGCACTCCATAGCGCAAAGGTACAAGTAACAATGTGTCTGACCACTGCCAGCCAACTAAATAGCCAGGCGATCACCCTGAAAGGGAGAGACCTGGAGGAAGCCTTGCAGGCCCAGCCTTTGATTGGACTGCTTGGCAATAGTAAATTTGCATGGGAACAGCCTAGCATGCCCCAGCCCATGACAGGGACAGCCAGCATGCCCCAGCCCATGGCGGGGCAGCTGATCTATCCCTAATTAGCATGAGGACAGTCAGCATGCTCCAGTCTCTGATTGGGCGACTGGGCTGTCCCATTCACTATACCGAAAGCCCAGTATGCCCCTGCCATCTATTGGATAACTGAGCTGTCACTCACTGTGTCTCTAGAAATCAACTTCAAATTAAATATTCAATATTGTTTACCCAGCATAGAGAGAATAAATGCCATCGAAGCACATAACGTAAATTGCTAGGTATGCTGTGTTAGCTCAAATCTGTAAAAGCAGCTGAATGCGAATGTTTCAATATGTATGGCAATGTCTACTTCAGAGATCTCTGTGGCTTATATATTTTTGAAAGTGACCTTTTAGCTCATTTAGACCTAAAAGATGGAGAAGCACATAATGTATATTACAAGGTAGGCGAATCTTATCCAAATGTAAAGAATCGGCTGATTTTAGTCTATTGTATATGGGAACCTTTAAGAGGAACCTGTCTGAAACTTTTATCCTCCCCCTAAACCACTAATATAAATGTGCAGCCCTTTAAAAGATAAACAAGTTGATCCCTTTATTACCCCAAAGTGCTGCTCCAGCATTGAGAAGTCATATTTTGAAGTTGTGGGTGGAAGAGCATTGGGGCGTGATGATGTACTTCTAGCTTGTCAGTCTCACACTGTATTTTCTATCTAGCAGCACCTTCCCCTGGCTGATTGAAAGGTCAGTGGACTAGTACTGGAGTAAACGACCTGTCAATCAGCCAGGTAGGACAGTGCATCACTACGCCCCAATGCATCTCCAGACACAACTTGAAAATGCAATTTCTCCTTTCAAGCAGCCACTACTGCAGCTCAAATTCCTTTTTAATTTTTATTTCTAGGGTAAAATCAGTGAAGGCAAATTTTTACATTAATGAGAAAGAAGATTGGCAGTTGCTACAGATGAGATTCTATGTGAAGGCAGAGAGGGGGGAGTTAGAGCCAGAGCTCCTCCCTCCTCTCCTTCCATGGAATCTTATCAGCACCAACTGTCACCTCCTATCTCAGTAATGTACAAATCTGTCTTTAATAAAGACAGATTTGACCTCAGAATTGAGAATTTTGAAAAAGACTTATGAGTCCTGGAGGAGAAAGAAGATAATTTCTCTAACAAAATATATTGCAAAGTTTCTTAATTTTATGTGTACTATTGATTTATGGGGGAAAAGAACCTTACGGTTAATCTTTAAATAGCAGAGCAATTGCAATTTATACACATCATTTTATGGCACCGAAACACATTGTAAATATTGGCCCAGGCCATGACAATTAGATGAGTCACATGCAAAACACTATCGCGTTGAATGGTGGTTATGTAGGGGTGGGATAAATTATATCATAGCAAAGGGCCTATAAGGACTAGGAAGACGCTTACCTCGCGTCAGCCTCAGGAGACCTCTGTACAGGTCAATCTCTAATGATCCGCTGGGATCGGCATGTGGGTGAGATATAGGAACTGGAGTCTGTTCTCCACAATGTACATGTACAATTTAAATGTTTTTTTTTAACTGTTTTTTTTTTTTTTTGCTCATTCAACAGCTTTAAAGATGCCATGATGATGGGGATGGGCTTGGAGGAGGAGGAGGAAGAAGCGGAGGCCAATTCTACTGGCAGATCAATAGGTGAAATGTGAAATTGTTTGTACTTGATTTATCTTTAATTTTTGGTTCGATAAAGGCTGGATACAGACAAAATGTTGCCATGTATTGTTGCTACATATTTTAATGATTGAATAAAAGCTATGTTTTTCCTGAGGAGAAATATTCTGGTGCCTCGAATCTTTGAGATAATGTTTTACTTACCTGCTACTCTTCAAGAGAATTTCTTCCACATATCCTGAATCTACTTTCTGAAGTCCGTCCATCTGAGCAAAAATGATAGAAAATCATTTTACGGTTGGAAATTGAGCATATTGCGACTAATGAATACAAGAACTCTAATATTGCTGTAAACATTAAAAAACGTTAATGTCAACCATTAACGTCATCCAACCACGCCAAGGTGTACTTTTTTTTATATGGATGTTCTCTAACCACTATGTATACCTCTGGCACCTTCCACAGCTCAGCACTCATACCCACCCATCATTTCCGTGCAAGGGTTTAATCCTGAGCTACGCCTTTTCCGAGCTACAGTTTCCTTTTCTCTCCCCATTCAGATGAGGACTGGTTTGGCACAAGGAGAGGTGGGACATATAGTGGTTAGGGACCATTCATAGTAAAAGTACACCTTGATGTGATTGGACGGCTTTTGTGCTCTTTCATCAAAAAACGCTAAGTACATTACGGTTTTAATGTTTACAGCAATGTTGGAGTTGATGTGTTCATTATTTATAGTATGCCGACGCATTGTGCCCCTGTGCATTAGTTTAATGCTAAAGGCCCTATTGTTTTGTGAATGGAGCATACATCATGTAAGGTAAAGACTATTGTGCTACTGCAATAAGAACTTTTCACTAAAGAAGAAATACGGAAATGGGTTATTATTATGATAATAGCTGAGGTCATTGATTACATTGGCAATTGTGTTAAAAAATTGAGGTTTGATCACAGAAAGCAAAAAAGAGTTTTCCAAATGAGAGATACTGTCTGATTATTGCTTGGGGGTTTTATTTATGCCTTGCTTCTTTTTTTATTTTATATTTTATAGTATAGCTCTATTCTAATAACGTTGATAAAAATAAATCAAGCAAGTGCATAACAATGCTGTATCACTTTATGAATGTTTTTCAATGTTCCTTATAGGGAAACTATCCAAGATCCCCTCTATAATAACAAAGGTGCTATATACCATGTGGCTTTTGGCTGACGGTGCAGGACCCATGTCATTACATTCCAAATGGGGCAGTGGCTTTTATATTTAAAGTATAACATTTCTGCCAGGAATATGTTCCTGTATCAATTCTGCCCTGCCATAGAAATATCTCAAGGGCTGTCACTTTGCTGAAGGATCATCTTTATTCTCATTTGCACAAGAAAAGACTAGAAGCAATGGGATGAAACTGAATGGGAGGAGACACAGATTAGATATTGGAAAAAACTTTTTGACAGTGAGGGTGATCAATGAGTGGAACAGGCTGCCACGAGAGGTGGTGATTTCTCCTTCCATGGAAGTCTTCAAACAGAGGCTGGACAGACATCTGACTGGAATGATTTAGTGAATCCTGCTTTGAGCAGGGGATTGGACCAGATGATTCTATGATTCTAGATGTATTAGTGCGGTAAAATTCTCCTTGTGGAAAGTGCAAGTCGGCGTACGGAGACTTATAGGCCATGCAAAGCAACTCTGGAAATGTAAATATGAAAGCAGTCTCTTCAGAGTGGCCAGGACTGTATTTGCAAATCTAAATTTCCAGGAGACCATTGCACGTCTATAATTCTCCCTAACCCTACATGACATTCTCCATGAGGAGAAACTTTTCAGCAGCTTCTGTGGGGGTACAGTGCCCCATGCTCTGTGGGTGAAATTTTAAAGTGGACTGTCAGTAGAAAGCCTTGCGGCGGACTGCAAGCTTGATCCAAGATCATACTACCATCTTTTTCTCAGCAGCTGCTGTAATGTACGCTACGGGAGCTGAAATTTTTGTGAATTTTTTATTAACTTCTGTGGGGGTTCAGGGCCAAATGCTTCATGGGTGAAATTTTTTATCAGCTTCTGTGAGGGTACTGTGCCCCATGCTCTGTATCTGAAATTTTTTAGCAGCGTCTTTGGTAGTACTCTGTGTCCCATCGTCTGTGGGTGAAATTTGTTAGCAGCTTCTGTGGGTTGACTTTGCTCCATGCTCTGTGAGTGAAAATTTAAACTATACTGCCAGTAGCAAGCCTCACATGAGACTGTCAGCTTGATCCCAGACCATACTACCAGCTTTTCTTGTGCGGCAGTTGTAATGTTCCCTACTGGAGCTGAAATTTTGGAGTTGGGGAAATGTGAAAGCATGCTCTGTGGTTGAAATTTGTAATCAGCTTCTGTGGGAGTACTGTGACCCATGCTCTATGGCTGAAGTTTGTAAGCTGCTTCTGTAGGGTGTGACAAAGTAACTGGCAATATACTGGAGGGGAGTTATATTTCGCTAAGAGTATTAGCTTCAGTGATAACAACCTATCAAGTGCTCCAGCACACCAAGTGCTGAAAGGGATTAATTTGCCATGTTTATTGTAAGGTTAATTGAACAGCTATGGAGTGGGAGGAGTCCAGGGGATAAATACCCATCCTTTTAGAGCATTCAGAGAGGAGGTGTGCCTGGAGGTTCTATCTCTGGAGCGGTGTTTTCACCTTTTGTTGTTTGTTCCTGAAACGTATGGATTCACGTAGCAACAGGGACTGTGCCATATGTTATGTTTTCTTTTTCTGCTAGGCCAGCAAGGCTAGGTTTGATTTTTGTTTTGCTAATGTTGCACTGGTTTATGAAGGATTTTTAATAAACCAGTAGAAGATTTAAAGAGACAGTGTTCTTGTGTCTTCCTCTATGTGCAGCCAAGTGAGCCAATCTACTACAAGGGGTACTATGCACCATGCTCTGTGGGTGAAACTTTACCATGATTGCAATGGAGACAGAACCCCTTTAGGTCATTTCCCTATCCACATTTCTTTGCAGGGCAATTGTCCTGCATTTACCCCCATTTTGCTTCCTTTTGCTGCTAACTAGCCCTTACTCTGACCATTTTACAGCACTGAAGTTGGGGTTCCTTATTGACTTATATGGGTTCTGGAGTCAAGTTAACGGCCCGAACTTGACTTTTTAAAATAACATCCACATGTCCACTCAACCCTAATCACTGCTTTATACTTTCACGTG